>NC_056441.1:32696378-33001378 GCF_018296145.1 Oncorhynchus tshawytscha
CAGAGTTTTGAAGTGTAAGGTGCAGTATTTATGACCTTTAGCAATGAAGGCGAAAATTTGCATAGTTCAGTTAGCCAGCCAGGGAAAACAAGCTTGGCACAGGATATAGCTGAGCGCACATGCCCACTAGGCTAATTAAGGACAGCGGTTATATTTTTTATGCCCTGATATCTGGAACTGGCTGCATAAGGTTTAAAAATGAACACATTAGATGACAGATTTATAAGATGAGCGAATTGATATACAATCCCAAAATCAGCTGTTACTGTCAATCAAACAAAGCTTCAAATTATGTTTAAATGAACCTGAAAACATTAAAGAAATGGCAACGTCACTTCCATACACAGCAGACTCCTCCTCCTCACCACTCTATTACCAGGTCTGACGAGGGGTTTGGGGTTTTAGTTGAGTGTGCGGGTATGCGTGCGTTCATGCGTGTGTCTAGCTGAGATTGAGTGTGTTTATCTGCATGTCTAATGGCGTGTATCGGTGTGCGTGTGCGGACATGAGCATGCACACATGCTGCACAACTGTTTTTCCATGAACAAGCCTATTAACTAGGATGCAATAGCACACCGCCACAACCCCCCACTAGAACCACTAGACACCTGCACTTCTACCCACCACGCACCTTTATCTGCTTTCACAGATTACTCACCGACTCATGATATGAAGATCTGAGGGAAAAGCCCCCATTTATGAACAATACTGTCAGACGAAAGGGTTGGAGAACTTCAGACTACCAGCCAGGCAATAAAGCATCAGCATGTCCAGAGGCTGAAGCTGACTTCAAATAAGATGATTGTGCTGTGCAGGCTTTGGTTTCAAGAGCTGTGGAGATCCTCCACCAATGACAGAAGGAGGCTTGAGCGATATACTGTTTTTTCCCCCAAAATACAGATGGTATGATTTTCAATACCGTAAAAAATATATATTTATTACACACACTATATATAAATATGTAGACACTTTCAAATGAGTGGATTCAGCTATTTCAGACACACCTGTTGATGAGTTATTTAAAACAGCCATGCAATCTCCATAGACAAACATTGGCAGTAGAATGGCCTTACTGAAGGGCTCATTGACTCAACGTGGCACCGTCAACTTTACAACAAATCTGTTTGTCAAATACAAATGCAGCATACAATGACATTCTAGACAATTCTGTGCTTCCAAACAAACGGTGTGGAAAAACTTGACTGGCCTGCACAGAGCCCTGACCTCAACCCCATCAAACACCTTTGGGATTAATCGGAACGCTGACTGCAAACCAGGCCTAATCACCCAACATCAGTGCACGACCTCACTAATGCTCGTGACTGAATGGAAGCAAGTCCCTGCAGCAATGTTCCAACATCTAATGGAAAGCCTTCCCAGAAGAGTGGAGGTTGTTATAGCAGCAAAGGGAGGGGACCAACTCCATATTAATGCCCATGATTTTGGAATGAGATGTTAGACGAGCAGGTGTCCACAAACTGTAGGTCATGTGGCATATATAAAATGTGTCACAAATTATATCCAGCGCAGGGCTCCAGCTATGCATTTGCTTTGCTAACTTGATAGTTACGAGGCTAGATGTCAAGATCAAGCTTCTTGGTTAGAGCAGAGACATTCAATCCCCTCATGCCTTTGTCTCTGTGTGTGTCCAATTTTTTGTTGTTTTGTGAAATAGCACCCCTTGTGCGCACATTCGGTAATACAGTATGTCCTGGTATGGTACAGAAGCGGTATAACTACGACAATCTGGATACCACCCAACCCTAGACAGAATAATTAGTTTGTGCGCCTCTGATGCACACTTCAACTATCTATCCAATTTTCCACCTGAGTGGGTAAGAGCAAGACAACCCTCCCTCTCCATCCCTTTGCCACAAAGACAACAGTCAGTCAATGACTTCTTTCATATTTGCAGCCAAGCATGGCTTTCCGTTGGCATTAGATCTGTCACAGAATAACAAAAATGCATTAAAATCACTTTGAAACACAAATGTAGCCATTTCATGGGTTAGCCTATATTGCATGGGTATTCTGCATTCTCCATCCACGAGCAGCAGTGACAATGGAATCAGGAGGTAGACTCACGTTTTAGAGCGCGTAGACAATCCTAACCTACATCTTTAAGATGTTATTGACCCAGTCAAATAAATAGATTTATATTTGTCACATGTGTCGAATACAACAGGTGTAGATCTTACAGTGAAATGCTCACTTACAAGCTTTTAACCAACAATACGTTTAAGAAAAATAAGTTAAGTAAAAAAATAGATGAGTAAAAAATATAATAAGTAGAGAGCAGCAGTAAAATAACAGAAGTGAGGCTATATACAGGGGGTACCGGTACAGAATCAATGTGCGGGGGCACAGGTTAATCGGCCTAACTGCTTGAAAATGAACAGACTAGCTAATGAGTGTTTTAGGTCTGATACGGTTGGTCATTATATCAACAACTGAAAAGTTTCACCAAGCTGTATGAGTTTGGTTGGCCAACTTCGCTGGGCAAACACAGACAGACAACCAAGTCAAAGGTTATGAACTAGTGAATATAGCTTATTTTTTCACTGCTGATATTATTCGACACCCACAAACATTGGATTCCAGAGTGAACGCTGCAACTGAATTTCATAACAGTAAAACAACAAAAGTACAAGACAAATGGAAAACAATCCCCACATTCCACTCCCAAAACATTCCACAGCGCGAGTCAGCCAGAGGAAAACACGTGTTTTCCAAAGTTCATCCCATAATTGTTGCTTTCTCTCGGTTTACAACACCCAGCGCGCAAAAGGCATTCAGAATCGTTTACAAAATACAGGCGTGTATTATAACAAATCTTGTTTTGTTCCGTTCCCATTCACAATGCAAATTCGACAAAACATATGAAGTCTACCACGAGAGTAACGTTATGCTGGCTGTAAAATGGGCCGTTTACAATCAAAACGCTCACTGAATGAAAAGCTGAACTAGCAACAATGTTCCGGCTAACAACGTTAAGTGGTTGTGCTGGTTCAAATGTACTAATTTAAAGTACATAGCTAGCCTATCTAACGTGCTCTACTGCAAATATTGAAAAAGGCTACTAAAAGTGCCTACTCGTCAGTGTTCTTACCTACATCTCAAAGGGCAGAGAACAAGGTATCTTCACGGAATGCGTTTATGAGTGTCTTCTCTCCGCGTTGTTCTATCCAGCGCACCCTTGAGTTCAGGTAGGCTGGATCGGATTGGTGTAGTAGTTTACGCCGCTCAGGTAGCAAGCTCTGCTCTCGCTTCCGAACGAAATAAGTCGTGCCCACAAAAGGAAACCGCTGACCGTAAACATTTGCTCTTGGAGCTCCCAGTGGAAAAAACGCCTGTCTGCCTGGCCTACCTCCTCCCATATAATTGTATGGCCCCCGCTCAGCAAAGTGAACACACGGTTGATCAACAGATTACCGTAGACTATCTCTCTTGATCAACAGGCGCCACCTATAGGAGGAAACCGGTAAGACTATAACCAAAGATTGTATTATCCTCTGCTGCTGATAACACAATATTATAGGTTAAAATCCAGATCAAATCCACTATGTTGCTTGTGGTCACATCATTACATTTTCCCTTCATTACAATTAATGTTAACACATTTTTCTCAATGCCTTTGTCAATTTTAAAGCCCATTCTGGCTTTTACTAGTATCATCCACTACTAACTTCAGCAGAGCATTCTGGCAGACATATTACTTGACACTCTGTTTGTTCCACATATCCAGGTTTTTGGAAATAACAATGCTGATTATAATAGGTCTACTGTAGTATATATATATAAGCAATATGGCACGGGGGGGTGTGGTATATTATTATTATACCTTTATTTCAACAAGGAACATAGACTGAGACCAAGGTCTCTTTTTTTTATCACAGATAATACAAAAAACTAAACAAAAATACAGCAACATATTTCATTTACACACAGGTTATTCTACTAACAGCACAAGAACTTGCATTACCCGAAACAGTTACAAGCAATACAAAAATAAAAATGCTACAATAAATATTTAAAATGGGCAAAGGGGACAAGAGTCTCAAGTTTAAGTTTAGTCTGCAGGCTATTCCATAGGCAAGGAGCGTAACAGGAACAGGAAAACTCTGTGGAGATCGCATGGGCCTCAAGTGTAATCCATGCTTGAGACCTGGTTTTAGGAATTCTAATTCTAATGTTGATGAGTGATGATAAATAAGAAGGTAGCTTATTCAGAAGTGCTTTATAGACAAACACGAGAGCATGTTGTTCTCGTCTCATGGACAGCGAAGTCCAACCTACATTTTTATATAAAACACAGTGGTGAGTTCTGTAGCTAGCACCCGTGTCACATTCTGACCTTAGTTCCTTTGTTTTGTCTTTGTTTTAGTATGGTCAGGGCGTGAGTTGGGGTGGGCAGTCTGTTCCTTTTTCTATAATTTGGGATTTCTGTGTTTGGCCTGGTATGGTTCTCAATCAGAGGCAGCAGTCAATCGTTGTCCCTGATTGAGAACCATACTTAGGTAGCCTGGTTTCACTTTTGAGTTGTGGGTGATTATTTTCTGTAGTGTATGTTCACCATACAGAACTGTTTTGTTTATTGTTTTTTGTTCTTTTGTTCGAGTATTCGTTTTCATTAAAAGGCATAATGAATACTTACCACACTGCACCTTGGTCCTCCTCTCTTTCTCCCAACGACGAACGTTACAACCCGTAATAAACCTACAGTGGGGCAAAAAAGTATTTAGTCAGCCACCAATTGTGCAAGTTCTCCCACTTAAAAAGATGAGAGAGACCTGTAATTTTCATCATAGGTACACTATGACAGACAAAATGAGAAAAAAAAATCCAGAAAATCACATTTTTTAATGAATTTATTTGCAAATTATGGTGGAAAATAAGTATTTGGTCACCAACAAACAAGCAAGATTTCTGGCTTTCACAGACCTGTAACTTCTTCTTTAAGAGGCTCCTCTGTCCTCCACTCGTTACCTGTATTAATGGCACCTGTTTGAACTTGTTATCAGTATAAAAGACACCTGTCCACAACCTCAAACAGTCACACTCCAAACTCCACTATGGCCAAGACCAAAGAGCTGTCAAAGGACACCAGAAACAAAATTGTAGACCTGCACCAGGCTGGGAAGACTGAATCTGCAATAGGTAAGCAGCTTGGTTTGAAATCAACTGTGGGAGCAATTATTAGGAAATGGAAGACATACAAGACCACTGATAATCTCCCTCGATCTGGGGCTCCACGCAAGATCTCACCCCGTGGGGTCAAAATGATCACAAGAACGGTGAGCAAAAATCCCAGAACCACACGGGGGGACCTAGTGAATGACCTGCAGAGAGCTGTGACCAAAGTAACAAAGCCTACCATCAGTAACACACTACGCCGCCATGGATGCAGGATTTGCAGTTCCAGACATATCCCCCTGCTTAAGCCAGTACATGTCCAGGCCCGTCTGAAGTTTGCTAGAGAGCATTTGGATGATCCAGAAGAAGATTGGGAGAATGTCATATGGTCAGATGAAACCAAAATATAACTTTTTGGTAAAAACTCAACTCGTCGTGTTTGGAGGACAAAGAATGCTGAGTTGCATCCAAAGAACACCATACCTACTGTGAAGCATGGGGGTGGAAACATCATGCTTTGGGGCTGTTTTTCTGCAAAGGGACCAGGACTACTGATCCGTGTTAAAGGAAAGAATGAATGGGGCCATGTATCGTGAGATTTTGAGTGAAAACCTCAACGAAGGAGTGGCTTCGTGAGAAGCATTTCAAGGTCCTGGAGTGGCCTAGCCAGTCTCCAGATCTCAACCCCATAGAAAATCTTTGGAGGGAGTTGAAAGTCTGTGTTGCCCAGCAACATCCCCAAAACATCACTGCTCTAGAGGAGATCTGCATGGGGGAATGGGCCAAAATACCAGCAACAGTGTGTGAAAACCTTGTGAAGACTTACAGAAAATGTTTGACCTCTGTCATTGCCAACAAAGGGTATTTAACAAAGTATTGAGATAAACTTTTGTTATTGACCAAATACTTATTTTCCACCATAATTTGCAAATAAATTCATTAAGAATCCTACAATGTGATTTTCTGGATTTTTTTCCTCATTTTGTCTGTCATAGTTGAAGTGTACCTATGATGAAAATTACAGGCCTCTCTCATCTTTTTAAGTGGGAGAACTTGCACAATTGGTGGCTGACTAAATACTTTTTTGCCCCACTGTAAGTGCGCAATGAGAAGTAGCATCCAGCGATTTAAGTGTTGATGCCATAGCATGCATGTAAATAATAGCCCCATAATCTATAACAGACATAAAAGTAGCTTGCACAATTTGTCTTCTATTTGTGGAGGACAAGCATGTCCTGTTTCTATGGAGGAAGCCTAGCCTGTTTTTTAGCCATTTACAAAGTTCATCAATATGCATTTTAAGACAGTTTATCATCCAACCATATCCCTAAGTATTTATATGCAGAGACCTGATTAATTCGAGAACCATCTAAGCTCGTAAGTGCAAGTGTATTTTCAACCAACTTTTTGAACCTATTAAAAATCATAAAATGTGTTTTCTTTGCATTTAAAACAAGTTTCAGCTGTATAAAAGACTCTTGTAATATCTTAAAATAATAGTGATAATGCTTGTTCAGCCGTTGAAGCGATAGAATATATGACAGTGTCATCAGCATATAAATGAATTTGACACTTTCTTATCTCATCACCAATATTGTTTATGTAGAGAGTGAACAGTAATAGACAAAGTATAGAACCTTGTGGGACCCCTTTAACCAACTCCAATGGCTCCGACTGGATGCCGTCGACTCTAACAGCTTGACTTCTATCCTTTAGATAGTTATGAAACCAACGACAGGCATCCAGTCCCAGTCCTATGGACGACAGCTTACCCAAAAGTATTGCATGATCTACAGTGTCAAAAGCTTTAGATAAATCTATGAACAAGGCGGCACAATACTTTCTATTATCTAGGGCATTAGTAATATCATTTACAACACGTACAGTGGCCGTAATAGTACTGTGTTTATGTCTAAAGCCAGATTGATTACTAGAAAGAATACTGTTAATTAAAAAAGATTGTAGTTGCCTATTCACCAGTGACTCTAGAATTTTAGCCAAACAGGAGAGCTTAGAGATGGGCCGATAATTATCCAACTCACTACCATCACCTCCCTTGAGGAGTGGTAAAACAAAAGCTGTTTTCCAAGATTTGGCCAATACACCACGGCTAAGGGCTGTTCTTAGGCACAGCCCTTAGCCGTGATATATTGGTCATATACCACAAACCCCCAAGGTGCCTTATTGCCATTATAAACTGGTTATCAATGTAATTAGAGCAGTAAAAATAAATGTTGTCATACCCGTGGTATATACAGTCTGATATACCATGGCTGTCAGCCATCAGGATTCAGGGCTCGAACCACCAGGTTTATAATTTGGAATAAGTAGGCCTAGCCAAATCAAATTGAACAAAACCAGAAACTAAGATGGCCACATGAGCTATCCTAAGCTATTAATTTACAAGGCTTTTGTAAAACATCCTTTTGGCCTATGCAAGTAAAAACCATTGGGTAGGCTCTTCACACATACCTTGCAGTCAAAACCACCTCTCTGATGATACCTGGATGATTGTACCCAATAACATGTAAATAAATTACCTGGAAAAAGTTACATTTTTTATCCAATCATTTGTTTTATATACGCTGGATATGAAACAAAACTGAATTTACACAGCACAGGATCCATTAACCCACAACATCTGACTGCAACCCTGCACCTCAGAGCTCATTACATGTGCAGACATGTAGATCAACAATCCGTTTTACCAGGTCACTACTTGATCTTGCACCCTCCACAGAACAGTTTCTGGCAATTCTCTGGTGAAAATTCGAAAAAGCTCTTCCCTCAGCCTTCTTGTTGGGCCGGTATACGGAAGGTCATTAAGGAAGGAACAAGCAAGCATTTTAGCCAGGTAGACTAAGACAACAAAAAATAAAAGTATGTACTGTATGACAGAGTTATAGACCGTTTTGTCAGCACGAAAGAGAGGATGGCATTGGTGTTTCTCTACAAGTAGGGTGAGTCATCACGTTTTTCTACTTGGACGAACGCGCACAGAAATCAGAACCATGGACAGCCACATCATATTTAGCTTACATTGATTGGACTAAATTGTCATTGGTATATTTTAGTTGTGACTGTATTAGACTAAGCAGAGGTGATTTGATGATGTTGAAATATTGAAGTTGAAATGGAAACATTAACTTGATTGACCATGCTGTAGGTCATGCAACTGTCTGTTACTGTACATTTAATATGCTTTATGGACTTAATTTGGTCAGAGGCTGCTATCCGATTTTGTGGTAAAACAACGGTGTGATTGATTTTTTTTTTCTGCCTCTGTCCTCTTGTTGTCTCTGCCTTTCGGCCTATATACCAGGGCCGCAAGGCATATGAATTAACAGGTTATGGAGCAAACAACACAATTACCACATAATGGCTTTAATGAGTTTTCTTTTGGGGGGGGGGCGGGCTTGGCATCCCAAGTGATTTTACCCACGCACTGCTACTGGGAATGTCCAATTTAAACCATACCATACCAGAATGTCCAATTTGACCATACCAAAATGTATTTAACAATGTACCCTGCAGCTTTACTTCCCATCTCTCAATAGGTAGGTCATGAACACAGCGAGGAAAGGAGCTGGTAAGATGGATAATAATAGAAAATAGCCTAAGATTTGAGTCTTAGCAGCTACCTTGGAACAGCCCTTTGCGCGAATGGCAATGTTTCATGCCTCTGCAGGACTTAGCACAGTTTCCAAATATACAAAATGATAGGTGAGTGTATTGACAGCACCTACATATATTGGTCTATAGCCTACATCTTATCTGACAGGATAAAGAAACGGTGCTTGTTGCCATAACACATTATTCACTAGGTCTGCAATTATTACAAGCAATTATTACAATCTAAAAGTAAATACCATGTTATTGTAGTTAAGTAGGCTGTTATACGTTTATAATTTGTATTTGATAGGCTAAGTCATGGCAGTGTCTTCCGAATCTCTGCGACTCGAGAGTCAAGGCAAATGGTAGCCTAACCTGCGTGCATAGCATAAATGTTTACCAAAAGAGGGCGTGCGCTCATTGGAGTTCGAACGCACTTGTTTGTGGCCATTGTGGGTCTTATTGCATTAAATTGTCCCATATAGCTAGTTGGTAGAGCATGGCGCTTGCAACCGTTTAGAAACTACAGCAATTTCTGCACATAGTCCCCCAATTTTATGGGCGAAAAGGTGTTGGGACAAATGTGTATTAAAGTTATAAAAAGTTAAGTATTTGGTCCCATATTCATAACACGCAATGACTACATCAAGCTTGTGACTCTACACATTTTTGGGATGCATTTGATGTTTGTTTTGGATGTGTTTCAGATTATTTTGTTCCCAATAAAAATAAATGGAAAATAATGTATTGTGTCATTTTGGAGTCACTTTTATTGTTGATAAGAATATAATATGTTTCTAAACACTTCTACATTAATGTGGATGCTACCATGATTAGGGATAATCCTGAATGAATCGTGAATAATTATGAGTGAGAAAGTTACCGATGCACAAATGTCATACCCCCAAAACATGATAATCGCTCACCATTACGATAACAGGGGGAACCTGGTCCCAGAGCATTTCGTATTATATTGTACGTAAATCCGAGAACTCGATTTAGTCTAATGCTAATGTTTGGAATGTTTGGTATGGTTACTTAAGACAGATGGTTGCTTAACGCAAAAACGAATGTAACGTGAATGTCTAATAGCCCAAAGGTTGTGAATTCGAATCTCATCATGGACAACTTTAGCAGTTGAGCTAGTTAGCAACTTTTCAACTACTTACAACTTTTTAGCTACTTTGCAAGTCCTTAGCATGTTAGCTAATCCTCCTATGATATTTGTGCATCTGTAACTTTGTCTTTCATCAATATTCACGATTTGTAGTCACAAGCTCGATGCATCATGTGCTATGAATATGGGGCAAATACTTAACTTTTTACTGTTTTAATACAAATACAAGTGATTTGTCCCAATACGTTTTATGTTCAAAAAAAGTGCTGTAATTTCTAAATGGTTCACACAATATGGATGAACTTTGGAAGTATAGAGCCAAAAGAAAAGAAAAAATACTTTACTGTCCCAATCATTAAGGAGGGCATTGTATCTACAAGTTCACTCCCAATCATTGTAAGTCCATATGTTTTTATTTTAATCAAATTACTAACAACAAGAAGCATCTCTGTGAATGTTATGGGAACATATTGGAGTTCACAGGTCAGCATCAGATTAAGTCAAACACTGCATCAAAGACTTCATGCAAAATATTACCTCTTGAAAGCCTCTAACTCATAATGGTGTTAGAAATGCTGATATTTTTAACCAAGACAGAAAAGAAAAGTGGCACGACTGCAGCATCAACGCATTTATCTCAATCATCATGCCGCCTTTGCCTTTACCACAAAGACAAAATGCTCCTTTTACGCAGACCTATAATCTCACATGTTTCAGCCTAAAACATGTTATTGTCATTTCATCAAACCCCTTTGTCGATTTCCGGGAATATGTTTAGACTGTTTTGTTCAGCAATGTCAGCAGTATCTCAGAGTTTCCATGAGCTTTGTGGTCTAGAAACCCCAAATGGTAAACAGGTAGTTTGTGTAGGCGCCGCCTCAAGCTATTTTTCCTCGCTCGGTTGCAACATCGCTTGCGCCCTTTGAGGTTAGATCAAGGCGAGCAACGTTAAAATAAATGGCAGGAGTTTATGAACATAAATTTATATAAATCTTTATGGTCTTAGTTTTTAAGAATATACCTCAAATGTTTGTCCCCCCCACCTGAATATGAACTACCCTATTTAGTGTTAAAATTTAACATTACAATTGTTGTTTTGTTATGTAATACAACAACAGAAAATCATTATGTAACACTGAACCGTCTGTATTTGAATGTAGGCCTATCTAATGTTTCTCTTATCCACGTGTTCTACTTTCCCTTCTGGAATTAGAACAGCCTGTAATGAAAGTTTATACCAACATGTAAATTGACTTTGGCTTGGAATCCATCATTAGTAGAATCCAGCGCCATAAATAGAGATAAGGCACACATCACATGGCAGAATCACAACAGACGTTATGAATTATATTATGTTCAGATAATTAGGCAATGTTAACAATTATAACAATATCTCTATAGACATACACGCCTAACGTTTTTAGTGATGTATTGTTTAATTGGCTAACGATGATATCCGGTAAGATAAACAATTATTATAATAATGATTTAAAAAACTGACGTAGCCTAATAATAATAGTGAATTAAGCCAATTTCAAAAATAATTCTGAAAAGGTAATTCGCCTACTACTTTACAGAGAACCAGGTCAATGGCATAATAGGCTATATTCTTACAGAGTAAATTACATTCTTCTTACATTCTTTTTTTGTTCAAAATTACGTATTTTATTACTTTTTGTACAAACTGAGGTTATAGATCACGGACGTGAATTGATTAAAACAAATAATCCTTGATGTCATCATGTTTATTCATTCATCTCAATATAGCCTAGCCGTAGTTGTCGAAAACAGGCAGTTCTTTAGTGAGTCAATTCTTAAATGTATCTTCGTTGCATTCAGTCGGTGCAATCTTGTCAACTTTGCATTTATTCTAAGTTTTTTTGTTGTAGAGGCCTTTGCTGGAATATGACCTATCTTTCCTTGCTCACAGTTTGTTATAACGCAGGACACTTTATATGTTCATTTCCGGTGAGATGTTGTCGGTCTCGCTTTCTGCGACCTAGCAGGGCTATGCGCGAGACACCTTCATCTCGTCAAGGTGGCTGAACAGACTCAAAGAGATGATGCCCTTCAAATTCCGTGAATCTAAAATGCCATGGCCCCTGATACTTCTGTTGTGCTGGAGCCATGTTTTGAAAGGCAAGTATGACTCTAGTATGACTCTAATAAATGTAGGAAAGGTACATTTATTTAGGAAAACGAATAATGGTAGTAAGGGGTTTAGCCTATGTCTCATCACCACCGTGCATACATTCATTTATTGCAAGAAATAAGCCCTTAACCACAGTATTCTAGTAAATTATAACTTCTTAATAAACTTGTGTGAGAATAAATGTTGATCATGTCAATGAATCTGTATCCTGGCTGTAAATATTCATTTTATAATCTAGCAATTTCAAGATAATTCACATTTTAGGTTAGACAAAGGAGGCCTATAAAAGTTTCTAAATCTTTTTCTAAGTGGACAGGGAGTACGCTTTTTTCCCCTCTGTTTGGCATCCACGCTTGGTATATTCATGTTCAGAAAAACCAAGTTATGAAATTCACCAAACATTCTAACAGGAATTAGTTGAAATATATGTTATATTCTTGTTATTCTGTTTTTTTTAGCTACACACACATCCATTATCATCCAGACGCCAGCGAGGATGATGGTGAAGACTGGTGATACAGTGACCTTGAAATGCTATTTGGTTGAGCTTATCACCTACTGCTACTCTGTGATTTGGATGAAAGTAGACCCTAGGAATGGAACACTGACTAAGATTGCAAACTTAAAGATTGATAACAACTCTGAGGAGGGAGAAGGGAAGCAGGACAAACTATGTTCTGCTACAATCGCCAACGCAACAGTGAGCGACTCAGGAATGTACTATTGTTCAGCTGTTCAATCCGAAATGATCCACACTGGCAATGGTTCTAGAGTTGTTGTGACAGGTAAATTGAATGTCTGGTATTTTCATTCACAAAGTTGACTGCTAAAAAAATACACAGATGTGTTTAAAAAAAAAAAGTACACACACAAAAATAAATCTTGTGCTCGAAAAATCTAAATAGCCAATTGTAAATATTGCATAGAATTTCTGTAACCCTTTGAACGTATTGAATGTGGTTGCCTGTATGGGCTAAATGAAGAATTGTGCATTCAGAGTGTAGTCTATGTTGAACAACCATTTCAACAAGTCATTTAATTGTTTAAAATTCTGACAATCTTTTCCCCAGAGAGAGAGAGAACACAGAACATCACTGAATCGCCAGCCATCAAACTCCTCTCTCCATCGGACGGTGACGGGTCTGTTGTGTTGACGACTCTATACTACACAGCAGAGTCCTTCATCCCTCTGCTGTGTTTGGTGTTGAAAGTGGTCCCATCTCAGGTCCATGTGTTCTGGCTCATAGACGGGAGAGAGGACAGTGGACTAACTTCGTCCACTTGGACAGACAACAGTGATTCAGCCACAGAGTTCACTATGAACCAGATTCTAGTCCAGGCAGAGGAGTGGGACAGAGGGGTGCAGTGTACGTGTGTGGTGGAGTTTGAAGGAAATTCTATCAACAAAACCCTGATAAAGCCCAATGGTAATTGCATCACTGTTTCTCAAATACTCACTTTATATGTTAATTTCAACAGTCTCCTCTGCAAAAAGCCATCCGTCATCCTAAATCAGAAGCATTTCTAATCAAAAGTAGCCTATTAACTTTTCTTACAAAGATATGAGAAAATCTGAGGATGGGTGGGATGAGCATATTATACTAGAGGAAAGGCTCAATTATAGTTTCACATAAAGGGCAATACACATACACTGTAAAACACTGTAAAACACATGTTTTATACTACCATACATATACTACTACATATACTACCATATACTATCATACATGTGAGAGTGTGTCCCCACCCTAATCATTTATATTTCAATAATAGCAGTTATCACTTGTACTTAATTATATATTTTTCCAATGTGATAGAGTTTGTGATGATTTTCCTTTTCTGATTTAAACGTTGTTCTCTTATCAACTTCTCATTTACTATGTACATTGTGTATTCTTTCTTGCCTGTATTTTTGACCTACACCACAGATTCCACTGGCATGTGCACAATGGTGCTGTATTGGATATCTGCAGCTGCTCTCCTCACCATTATAGTGGCTGTCACTGTCGCTGTGTGTCGGCACCGTGGTAAGTTACATCTAATCAATAATTGGACAAAACTGTATGAAACAAATACCAAATGACCTTGTGGAAGACAATGTACGGTATATCATTGTCCTCAGCAGAGGCATTATAACCATTGAAACCGAGGAAGGTACATGCCCCATCAATTTGATCAGTTTGTAGGACACAAATGTACAAAGATGTAGCTTATTTTGTAAATTATCAGAGCCCCCTCAAAAACATTAGGGCTATGACATGATGCCTATGGTCATGGCTAGGTGTGTAAGTAGGCCAGTTCAGTCGTCAAACTAAGATATAGGTAAAGGGAATGTTTTTACTACCTATAGAATAGGTGACCAAATGTGGGGGTGACAATTCTATTCCATTATGTCCTTTTCTGAGCAAATGGAATGCAAAAGGATATCTACTGTATATTTTCTCTTGCACAGGAACGTTAAGAAAGGTTATTCTTGTCTTTGTTCCTTAGGCTTTTCTGTGATGGTTATAGAGATCGTTATGTCAAGTGTCTGCGGCATATAGATGGTTCTGCTTTTGCAGTTTTGATTTGACTACAGCTGAACTGCAGCTATAATACACCTACCCCCTCCTGACTGCCAATTATTTCAACATTGATGAAGAAGAACTCAGTCTTAAAATCAGAGAAACTGAGCCAAAGTCACAAACGACGTAGTTACTCTATCTTACTTCACTCTACAACAATGTCAGAAATAGGAATGTTGGAAATATGCAATTCTAGTAGTTCTTCCTTAGTTGTACAGTTTACTCCCTCTGCTTTTGAGATCAGATCATAGAGTGAATTTGAACAAATGGCAAAGAACATTATCATTGATTCATAATGTATACTTCAACCTGGATTTTAAATGTGGCATTTTTGTTGCTTTTTCCTATAGGACATCCCATGGTTACTGATGAGGATACAAGGTTTGTGTCTGACCATTAATCCAACATTTAATTTGAGAAGTCAGTGGTCGCTGGAGTGATAATGTGAACTACTCTGTTTCAATTTCAGACAAAGAGGCACAGGCACAGAGAGCAGGCAGCATCAATCTGGTAAAATGTTATAATTTTTCTAATTTAGGATTACAACAGCCAATGATTTTAGAAGGATTTTAAGATAGCGTTTATCAACTTGGTGGTATTTAGTGGGCGAAAATGTTTTTGCATTTTCATTATCTTTTTTTTGGTGTTTTTTGTTGTTGTTGAATTTTACCCCTTTTTCTCCCCAATTTCGTGGTATCCAATTGTTGTAGTAGCTACTATCTTGTCTCATCGCTACAACTCCCATACGGGCTCGGGAGAGACGAAGGTTGAAAGTCATGCGTCCTCCGATACACAACCAACCAAGCCGCACTGCTTCTTAACACAGCGCGCATCCAACCCGGAAGCCAGCCGCACCAATGTGTCGGAGGAAACACCGTGCACCTGGCAACCTTGGTTAGCGCGCACTGCGCCCGGCCCGCCACAGGAGTCGCTGGTACGTGATGAGACAGGGACATCCCTACCGACCAATCCCTCCCTAACCCGGACGATGCTAGGGCAATTGTGCGTCGCCCCACGGACCTCCCGGTCGCGGCCGGTTACGACAGAGCCTGGGCGTGAACCCAGGAACTCTGCAGTACAGCGCCCTTAACCACTGCGCCACCCAGGAGGCACATTTTCATTATCTTTTTAACTATTCAGTTGAAATAGATAGAATAAATGAGCTTACTTTTTTTTCACATTTCTGCTGTTAATGAGGAGTTGGGACATTTTTTAGGGGACTCTGTTTTACATTTGAGTGTGAGAGATGAGATTAAAATATTTCATAGAGAAGTAAATGGGGTGCCATTGGCGTACTTTGAGACACCATTAGTTCTCACAGCATCTCTCGATGGAGGATGCAGGGTTGGTTGATTGAAGGATTCCAAAACATTTTGAACTACACTAGTTTATCGGGGATGTAATGGCTGTATTGGTGTTTGTCATGATCTGACTTGTAACATTTGCAGGGAGACTCGGAGAAGCTAGAAAGGCAGTTAGATCATCCGTCTCGGTAAGTAGCTATTGTATTTGGTTTAGAATTTTTGGTGAAGGTGCCAAATTTTTTTTTTACGTTGCATACCTTTATAATCCATTGCTGTGCTATCAGATTTTCTCAGGTAGAACTTTTAAATCAACATTTCGGCCCAACTTAACTCTTGGGGCCGGTTTCGACTAAGCCAATAGTCCTTGACTTAAAAACATTTTCTCTGGAGATAGTTTTTTAGTCCAGAAGTAGGCTTAATATGTGTCTAGGGAACTGGTCCATAGTGTATCCACATTGGGGGAAAAACACTGTAAGGCCAGGCACCACAGGATAAAAGTACATTTTTGCATGTACAGTTGAAGTTGGAAGTTTACATACACTTAGGTTGGAGTCATTAAAACTTGTTTTTCAACCACTCCACAAATTTCTTGTTAACAAACCATAGTTTTGGCAAGTCGGATAGAACATCTACTTTGTGCATGACACAAGTAATTTTTCCAACAATTGTTAACAGACAGATTATTTCACTTATAATTCACTGTAGCACAATTCCAGTGGGTCTGAAGTTTACATTCACTAAGTTGACTGTGCCTTTAAACAGCTTGGAAAATTCCAGAAAATTATGTCATGGCTTTAGAAGCTTCTGATAGGCATATTGACATAATTGGAGTCAATTGGAGGTGAACCTGTGGAAGTATTTCAAGGCCTACCTTCAAACTCAGTGCCTCTTTGCTTGACATCATGGTAAAATCAAAAGAAATCAGCCAAGACCTCAGAAAAAAATTGTAGACCGCCACAAGTCTGGTTCATCCTTGGGAGCAATTTCCAAATCGCCTGAAGGTACCACTTTGATCTGTACAAACAATAGTACGCAAGTATAAACACCATGGGACCACGCAAAGTGCAAATCAATCACAGAACAACAGCAAAGGACCTTGTGAAGATGCTGGAGGAAACGGGTACAAAAGTATCTATATCCACAGTAAAAACGAGTCCTATATCGACATAACCTGAAAGGCCTCTCAGCAAGGAAGAAGCCACTGCTCCAAAACCGCCATAAAAAAGCCAGACTACGGTTTGCAACTGCGCATGGGGACAAAGTTCGTACTTTTTTGAGAAATGTCCTCTGGTCTGATGAAACAAAAATAGAACTGTTTGGCCATAATGACCATTGTTATGTTCGGAGGATAAAGGGGGAGGCTTGCAAGCTGAAAAACACCATCCCAACCTTGAAGCATGGGGGAGGCAGCATCATGTTGTGTGGGTGATTTGCTGCAGGAGGCACCACTTCACAAAATAGATGGCATCACGAGGATGGAAAATTATGTGGATATATTGAAGCAACATCTCAAGATATCCGTCAGGAATTTAAAGCTTGGTCGCAAGTGGGTCTCCCAAATGGACAATGACCCCAAGCATACTTCCAAAGTTGTGGCAAAATGGCTTCAGGACAACAAAGTCAAGGTATTGGAGTGGCCTTCACAAAGCCCTGACCTCAAGCCTATAGAAAATGTGTGAGCAGAACTGAAAAAGTGTGTGTGAGCAAGGAGGCCTACAAACCTGACTGCGTTACACCAGCTCTGTCAGGAGGAATGGGCCAAAATTCACCCAACTTATTGTGGGAAGCTTGTGGAAGGCTACCCAAAACATTTGACCCAATTTAAACAATATAAAGGCAATGCTACCAAATACTAATTGAGTGTATGTAAACTTCTGAGCCACTGGGAATGTGCTGAAAGAAATAAAAGCTGAAATAAATCCTTCTCTCTACTATTATTCTGACATTTCACATTCTTAAAATAAAGTGTTGGTCCTAACTGACCTAAGACAGGGAATTTTTACTAGGATTAAATGTCAGGAATTGTGAAAAACTGAGTTTAAATGTATTTGGTATGTAAACTTCCAACTTCAACTGTACTTATCAATTTAGAGATTTTTTAGTATTTTGGTCCATTAATAATAGTATTTTCAAAAAGTAAAAATGTCAAAAAGTTGATAAATGTATATTTTCATTAATGTATCATACTACTGCATTTTTAAATGGACATATACATCCATAGTTGCAAAGCTCACTACATTGAATCACACATAATTTAAAAGCCCATATTGCAAACTGGACAAGAGGGTGATTGGGTCTAAATTGGTAGTCTAAATTTCAGTGTCCTTGTCATTAAATGCCATTTCCCAAAAGTCAGATTCTTCCTACCCGCCAACTCATTTTTCTCATCCTCAGAAGCATCTGTATTAACCAAATTGTGTGTGTTATCCTTAGAAGTATACTCCAGATTGTTAATATGTTGTCAAACGTTAATTCTAGAGGATTTTTTCTTCTGAAAAATGTACCAACAATACATTTTATGTCACTTTCTTTAGTATTTTACAAATAGAAAGATGAAATAAAGTATTTATTTACAATCGGCTGTGTGTAAGTCCGGTCCTGGATTGTCCTAACAAAATGAAACCAAAATATTTAGGCTGACTTTATCCACTGTCCAGAAAAATGTATTTGCGTGATATGCAAATATATGCATATTTAATAAGTTACTACTTCATTTGCATATTTGTACACAAGATTTCAGAAAAGTTATAAAACAGAAAGGCTTATTTGTGTCCACATTCAACTGGTAAGAGTTTATTGTGATATGATTAAGGGGGGATACCCTATTAGGGTGTGGTTCCTGGCCGTAGTGTTATGATCCGAACATACTGCTCTGAAAATTTCTCATGTCTCATACTGGCGTATTACTTGGTAAGTATAGTGTAATTACAGTACTTATTGGCGAAATATCTTGTGGTTTGTGTAAAATACAGATTGGCATTTTTATATGGATTACATTTGTTAACAAACTCCAATGAAATGAGGCTAAACCTACTCTCACCCCTAGAAGGATTGTTTTAGATTATTACTCAGTTATCTTCATTGTGAATGTATTGATTGAGATTGACTGACTATCCTTTCTATGGTGTGAATAGTCACAAATGAGACCCTGGTTTACATTTGCAGTATTGCTGCCCCAATTCAGTCCACATGAAGTGTTAAAGCATTTCTGTATTTAAAGCAGCAGCAACAGCTATACCTATTTCTGATTCCTTGAGAAACAAATGTTCCTATAATGAACTCCCTGGTGTTGATTGTTCCACAGGAGGTCCAGTATGCGACTTTGGACCACATCCAGTTTGGGAGACGCCCAAATACAATTATCCAATAATATTTTGGAAGGAGAAATTGCATAAGAGTTTTCAGATTATTATGTATGTATTTGTGTATAAAGCAAGAGCCAGTGTCCCCAATTGCTAAGTGCCCAGAGCGACACAGAGCTCTTTTTTTAATATTGTAATTCAACTGTGGGAAATCCTCCTAATAGTCATTAAACTGTCCCAGTCCTAAAATGTTTTCAGAGGTCAGGTTAGAGCCCTTCCGTGGGAAAACGTGTACAAGCCTACATAGGAAAATTACTGAAATAGTCTTGAATTTTGTAATGATGATATATTTATTGTGGTGTAGGCTAATTGGCTGCTTATAGGCCCAAGTGTTTTCCTGTGTATTTTTATTCATTTTGTACCTTTATTTAACGAGGCAAGTCAGTTAATAAGAACAAAGTCTTATTTTCAGTGACGGCCTAGGAACAGTGGGTTGTTCAGGGGCAGAACGACAGAATTTGACCTTGTCCTGGTTTTGTCCTACACAGAGGACCACATTGGAAATAAGTGTTCTTAGCTATCCTGTCTCACCCTCAGGGATTAATTGTAAATTAATATCTTGTTTTTTTCTTTGTTTTCATTTTATTACCTCTTTCATTACCTCTTATCTAATTTACAATTTTCCTGGAACTGTTGGTGCCAACACTGCCTATGTATTTGAACACATGTTTAAAAACGTTGCTTGAATGCTAAAAAAAATACATTCAAATTCTCAATCTGAAACGCACTTTGACAAACTCTGTACGGCCTGTTTCTCTGACCAAAATGAGAAGGCTCACTGTTTTTGACACTTGTGAGTTGTTTGATCCGGCACAGACTGCAGATTGTGTAACATATGAAAAAGTGTGACAGGTGCAGGACTGTAGCCTTCAGAACAGAAGCTGACCACATACCACAGTAGTTTAAGCTTTAGCTGCCTAACGCTCTCCTGCACACACACTCAATCTATCTATCGCTCTGGTATTCTCAGTATGATATGCTTATGGACAGACACAGCTTTGGTCAAATCTGTTCCTTGCTATTAACAAACCACTAGCAAATTCTATTTGCAGGCTTTTTTTTCACCCAATAGCACATTATGAGAGATGAACCTTTGTACTTTCGTGATATGCTATCAGCTATCACTTAACCTCAGCAGCTTTCACGATATCAATGAAACTCAGAAAATAGATGGAATGTACTATTATTATTGTATCAGTTCATTTTACCACAACAACATTATTTTAAAGGGTTGGAAAATAGTTATGCTGCTGCTTAGTCCTGAATGGAATATAAATCACCCTGGCTAATTAATGAAAATGATGCATTTAGATTAAGTCATGGTAAAATCAAGTAAGTAATGGCAAGACTGAACAAAAGTATTCCCATTTAGGTAATGAAATGTTAATACTCTCAATACAAAGTACAGTAGTCCTTTTTGTTAAATAAAAGGTTACACTGATTTTAGTCAACTGTAAAAAATAAAAACACAATTAAACACTTCTACACTATGATACAGCATGGGGCAATGTAGACCCATCACAGAAATAAAAACTTAGTAAAAAAAAATGATGGCTAGTTTGTTTAAATGTTGATGCAGACAACTTGGTTAATGCAGTTTTCTACCTGATGTTTTAGAATAGTTTAAAAAAGCTCCAGCCTATCTCAAATCAAATTTAATTTGTCACATGTGCCGAATACCTGACAGTGAAATGCTTACTTTTTAAAAAGTTACAAATAGCTCAAAAAAGTATACACAATAGCACAATTGGTTATGGGATTATAAAATGGCAGCCATCTCCTTCGGCGCTATTCTTCATTCAATCAGTGTCACTACAATGGACGCACAAGTGACAGGAAGGGTAGGTTGTAGATTTTGAGTAAACACTGATATCTACTGGATGTTTTGAGATGGTGACACAAGATGAGGGAAAAAAAACATTTCATCACTACAGTACTTTCAGGATATCACTTTATGGAAGAATTGGGCTATTCCAACACATTTTATTTTTTATGCATATTGCTTATCTGACAATTTTCATGTAATGAAATCAAAAGCAAAGTGAAAAGGATTTTTTTTATAAGAAGTCACGTAAAAATTCTATAGCCTTTCGACACCCAGTGAAAACGTACTACATACTTAACGTCTTCCTAGTTGGTATGAAGCCCTCTGATTCACTCAAAGCCCTCAAATTCTGAATGTTGGTTTCCTGAAGTTTTCACAATGAAGACAGAATCCCAAAGCTCTCCTTTTCTTTAGTTTGGGGGGTTTCTGTTGCTTTTCTTACGCTTGCCTGAAGAAAAAACAAACGAACACAGTTAGCACTTTTAGTTAGTCAAAAGTTATAAAAAAGAAAGAAAAATGTCAAACAAAAAAACACGTGTGTATTCACATGGAACTTTGTTTCATGCACGCACACGTAACTATACTGAACCAATATATAAATGCAACATGTACAGGAGCTGAAATAAAAGACAGCAGAAATGTTCCATATGCACAAAAAAACACATTTCTCTCAAATGTTGTGCACAAATTTGTTTACATCCCTGTTAGTGAGCATTTATCCTTTGCCAGGATATTCCATCCATCTGACAGGTGTGGCATATCTACCTTGTGCTGGGAACAATAAAAGGCCAATCTAAAATGTGCAGTTTTGTCACACAACACAATGCTACTGGTGTCTCATGTTTTGAAGGAGTGTGCCATTGGCATGCTGACTCCAGGAATGTCCACCAGAGCTGTTGCCAGATAATGTAATGTTCATTTCTCTACCATAAGCTGCCTCCAATGTCGTTTTAGAGAATTGTGTAGTATGTCCAACCGGCCTCACAACCACAGACCATGAACCACGCCAGCCCAGGACATCAACATCCGGCTTCTTCACCTGCAGGATCATCTTAGACCAGCCACCCGGACAGCTGATTCAACTGAGGAGTATTTCTGTCTAACAAAGCCCTTTTGTGGGGGAAAACTCATTCTGATTAGCTCGAACTGACTCCCAAGTGTGTGGGCCTATGCCCCCCCAGGCCAACCCGTGGTTGCGCCCCTGCCCAGTCATGTGAAATCCATAGATTAGGGCCTCATGAATTTATTTCAAATGACCGATGTCCTTATATGAACTGTAACTCAGTAAAATCGTTAAAATTGTTGTATGTTGCGTTTATATTTTTGTTCAGTATATAATGAACTATCATACAAAAATACCTCTTACCTGAATTGTTGCTCCTGCAGGATAGCTGTACCCGTGCAATCAGTGTAAGGAGAAGAAGAAGAGCGGACACAATTCCCAGAACCCTGTAGAGACTCACTATGGTGTAACACATTGTGGAGAAATCTGACAGGACACAATAACATCTCATCAAAGGGAATGGTACAGCTCAATACAGAACGTTTCAATATCTTAAAATTCACTGCATTTAATGTCAAATTAATGTTACTACATGAACATACGGTCAATATTATTACAGTAGTGCTAACTAATGATAGTAAGAGGAAGAGCAGTTACCATTGTGTTGCACGGTTTTGTTGATGTACTGCCCTTCGAACTCTACCACACACGTGCATTCTGCTCCTCTGTCCCACTCCTCTGCTTTGACCAGAATCTGGTTCCTAGTGAACTCTGTGGCTGAATCACTGTTGTCTGTCCAGGTGGACTCAGTAAGTCCACTGTCCTCTCTCCCGTCTATGAGCCAGAACACATGGACTTGAGACGGGACCACTCCAGACACCAAACACAGCAGAGCGGCGGAGGAGCCGTCGCTGTCTGATGAGACGATTTTGATGTTTGGGGATTCAGTGCTGCTCTCTGTAATGAGAAGAATAACTTTCAATTATCATTTGGGGATATTCCTTCCGCCTTGTTATTGGCAGTGCAGCTTATATGGTGTTGATATTAGCAAATGCATAGTTGTATTTCACCTGTGACGATTAGATTGGATCCGTTGCCAGTGTGGACCGCCTTGGAGTGAACAGCCAAACAGTAGTACATGCCAGAGTCGCTCACTAATGCGTTGGTGATGGTTGCCGAACATACTCTGTCCCGTTTCCCTACCTCAGATGTCGTATTAATCTTTACGTTAGTTCTTGTGCTCATTGTTCCAGTCCTGGCGTCTACTTTCATCCAAGTCACTGAGTGGCAAAAGGCGAGAATCTGATCAACGTGGCACTTCAAAGTCACCGTGCCACTGGCTATCATCTTCACCACACCAGGTGTCTGGGTCACAATTATTTGGTTTGTCCAAGTAGCTGTAAGCAGAAACATGAATTATGAAACTCAGAATTATGCAAACTGTCTGATTGGTAGTTGTGATGGAAAAGCGAATCTGTTTTTTAATTTTTTTTAACCAATGTTTGGCTTAAGAATTTGCCATAAAGGAAGCATTGTTGAAGTGGTAATAGCACAAGAGTTGGAAATGAATTTACCTGAGAGAGTACTCCACAACAGAAAAAGGCAGGCACGCATCTTGACACATCAGAAGAATGACTGTCTCAAAGCTTTTTTAACCATATATATATATATATATATATATATATATATATATATACACCCTTCAAATCGAAATACCGGAAACCTTTTTTTCTTCTTTTTTACATCTTCAAGTGTCCCTATGTTAGATAAAAGGGGTATGATTAAAAGCTTACACCAATACTTCACAGCATATTAAAAAAAAACTATAGGGATTTTTAGGGAGTATTTTAGGAGCCATTTAAGGAGCACTTTGATTCTAATTCCAATTTTTTCTGTATTTGTCGTGATAGATAAACCTCAACACATCCATCGAAACGTGGTATAATGGTTAGAAATGGATAATTCAGTAATTATCACAGATTTCTCCTTGTAAGTAAGATTATTCATGTTTATGTACTGTATGTGTTTGCAAAACAGCACAGGCTCCTACGGAGGAGCTCACAGTGTTTGTAAGAGCTCAGAGTCACTCCACCTCTAACCACTCTAACCACACACCTCATATCAAAAACAAGGCTGTGCTCTCTGCATGGGCCTGTGTTTCCTGTCCACTTGTCTGTTTAAAGCAGCAAGCACACTGACTATTAAAATATAAGGAAACGCCTCGGTAGAATCATTGCATCTCACATTTCGGGCTACAACTAGCGACTATTAACTGACAACTCTTTTCTTGTTTTAGTTGCTCACAATGTATGACAGAAAAACTGGTTGAAGAAAGACTAAAGCAAGACTGATCAACATGAACACAAACAAGCGGACACTAATTGTATACTGTACTTTCTTCTTTGAATTCGAATGCCTTGCAGTGTCCTTTAAGGGTGGTTGACGTTGAATGTTGAGCATTTGAATCGTTTTGGAGTTATGCCAACTACAGGAAATTGCATTATGTTAGTGTATTGGACTATATATCGTATTGTTTAATGTGCCTAACATTGAATGCATTTACAGTGCCTTTGGAAAGTATTCCGACCACTTTACTTTTCCCACATTTGTTATGTTACAGCCTTATTCTAAAATATATTAAATAAATAAAAATCCTCATAATGACGAAGCAAAAACAGGTTTTTAGCATTTTTTGCAAATGTAATTAAAAATTAAAAACAGAAACACCTTATTTACATAAGTATTCAGACCCTTTGCTATGAGACTCGACATTGAGCTCAGGTGCATCCTGTTTCCATCGATCATCCTTGAGATGTTTCTACAACTTGATTGAAGTCCACCTGTGGTAAATTCAATTGATTGAACGTGATTTGGAAAAGCACACACCTGTCTATATAAGGTCCCACAGTTGACAGTACATGTCAGAGAAAAAAACAAGACATGAGGTCGAGGGAATTGTCCGTAGAGCTCCGAGACAAGATTGTGTCGAGGCACAGATCTGGGGAAGGGTACCAAAAAATGTCTGCAGCATTGAAGGTCACCAAGAACACAGTAGCCTCCATCATTCTTAAATGTAAGAAGTTTGTAACCGCCAAGACTCTTCCTAGAGCTGAACAATCGGGGGAGAAGGGCCTTGATCAGGGAGGTGACCAAGGACCCGATGGTCACTCTGAAAGAGCTCTAGAGTTCCTCTGTGGAGATGGGGGAACCTTCCAGAAGGACAACCATCTCTGCAGCACTCCACCAATCAGG
The DNA here is from genome assembly GCF_018296145.1 of Oncorhynchus tshawytscha. Classification (NCBI taxonomy): domain Eukaryota; kingdom Metazoa; phylum Chordata; class Actinopteri; order Salmoniformes; family Salmonidae; genus Oncorhynchus; species Oncorhynchus tshawytscha. The sequence continues at coordinate 32,721,703 of NC_056441.1, forward strand.
CCTTTATGGTAGACTGGCCACTCCTCAGCCACTCCTCAGCCAGTCCTCAGTAAAAGGCACCTGACAGCCCGCTTGGAGTTTGCCAAAAGGCACCTAAAGACTCTCAGACCATGAGAAACAACATTCTCTGGTCTGATGAAACCAAGATTGAGGACTGAATGCCTCGAGGCGAAGTATGGTGATGGCAGCATCATGCTGTGGGGATGTTTTTCAGCGTCAGGGACTGGTAGACTAGTCAGGATCGAGGGAAAGATGAACGAAGCAAAGTACAGAGAGATCCTTGATGAAAATCTTCTCTAGAGTGCTCAGGACCTTAGACTGGGGCGAAGGTTCACCTTCCAACAGGACAACGACCCAAACACACAGCAAAAACAATGCAGGAGTGGCTTCGGGACAAGTCTCTGAATGTCCTTGAGTGGCCCAGCCAGAGCCCGGACTTGAACCTGATCGAACATCTCTGGAGGTACCTGAAAATAGCTGTGCAGCAACCCTACCGACCTGACAGAGCTCGAGAGGATCTGCAGAGTAAAATGGGAGAAACTCCCCAAACACAGGTGTGGCAATCTTTTAACGTCATACCCAAGAAGACTCATGGCTGTAATCGCTACCAAATATGCTTCAACAAAGTCCTCAGTAAAGGATCTGAATAGATATGTACTGATATATCCGTTTTTTTTTTGTAAATTAGCAAACTTTTCTAAAATCCAGTTTTTTCTTTGTCATTATGGGGTATTTTATGTAAATTGATGAGGGAAACAAACGATGTAATCGTTTTAGAATAAGGCTGTAACCTACCAAAACATGTCATAAGTTTAGGGGTCCGAATACTTTCCGAAGGGACTGTATATCCAAATGCAATAAATAACCACTATGCATGTTTGTTCTTATTTGTTGTACTGCAGTGCCTCTCATTCACATTCTGGTTCTAGCCCAGCACTATCAACACACGCCCTTCAACAATTCACGAGTTGAGTGATTAGCGATTAGTCAAGTAGTTGAGTCAGGTGTGTTAGTGCTAGGCCTTCTGGGTCCCACAGGAATAGATTTAGAAAGACTGTAGTACTGTGGTCAATACGCAAACCAACAAAATAAGCTAAATGGATCAGAATAATCCATGTTACAGATATGAATCAGTTGACTGCTTTTATCCTTTTTGTCAAGTAATGCAAATGCATTGGTAGATTTGAAGACTTGTTTTTTTTCTTTTTATAACAGTTAGCTGCACTTCCAAAAAACATAATATAGGCATCATTGAGATGTAAAGTCCATGGAAGTCTTACTTAGAATTGATTATTTCAACATCTTTAGGCCTACACAGGTGCAATTAGGCCAAGCAAAAAAAAGTGATTTAGAAAGGAATCAAATAATATCACAACTAATCGGTCATGCAGGAGCATCCCAAAGCAGAAAATTAGAAATAAACTCAGCAAAAAAAGAAATGTCTCTTTTTCAGGACCCTGTCTTTCAAAGATAATTTGTAAAAATCCAAATAACTTCACATATCTTCATTGTAAATGGTTTAAACACTGTTTCCCATACTTGTTCAAAGAACCATAAACAATTCATGAACATGCACCTGTGGAACAGTTGTTAACATCTTACAGACAGTAGGCAATTAAGGGCACAGTTTTGAAACACTTAGGACACTAAAGAGGCCTTTCTACTGACTCTGAAAAACACCAAAAGAAAGATGCCCAGGGTCCCTGCTCATTTGCGTGAATGTGCTTTAGGCATGCTGCAAGGAGGCATGAGGACTGCAGATGTGGCCAGGGCAATGAATTGCAATGTCCGTACTGTGAGGCGCCTAAGACAGCACTACAGGGAGACAAGGTGGACAGCTGATCATCCTCGCAGTGGCAGACCACATGTAACACCTGCGGGACAGGTACAGGATGGTAACAACAACTGCCCGAGTTACACCAGGAACGCACAATCCCTCCATCAGTGCTCAGACTGTCCGCTGAGAGAGGCTGGACTGAGGGCTTGTAGGCCTGTTGTAAGGCAGGTCCTCACCAGACATCACCGGCAACAACGTCACCTATGGGCACAAACCCAGCTTCACTGGACCAGACAGGACTGGCAAAAAGTGCTCTTCAACGACGAGTCGCGGTTTTGTCTCACCAGGGGTGATGGTCAGATTGCCGTTTATCGTTGAAGGAATGAGAGTTACACTGAGGCCTGTACTCTGGAGCGGGGTCGATTTGGAGGTGGAGGGTCCGCCATGGTCTGGGGCGGTGTGTCACAGCGTCATCGGACTGAGCTTGTCATTGCAGGCAATCTCAACGCTGTGCGTTACAGGGAAGACGTCCTCCTCCCTCATGTGGTACCCTCCCTGCATGCTCATCCTGACTTGACCCTCCAGCATGACAATGCCACCAGCCATACTGCTCGTTCTGTGTGTGATTTCCTGCAAGACAAGAATGTCAGTGTTCTGCCATGGCCAGCGAAGAGTTTGGATCTCAATCCCATTGAGCACATCTGGGACCTGCTGGATCGGAGGATGAGGGCTAGGGCCATTCCCCCCAGAAATGTCCAGGAACTTGCAGGTGCCTTGGTGGAAGAGTGGGGTAACATCTCACAGCAAGAACTGGCAAATCTGATGCAGTCCATGAAGAGGAGATGCACTGCAGTACTTAATGCAGCTGGTGGGCACACCAGATACTGACTGTTATTTTCTGAGTTTATGAAGTAATTCTTTGTTGAAAAATGAAAATGTGTGACGATGTGCCTGAGTCATTGCCATGTGCCTGAGTCATTTCCCTTCATTCTCCCCACACAAACTGAGGCATTAACATTAATGTGTTAATATTAAGTAATGTTCATTTTAATGTCAAGTGTGTAATGGGAATGCCTTTCTAGGGTGATTATCACTTAATGTCCCTGTTTGACTGTCTGAGTGGTCTATGCCAGGTTAGGGCAGGTCCTAGGATACCCATTCTCCTCATTCAGGAGAAGCAGCACTAATTGTAACATTTACTTACAGATCTCGATCAGATTATAATCAGCTTTGTGTGTTTCCATTGACAAGTCAAGTGTTACAAAAGGGTTCATCGGCTGTCCCCATAAGAGAACCCTTTTTGGTTCCAGGTAGAACCATTTTGGGTTTCATGTAGAACCCTCTGTGGAAAGGGTTCTACCTGTAACCAAAAAGGGTTCTTCAAAGGGTTGTCCTATGGGGACAGCCGAATAGCTTAGGTTATAAATAGCACCTTTCCTTTTTTTCCTGAGTGTACTATTTTGGCCAAGTAAGTCTATTATTTTTGAAGTTGATTATTTTTGTCAACTCTTTTCATAAAAACTGTCCATTTTGTAAATACTCAATGCTAGATCCAGTCTTCTTCATTACTGAAGATAAATACCACCTATTTTTGCACCTGAACCTCTGACTCAGTCGCACCTGTTGCTGCTCCACACCAACTAAATAGGCTGCCTGGTCCTCTGTCTTAGCAAAATGAAACATCAAAAAAATTGTCCCAATTATTTTTATTTTATTTATTTAAAATGGTCCCAAATATCCCAATTCCCCAGGGCAGTCATTGGGGACACTGCCCTGTGTAGGGTGACTCTCTGAGGTCATTAAAGATCCCATGGCATTTATCGTAAGAGTAGGGGTGTTAACCTCGGTGTCCTAGCTAAATTCCCAATCTGGCCCTCAAACCAACTCAGTCACCATTAATCCCCCTCCTCTCCCCTGTAACGATTCCCCAGGTCGTTGCTGCAAATGAGAACGTGTTCTCAGACAACTTTCCTGGTAAAATAACGGATAAATAAATAAATAGAATAGATCTGTATCAAATTGGTAAATTCAACTTGATCTATTTACAAAGTATATACAGTACATCAGTCGCTATGGGCTATTATTTCTTTAAGCAGAAACACACAGTTGTAAATGCATTTTACTTGTGACAATTACCCTTGATCCCTTGCCGTGTGGACTATTGTACCCTGAACTGAAAAACAGTAGCCTAGTACAGTGGTTCCCAACTTATTTTGGTTACTGTACCACCAACTGAATGTATGTTCTGCCCGGAGTACCCCTGAAGTGCCCCCTCATGTGCATTTTACCAGTCAGCTTATGGTAAAGTACCCCCCATGGATAGGCCTGGTTGGGAACCACTGGCCTAGTACATGCCAGAATCCCTCACTGTTGCATTTGTTGATTGTAGCTCTACATATTCTGATCTGTCATCACTTTGTCACTTTTCTAGCGAGGGCCTCATCTTGTTGGTGAGAACAGTCAGAGTCTCTCTCCATCTCTGACCACACGACCTCACATCAAAGACAACGGTCTGCTCTCTGCAATGGCCTGCCTTTCCAGACCACTACCTGTTAGAAGCAGCAAACCCAACTGACTATTACAACATAAACACGTCAGTTTGCATCTCTCAATTACAGCTACAATTACTACTAACCGACAGCTCTTTCTTGGTATTTCAGTTTCATCATTGCTTTTTATATAGCAGCTGCGTACAACTACAGTCCTCGTGGACCACAGTGTTCATGCCTTTGAATCGGTCTCTGGGAAATTAGTGACAATCAATCAAGTGCAGGGGGAAATTAAAAACAGCGGGATTGCAGTGCCTGAGGATTGGAGTTGGGCATCTTCAGATAATTATATGACAGTGATAATGCTGCTTCGTCTGTATTTAAATTGTACTACCTACTATTGCCCTGTAGGGTGACTCATGTTTCTTCAAGTGTAAAGGATGAGGGTGGCAGGAAATCTACGAGTGCATCTTAATAATCAAAAGTGCCTTCCTCTTCAAGTCTCCTTTCCTTCGTTTGCACTGGTGTGAAAGAACTTGGACAGGTGAAAGTATATTCCTGGTCGGTGCTGAGCCACACATACATTGCAGAAATGTCTATGGCCAAGTATGTAAACAACAGGAATATAGTAAATTCACTATGCTGCAAGTTTTAACAGGTTCTGGAATTCCGTAATAATGACGTGACTGAAACGAGAATAGAAGTGGTTTAGCCGGCGTTTTTTGTTGTTGTTTCGTTTTTAAAAATGGAACAGTATCTCTCTATCTCTCTCATAGTGTAAACATCATTTTGATTTAAGATATACATGAGATGAAGTCCTTGTGGAAGCAATCAAAATATTTACATATTTGAACAACCTGGTAAGCACTGCAAAAAAAGTTTCAATACTGGGAGTGGTCAGCCTGTTTGCCTTCAGAGTGAGACCAGGAGTTCGATACAAGCCCCAAAAATCGCTGCACCATATCTCAACTATGAGACTATGAGTCATTTAAGGACTCATAACCATACAAGTCATATTTTGTCAAAGAATTGAAAGGTAGTTCAGGGACATAAAATTAAAGTCGCTTTTTCAGGCTTGTCAAGTAAACAAATTTACATAAGGTTTCAACTGCAGTAATGACAAGAATTCTGTCATAGATGTGACACACATGTAGACACACACACACACACACAGGTTGGCACACCAACACAAGCAGAGACAGAGGAATGAGACCACACATAATGACACTATTACAATACAAAGGGCATGACTGTCTGAAAGTGAATTATGTAGAAGACTAAGAATGCGTTGAATTGCCTGTGCCACAGCGTGTGCCTGTTTCCTTCCCAAAATCATATCTGTATAAGTAGCTTGTATAAGTTATGTACTCATACTGAACTTTCGTTCATTCATAGGGAGTTTTTAATCTTAGGGTCATTAAAGATAATTTGATCATTAATGCCAAATTTGACTACTGTTTTAAATAATAGCTATACTGTACGACACGTGTCAAACTCATTCCGAGGGCCGTGTGTCTGCGGGTTTTCGCCCCTCCCTTGTACTTGATTGATCAATTAAGCTCACTAATTAGTAAGGAACTCCCCTCACCTGGTTGTCTTGGTCTAAATTGAAAGAAGAAAAAAAATGAAGAGACACTAGGAAGGCAGATGGGCATAAGCATCTACCTCTGGTCAAGCATCTGACTCTGGGTGCCAAGGTTGCACGTTCGAATTTGGTGATAGAAAGTGGTTTTTGCTGGTCAAGCATCTGCCTTTGGTGCCAAAGGTTGCATGTTCGAATCCGGCGATAGAAAGTTATTTTGAGACAAAAGAAATAAATCATTGGAGTTAATGCCTGAACTTAACCTTAACCACTTCTAAATTTGACATTTGACATTTGATGTGTCAGAAAGATGGAGCATCTGCCTCTGGTGCCAAAGATTGCATGTTCGAATCCAGTGATATAGAAATATGTTTTTGTGATTTTTGTTTTAAGACTATTTCAAATCTTAACCCTTACCTTAACCATTCGGAGTTAATGCCTAACTTTAAGATTTCAAAATGAATGCTTAAACCTAAATTTAACCTTAAACACTTTGAAATTTGACATTTGGAAGAACTTCGAAATGTGACGTTTGAGAAACATGGATGAACGTCTAATTCTGACATGAGACTGTGAGAGCTAGTGTGGTTTCTAGTGGTTTCTAGTGGTGTCTAGTGGTTTCTAGTGGCGTTCTAGTGGGTTCTAGTGATTTCTAGTGCCTATATGGCATGTTGATTTTGTTTTATATTTGGCTCTAGAGTTTGAGCGGTTTAAGCTACAAAATATTATGCCCCCATTCCTGAAAGCTATGACTCAGGAACATGCACATGCCTTCTGTTTTCCTCTCTGGTGGTCACAAGGACTCGTTAGAAGCAGTGGAGGCTGCTGAGGAGAGGACAGTTCCTAATGATGGCCGGAACGGAGCCAATCGAATGTCATCTAACACTTGGAAACCATGTGTTTGATGTATTTGATACAGTTCTACTGATTCCGCTCCAGCCATTACCACGATCCCGTCCTCCCCAATTAACATGCCACCAACCTCCTGTGGTTAGAAGGGAGTGTGTAAAAAAAATGCACCTAATGACTGAGGGAATTTAATTCAAACATACAGTGCATTCGGAAAGTATTCAGACCCCTTGACATTTTGCAAATTTTGTTCCCTTAAAGCCTTACTCTAAAATTGATTAAATTGTATTTTTTCTCATCAATCTACACACAATACCCCATAATGACAAAGTAAAAACTGTTTTTTAAGAAATGTTTGCAAATGTATAAAAAACCAACAACTGAAATCTCACATTTACATAAGTATTCATGTTTACTCAGGACTTTGTTGAAGCCCCTTTGGCAACAATTACAGGCTTGAGTCTTATTAGGTATGACGCTACCAGCTTGGCACACCTGTATTTTTGTTGGGTTTCTCCCATTCTTCTCTGCAGATCCTCTCAAGCTCTGTCAGGTTGGATGGGGAGTGTTGCCGTACAGCTATTTTCAGGTCTCTCCAGAGATGTTGGATCGGGTTCAAGTCTGGACTCAAGGACATTCAGAGACTTATCCCGAAGCCACTCCTGCATTGTCTTGGCTGTGTGCTTTCGGTCGTTGTCCTGTTGGAAGGTGAACCTTCGCCCCAATCTGAGGACTGGAGAGCTCTGTAGAAGTTTTTCATCAAGGATCTCTATGTACTTTGCTCCATTCATCTTTCTCTCGAACCTGACTAGTCTCCCAGTCCCTGCCGCTGAAAAACATCCCCACAGCATGATGCTGCCACCACCATGCTTCACTGTAGGGATGGTGCCAGGTTTCCTCCCGACTGGACGCTTGGCATTCAGGCCAAAGAGGTCAATCTTGGTTTCATCAGACCAGAGATTCTGAGAGTCCTTTAGGTGCCTTTTGGCAAACTCCAAGCAGGCTGTCATGTGCCTTTTACTGAGCAGTGGCTTCCTCTGGCCACTCTACCGTAAAGTCCTGATTGGTGGAGTGCTGCAGAGATGGTTGTCATTCTGGAAGGTTCTCCCATCTCCACAGAGGAACTCTGGAGCTCTGTCAGAGTGACCATCGGATTCTTGGTCACCTCCCTGACCAAGTCCCTTCTCCCCCGATTGCTCAGTTTGGCCAGGCGGGCAGCTCTAGGAAAAGTCTTGGTGATTCCAAACTTCTTCCATTTAAGAATGATGCAGGCCACTGTGTTCTTGGTACCCTTCTCCAGATCTGTGCTTCGACATAATCCTGTCTTGGATCTCTAAGGACAATTCCTTTGACCTCATGGCTTGGTTTTTGCTCTGACATGCACTGTCAACTGTGGGACCTTATATAGACAGGTGTGTGCCTTTCCAAATCATGTCCAATCAATTGAATTTACCACAAGTGGACTCCAATCAAATTGCAGAAAAATCTAAAGGATGATGAATGGAAACAGGATGCACCTGAGCTTCATTTTGAGTCTCATAGGAAAGGGTCTGAATACTTATGTAAAAAAATATTTCATCGTCCATTTGTAAACATTTCTAAATTATGGGGTATTGTGTGTAGATTGATGAGGATTTTATTAAATTTAATCCATTTTAGAATAAGGCTGTAACGTAACAAAATATGGAAAAAGGGAAGGGGCCTGAATACTTTCCGAATGCACTGCACTTCTTTCAGGCTGGAATCACCTAATTACTTTTAAGAACCTTTTAATAAAATAAAAAACTGGTGAGCAAGTGTTGTGCCTTTTCCTTTTTAATGATTATCACAGTTTTTGGTTGCACCTGGACTCATGTTGGTTATGCGCCCTCCACTTCTTTCCTAATTACTTTTAGAAACATTTAATTTTAAGAAAAGCTCTTCCTAAGAATAATCACGTGGAAAATGCCCGGCCCCCGTTCAATTAACCTCATATTTTTTTACATTTATATCTGGCCCCTGTAAGAATATAGTTGAATAGCACTTGGCTTGCGAAAGTATTCACCCTCCTTGGCATTTTTCCTATTTTGTTACCTTACAACCTGGAATTCAAATGGATTTTGGGGGGTTTGTATCGTTTGATTTACACAACATGCCTACCAATTTGAAGATGCTAAATATTTTTTATTGTGAAACAAACAAGACATAAGACAAAAAAAACAGAAAACTTGAGTGTGCATAACTATTCACCCCCTCCATGTAGAGCCACCTTTTGTAGCAATTACATCTGAAAGTCTCTTGGGGTATGTCTATAAGCTTGGCACATCTAGCCACTGGGATTTTTGCACATTCTTCAAGGCAAAACTGCTCCAGCTCCTTCAAGTTGGATGGGTTCCGCTGGTGTACAGCAATCTTTAAGTCATACCACAGATTCTCAATTGGATTGAGGTCTGGGCTTTGACTAGGCCATTCCAAGACATTTAAATGTTTCACCTTAAACCACTCAAGTGTTGCTTTAGCAGTATGCTTAGGGTCATTGTCCTGCTGAAAGAGCTCCTTGGTCTTCATGGTGCCACTTGCATGAAACAATAATTTTTTTTTACATTTCACTTTACCAATTTGGACTATTTTGTGTATGTCCATTACATGAAAAATACAAATACAAAAATCTATTTAAATGACAGGTTGTAATGCACCAAAATAGGAAGAACGCCAAGAGGGATAAATACTTTTGCAAGGCACTGTGGGCCATCCCTTAAGCTATAGCTGGAAATGGTGTCCCTTGAGAAGGCAAGCATGAGATGTATGCCCGGAGAAGTGCAGTATTATCACAAGGAGACGTGTACTTAGAGGAATGGAGGGAAAAGGGGAGGCAGAGGAGGTCGAAGAGAGAGAGAGAGGGAGGAAGAGGGTGAGCTTGAATAGGTAAAGAATTGTGGGAAAATGGGACACGGTTCGTTAAAGAAGAATGGTGGAAAGTGTAAGCAGAGTGAGCTGTACACCAGATTGAAGACAGGAGGAGAAATGGAAGTAAATGAAGGCGAAGTATCGGAGGTGGAAGGAGTGGTGAAGATCTCGGAGCCCAAGGCTTGCACCGAGGGTCGGGATAAAGATGAGTCTGTGACAGTAGGAGTGACATTTTTGGAAAAAGCGGACCCTTTCCTTTTGGCTGATCAAATCAAATCAAATCAAATCAAATTTATTTATATAGCCCTTCGTACATCAGCTGATATCTCAAAGTGCTGTACAGAAACCCAGCCTAAAACCCCAAACAGCAAGCAATGCAGGTGTAGAAGCACGGTGGCTAGGAAAAACTCCCTAGAAAGGCCAAAACCTAGGAAGAAACCCAGAGAGGAACCAGGCTATGTGGGGTGGCCAGTCTTCTTCTGGCTGTGCCGGGTGGAGATTATAACAGAACATGGCCAAGATGTTCAAATGTTCATAAATGACCAGCATGGTCGAATAATAATAAGGCAGAACAGTTGAAACTGGAGCAGCAGCACAGTCAGGTGGAAGTTGAAACTGGAGCAGCAGCATGGCCAGGTGGACTGGGGACAGCAAGGAGTCATCATGTCAGGTAGTCCTGGGGCATGGTCCTAGGGCTCAGGTCAGTTGAAACTGGAACAGCAGCATGGCCAGGTGGACTGGGGACAGCAAGGAGTCATCATGTCAGGTAGTCCTGGAGCTCAGGTCCTAGGGCTCAGGTCCTCCGAGAGAGAGAAAGAAAGAGAGAAGGAGAGAATTAGAGAACGCACACTTAGATTCACACAGGACACCGAATAGGACAGGAGAAGTACTCCAGATATAACAAACTGACCCCAGCCCCCGACACATAAACTACTGCAGCATAAATACTGGAGGCTGAGACAGGAGGGGTCAGGAGACACTGTGGCCCCATCCGAGGTCACCCCGGACAGGGCCAAACAGGAAGGATATAACCCCACCCACTTTGCCAAAGCACAGCCCCCACACCACTAGAGGGATATCTTCAACCACCAACTTACCATCCTGAGACAAGGCTGAGTATAGCCCACAAAGATCTCCGCCACGGCACAACCCAAGGGGGGCGCCAACCCAGACAGGATGACCACAACAGTGAATCAACCCACTCAGGTGACGCACCCCCTCCAGGGACGGCATGAGAGAGCCCCAGTAAGCCAGTGACCCAGCCCCTGTAATAGGGTTAGAGGCAGAGAATCCCAGTGGAAAGAGGGGAACCGGCCAGGCAGAGACAGCAAGGGCGGTTCGTTGCTCCAGAGCCTTTCCGTTCACCTTCCCACTCCTGGGCCAGACTACACTCAATCATATGACCCACTGAAGAGATGAGTCTTCAGTAAAGACTTAAAGGTTGAGACCGAGTTTGCGTCTCTGACATGGGTAGGCAGACCGTTCCATAAAAATGGAGATCTATAGGAGAAAGCCCTGCCTCCAGCTGTTTGCTTAGAAATTCTAGGGACAATTAGGAGGCCTGCGTCTTGTGACCGTAGCGTACGTGTAGGTATGTACGGCAGGACCAAATCAGAGAGATATGTAGGAGCAAGCCCATGTAATGCTTTGTAGGTTAGCAGTAAAACCTTGAAATCAGCCCTTGCTTTGACAGGAAGCCAGTGTAGAGAGGCTAGCACTGGAGTAATATGATCAAATTTTTTGGTTCTAGTCAGGATTCTAGCAGCCGTATTTAGCACTAACTGAAGTTTATTTAGTGCTTTATCCGGGTAGCCGGAAAATAGAGCATTGCAGTAGTCTAACCTAGAAGTGACAAAAGCATGGATTAATTTTTCTGCATCATTTTTGGACAGAAAGTTTCTGATTTTTGCAATGTTACGTAGATGGAAAAAAGATGTCCTTGAAATGGTCTTGATATGTTCTTCAAAAGAGAGATCAGGGTCCAGAGTAACGCCGAGGTCCTTCACAGTTTTATTTGAGACGACTGTACAACCATTAAGATTAATTGTCAGATTCAACAGAATATCTCTTTGTTTCTTGGGACCTAGAACAAGCATCTCTGTTTTGTCCGAGTTTAATAGTAGAAAGTTTGCAGCCATCCACTTCCTTATGTCTGAAACACATGCTTCTAGCGAGGGCAATTTTGGGGCTTCACCATGTTTCATTGAAATGTACAGCTGTGTGTCATCCGCATAGCAGTGAAAGTTTACATTATGTTTTCGAATAACATCCCCAAGAGGTAAAATATATAGTGAGAACAATAGTGGTCCTAAAACGGAACCTTGAGGAACACCGAAATTTACAGTTGATTTGTCAGATTTGATCCATTTGTGGTTTCAGGGTGGGTGAAAACGGAATTAGGTGCTGTAGAATCGGTGAAGGTAACCCGAAGTGGTCTTGTGATAATTGTTTGTGTTTGTATTTGTATTTACTACGGATCCCCACTACTCTTCCTGGGGTCCAAACACATTAAGGCACTTACATTACATATAAAACAAAAGATAAAACAGTACATCATATAATATTATTACACTACTACATATCTACAATACAAAATGTTTAATACCACCATACAAAATATCACAATGTATGTGTATGCATGTGTCTGTACCTTTGTGTGTCTCTTCACAGTCCCCGTTGTTCCATAAGGTGTTTTTTTAACCATTTAAAAAAATCTGATTCTACTGCTTGCATCCGTTACTGTACCTGATGTGGAATAGAGTTCCATGTAGTCATGGCTCTATGTCGTACTGTGCGCCTCCCATAGTCCATTCTGGACTTGGGCATTGTGAAGAGACCACTGGTGGCATGTCTTGTGGGGTATGCATGGATGTTCGAGCTGTGTGCAAGTATTTTAAACAAACAGCTTGGTACATTTAGCTTGTCAACACCTCTTACAAAAACAAGTAGTGTTGAAGTAAATCTCTCTTCCACTTGAGCCATTAGAGATTGACATGCATGTCATTAATGTGAGCTCTCCGTGTACTTTTAAGGGACAGACGTGCTGCCCTGTTCTGAGCCAACTGCAATTTTCCTACGTCACTCTTTGTGGCACCTGACCACACTACTGAACAGTAATCTAGGGGTGACAAAACTAGTACCTGTAGGACTTGCCTTGTTGATAGTGCTGTTACGAAGGCAGAGCAGGGCTTTATTATGGACAGACTTCTCCCCATCTTAACTACTGTAGTATCAATATGTTTTGACCATGACAGTTCACAATCCAGGGTTACTCCAAGCAGTTTAGTCACCTCAACTTGTTCAATTTCCACATTTTTCATAACGAGATGTAGTTGAGATTTAGGGTTTAGTGAATGATTTGTCCCAAATACAGTGTTTTAAGTTTTAGAAATATTTAGGACTAACTTATTCCTTGCTACCCATTCCAAAACTAAGCTCTTTAGTTTTCTTTGTTAAGTGTTACAGTCATTTCAGTTGCTGTAGTAGCTGACGTGTATAGTGTTGAGTCATCCGCATACATAGACACACCGGTGACTTGTCATTAATTTTTTCACCTCTCCCACACCAACTTCACGGAATTCAAAAGTACAATTCTTGTCTTTCATAATTTGGTCAGATATAAACTCAGCAAAATAAGAAACGTTCTCTCACAATCAACTGCGTTGATTTTCAGCAAACTTAACATCTGTAAATATTTGTATGAACATAACAAGATTCAACAACTGAGACATAAACTGAACAAGTTCCACAGACATGTGACTAAAAGAAATGGAATGATGTGTGCCTAAATCAAAAGTAACAGTCAGTATCTGGTGTGGCCACCAGATTTTCCAGTTCTTGCTGTGAGATGTTACCCCACTCTTCCACCAAGGCACCTGCAAGTTCCCGGACATTTCTAGGGGGAATGGCCCTAGCCCTCACCCTCCAATCCAACAGGTCTCAGACTAAAGTGCTAAATGGGATTGAGATCCGGGCTCTTCGCTGGCCATGGCAGAACACTGACATTGTTGTCTTGCAGGAAATCACGCACAGAACGAGCAGTATGGCTGGTGGCATTGTCATGCTGGAGGGTCATATCAGGATGAGCCTGCAGGAAGGGCACCACATGAGAGAGGAGGATGTCTTCCCTGTAACGCACAGCGTTGAGATTGCCTTGCAATGACAAGCTCAGTCCGATGATGCTGTGACACACCGCCCCAGACCATGATGGACCCTCCACCTCCAAATCGACCCCGCTCCAGAGTACAGGCCTCGGTGTAATGCTCATTCCTTCGACGATAAACGGCAATCTGACCATCACCCCTGGTGAGATAAAACCGCAACTCGTCATTGAAGAGCACTTTTTGCCAGTCCTGTCTGGTCCAGCGAAGGTGGGTTTGTGCCCATAGGTGACGTTGTTGCCAGTGATGTCTGGTGAGGTCCTGCCTTACAACAGGCCTACAAGCCCTCAGTCCAGCCTCTCTCAGCGGACAGTCTGAGCACTGATGGAGGGATTGTATGTTCCTGGTGTAACTCGAGCAGTTGTTGTTGCCATCCTGTACCTGTCCCGTAGGTGTGATATTCGGATGTACCAATGTGTACCATGTGTTGTTCCATGTGGTCTGCCACGGCGAGGACGATCAGCTGTCCATCCTGTCTCCCTGTAGCGCTGTCTTAGGCGTCTCACAGTATGGTTATTGCAATGTATTGCCCTAGCCACATCTGCAGTCCTCATGCCTCCTTGCAGCATGCCTAAAGCACGTTCACGCAGATGAGCAGGGACCCTGGGCATCTTTCTTTTGGTGTTTTTCAGAGTCCGTAGAAAGGTCTCTTTAGTGTCCTATGTTTTCATAACTGTGACCTTAATTGCCTACCGTCTGTAAGCTGTTAGTGTCTTAATGACCGTTCCACAGGTGCATGTTCATTAATTGTTTATGGTTCATTGAACAAGCATGGGAAACAGTGTTTAAACTCTTTACAATGAAGATCTGCAAAGTTCTTTGGATTTTTACGAATTATCTTTGAAAGACAGGGTCCTGAAAAAGGGACGTTTCTTTTTTCTGCTGAGTTTACTTGGATGTGTAGTATCAGCGTGTGTTGCTGGCATGTCATACCTAAGTTTGCTTATTGTATGACCTCTTATACACTATATTAGGCCCAGCCTTTGGAACTTTGGTTTTCCTAGATATGGCTACTATATTGTGATCACTGCATCCTATGGATTTGGATACTGCTTTAAAGCACATTTCTGCAGCATTAGTAAAGATGTGATCAATACATGTTGATTATTTCATTCCCGTGCTGTATGTAAATACCATGGAATGTTGACTGACAACCAGAAACAGGTGGCAAGCACTGGTTACAGATTGAAGTTTTTTCTTGAGTGGGCAGCTTGATGAGAGCCAGTCAATATTTAAAATCACCCCAAACATATACTTCTCTGTTGATATCACAGACATGATCACACATGTTATCCAGATACTGACTGTTAGCACTTGTTGGTCTATAGCCGCTTCCCACAAGAATGGACTTTAGGTGAGGCAGATGAACCTGTAGCCATATGACTTCAACAGTATTTAACATAAGATCGTCTCTAAGCTTTACAGGAATGTGGTTCTGAATATATACCGCAACACCGCCCCCGTTGGCATTTCTGTCTTTTCGGTGGATGTTATAACCATGTATTGCTACCACTGTATCGTCAGATGTATTAACAAAGTGAGTTTCAGAGATGTTACAAGGAAGTTATTGACTTCATGGACCTTGTTTCTCAGGCTGCATATATATGGGCTATTTTAGCACTTTTCTGGATTGCTTGATTGTTTTTAATGCTTTACTGAGAAGCTTATCAGTAGACGTGCTCATGTTATTTACATTGGCGCTGATAATGCAGGGTGAGCTGCACACAGTGGTCTGAGCCAAGAGCCAAGAGTCCAGGAGCCAAGATGATTTGGATGTAGAGTATCTTCTGTTTCCAGAAGGTGTCACAGTTATCTATAAAAATGATTCCAGCTGAGCTACAGTAATATTTTAGCCAAATGTGTAATGCCAGTAGCCTGCTGAATATTTCTCACCTGTGGCCCATCAATGGTACTGGACCTGAAATGATTGGCTGTTTTTTGGAGTCTTTTAATGCTAAAATCAGTTCATTAAAATCCATTTTCAGATGTTCCGAGCTAGCCCTCCTGATGTTGTTTGACCCCACATGGACTACGACAGCATCAGCTCCCGGCATCTCCCGTAGATTAGTCGGAAGCAGCCTTGTTATGTCCCATACTCGTGCTCCTGGGTAGCACAGGGTTTTTGGCTTGGGGACCGAGATGTTTCTCACCATAGAGCTGCCGATGATGACAGCTAGTGATGTTGAATGGGCTGCTCTCAGGCAGTCTCACAGTCTGATGAGGGTGGGAGCTCTGAGGATCTGTGACCGAGGTAGAAGCCACCGAAGAGGGAGACAGAACCAAGGACGAAGACGCAGGTACTTCTGGATCCGATCTGGAATGGGAAGCCCCTAAGGAAGAAGGTCCAGGGCAGCAAAGCCGTTTCTGGTCTGTGTCAGGTCCGGACTTATCATCTCCAAGAAGACTCCCGTTGCCAGAGGACGCTTTCTTCGACTTCCACAGCGAGTGACATATCTCCATGGCTGGTTGGTTGGGTCGAGAACACCTCTGTTCTCCAGGGAATGGGGAGACCCCCCTCAGGGATGGATCCTTGCTGAGTAACGGCCAGTCGGCTGTGGAGAGCCGACACGGCGGCGACATTTCCACCAGACCAGAGCAGTGTCGGGCTACTGGGGTGGAAGAAAAATAAAAAAGTAGGGGGGGCGTTGTTTCCCCAGTAGTTTGTGTAGGTTTGCTACCTGCTTGAGTAGCCACTTTTCCCCTGTGGTCCTCCTTAAGGAAGCAGTTGCCACATTGAAAGTCAACAGGGTCCACATTGTCCCAGAACAAAGGGAAGTAAACACAGCTCCTGCAGTGCTGGAAACATTCAATAGTGACTTCCATTTGAGACTTTATTTTAATTTAATTTAATTTTACCTTTATTTAACCAGGTAGGCAAGTTGAGAACAAGTTCGCATTTACAATTGCGACCTGGCCAAGATAAAGCAAAGCAGTTCGACAGATACAACGACACAGAGTTACACATGGAGTAAAACAAACATACAGTCAATAATACAGTATAAACAAGTCTATATACAATGTGAGCAAATGAGGTGAGAAGGGAGGTAAAGGCAAAAAAGGCCATGGTGGCAAAGTAAATACAATATAGCAAGTAAAACACTGGAATGGTAGTTTTGCAATGGAAGAATGTGCAAAGTAGAAATAAAAATAATGGGGTGCAAAGGAGCAAAATAAATAAATAAATAAAAATTAAATACAGTTGGGAAAGAGGTAGTTGTTTGGGCTAAACTATAGGTGGGCTATGTACAGGTGCAGTAATCTGTGAGCTGCTCTGACAGTTGGTGCTTAAAGCTAGTGAGGGAGATAAGTGTTTCCAGTTTCAGAGATTTTTGTAGTTCGTTCCAGTCATTGGCAGCAGAGAACTGGAAGGAGAGGCGGCCAAAGAAAGAATTGGTTTTGGGGGTGACTAGAGAGATATACCTGCTGGAGCGTGTCCTACAGGTGGGTGATGCTATGGTGACCAGCGAGCTGAGATAAGGGGGGACTTTACCTAGCAGGGTCTTGTAGATGACATGGAGCCAGTGGGTTTGGCGATGAGTATGAAGCGAGGGCCAGCCAACGAGAGCGTACAGGTCACAATGGTGGGTAGTATATGGGGCTTTGGTGACAAAACGGATTGCACTGTGATAGACTGCATCCAATTTGTTGAGTAGGGTATTGGAGGCTATTTTGTAAATGACATCGCCAAAGTTGAGAATTGGTAGGATGGTCAGTTTTACAAGGGTATGTTTGGCAGCATGAGTGAAGGATGCTTTGTTGCGAAATAGGAAGCCAATTCTAGATTTAACTTTGGATTGGAGATGTTTGATATGGGTCTGGAAGGAGAGTTTACAGTCTAACCAGACACCTAAGTATTTGTAGTTGTCCACGTATTCTAAGTCAGAGCCGTCCAGAGTAGTGATGTTGGACAGGCGGGTAGGTGCAGGTAGCGATCGGTTGAAGAGCATGCATTTAGTTTTACTTGTATTTAAGAGCAATTGGAGGCCACGGAAGGAGAGTTGTATGGCATTGAAGCTTGCCTGGAGGGTTGTTAACACAGTGTCCAAAGAAGGGCCGGAAGTATACAGAATGGTGTCGTCTGCGTAGAGGTGGATCAGAGACTCACCAGCAGCAAGAGCGACCTCATTGATGTATACAGAGAAGAGAGTCGGTCCAAGAATTGAACCCTGCCGAGCCAGCTAGGCAAGCTGGGCTTCCGTGTCTCTCCCCCTATGCGGAATTTGTCAGAATCCCGGGACAGACAGCAGCGCGTACAGCAACTAAGCCCAAAAGAGCCGCAGGATCCAAAATGAAATAAAAACACTGTTAACTTTACAAAAACAATCAACCGAGATCTCTCGTTCAGCGTTAAACAACAAACATATGTCACGCTCAGATGACGCCACTAGGTTGTGTGTTTCTGCTGGTCAGAGGGAGCAGGTGCTCCGCATCGAACCACTGGGGACAAGAGATGTCAATTGTTTTGCTCTCAAGAAAAGGGTGCCATTGAAATTAGTGATTACTGGGGTAGTGGTAAATGTGGAAGTGGACCAACTGAAGGGGAAGATTCCTGGTGTTTGTGATGCTCATTGTTTGAGCGACGCAGACAGGGTGGCATGAGCAGTGAAACAGAAGAGTCGTTGTCTATTCTTTTGAGTTTTGGTGTTGAGTCTTTGCCCGACAAAGTGATGTTAGGATATATAAGTTATCCCATACAAGCTTTTGTGCTGAATTCATTACGTTAATACAGGTGTCAAGTTTATGGGGATGTGGCACCAGTTTGCAGGAGGAAGGTTCCTAGGTGTTAGAAGTGCACAAAAGGGCATGAGACAAAGGTATGTGTGGCATTGGGGAAAGTAGTGGTATGTGTAGAGGTGCCCATGGGGCTGGGAATCAGAAATGTCTGGTGAGAGAGAGGCAGGTTGAGGTTACCATGGATAGAGTAGTGAAGAAAGTAGAGGAAGATGGGTCACGGGGGAGGGATCCTGAGAGGAGTGGTGTGAGTTGTAGATCTGTAACAGTACAGAGAGATTGGCCAACAAGTGATATATGCTTCAGTAAGATTGGGTTTTTAGCATTTATAGCAATGGTTACTGTACTGTACTGCAGGCATGGAACGTAAGTCACAGAAAATTGAGGTGGTGTTGGCAGCTGCTGGCAGTTTATCGCACAAAATCTGCAATGCTTGTATATAGTGAGATGTGCAACAACACGTTTTGAGAACAATGATCAGCAATAGCCAATGAGAGCTCGGCAGATGATGACGTTGTTTCACATCACCCAGAATGTGTAGACTCTCAAGCAGGAGCGATGACTACTAGTATGCGTTCGTACTTGCCTTTAACCAAAGCGTCAAATTGTTACAGCTCTGAAGTTCACAAGCATTATTATTTAACTCAAAATGTTGGCTAGACCGGCCGCAACCGGGAGGTCCATGGGGCGACGCACAATTGGCCTAGCATC
This sequence comes from Oncorhynchus tshawytscha, assembly GCF_018296145.1. NCBI lineage: Eukaryota > Metazoa > Chordata > Actinopteri > Salmoniformes > Salmonidae > Oncorhynchus > Oncorhynchus tshawytscha. Next base: position 32,740,888 of record NC_056441.1, read on the forward strand.
GTCCGGATTAGGGAGGGCTTGGCCGGTAGGGATATCCTTGTCTCATCGCGCACCAGCGACACCTGTGGCGGGCCGGGCGCAGTGCACGCTAACCAAGGTTGCCAGGTGCACGGTGTTTCCTCCGACACATTGGTGCAGCTGGCTTCCGGGTTGGATGCGCGCTGTGTTAAGAAGCAGGGCGGCTTGGTTGGGTTGTGTATCGGAGGACGCATGACTTTCAACCTTCGTCTCTCCCGAGCCCGTACGGGAGTTGTAGCGATGAGACAAGATAGTAGCTACTAAACAATTGGATACCACGAAATTGGGGAGAAAATTCGTTTTTACAATATTTTTTTCAAAATTCAAAAGGCACTTGCACATCTGACGAAGGCCATGAGGCCGATATGTAAAGCTTATTAAAGAGCAGTGATACTATCAAGAGCAGTGTGCAGGTTTCTTCTCCAATCCTATGTTGAACAGGGGTGGGTGGTAGTGCGAAGCAACGGGTTAGGACCAATGATAAACCCTGTTTTGCTGATGCTATGTATTGGCCATTGTTGAGAGGCTTTGAAGCCACCGGTTGGCCACATTGGCACCCCCCAGTTGGAACAATCCTGCATAGGAATGACATGTAATGTAATGAAGTAAAAGTAGTCAAGAATATAAATAGTAAAGTAAAGTACAGATACCTGAAAAACTACTTCAAGTTGTACTTTTGTGTATTTTTACTTAAGTACTTTACACCACTGACATTGTGGTAGCATAATGAAGATCCTGGTTGACTAGTTTTTATGTAAAATAGTAGGCCTATGACAATATCGAGTGTACCCACCTCTCTGTCAAAAGTCCTAAATCCGTCTTTCAAGAATGTGCTCGTGCCTGTTCATTGTGCGCGCATTGCTTTTTGGTTCGCATATCCTTATCAAACTCAGATGACTGTCAAAATGAATGTAGGCCTAATAGAAATTGGAATGGACAATTACAAACGACTTTTATTATAAACGACCTCGAAAAAAACTTGCCTATGCATGGTTCATAAAATAAATATATTATTTGGGGTGGATATTCAAAGCTTTACAGAAACTGCAGAAAATATGTATCCCAATATGAGGGGTTAAAAATTGCGCCAATGAAGAAGAAAAACCCCAGCCTAAACTTGCAGACTGTTCCAACTTTTGCTAAATGTTTCCAGATGTTGATTGGAGCACTCTCGGGCTCTATTCCTGAATAGCCTACATTTTACATGCACAACTATGTAAACTACTCTGACGTAGAATACATTAAAACAATCATGGTTAATAGAAGGTCGGTAGGCCGATATATGACTGCGTGTAAATTCGCTGCCTCCTGAAGTTTACAGTTCCAATGCATCGGGTTAGACAGTGCACTTTAATTTCCCCCACAGCTTTCCCTGACTGACACCGAAGGTGGAATCCAGTTACATGTTTTTTCCTTGAGTGGGAGGATTTAGGAATCTTGCCAATATGTGACTGAAGCAATGGAACGCTGAGCAAGAAAAGTAACAATTACTGAACGTCGCAGTGAGAAAACTTTACTTTGAAAAAGGACAGCGCAACACGATCCAAATGGCAGAACAGGTAGGTCTACTATACCATTTTAATATCAACACTTGTCGAAACGTTGCACTTGAAGAGATGGTGTCTTTACTCATCTTAGGAGCAACTAATGGAGCATTCTTTTGGTGCATCGAATGGGGCATTATTTGGGGGATAACTTCCCCCACACTTTTAGGCGTCGTTCTGGTTATCTTTGGAAGTGGCATATATGTAGTTTAACCAAAATTCCCTAGACATTATGCTATCCAATTTATATCATGACATATTCTATTTGATCATATTAAAATAGTCCAAGCCCTGTCTAAACCGGGGAGTTCTACTAAGCTATATAGCATTGTTTTAAGAAGGTCATACCCAAGGATAATTTTGTTATTTCATTTAGAATTTTAAGACCCCTTGAAGTATCAAAAAATCATATTTTAAAAAATGATGAAAAATTGTATTTGGCCTTACTGCTATTGGCCCATACAAACGCCTTGAATAACAGATTCACTCCATGGAACAACAGTCCCCAAAATATTATCAAAAGGAGTTTGTTCTTAAGTGTCTGTCGTATATCTTAGAGATATAAGAAAGATCAGGATTTTTTTTTTTTATACATGTATTTAACCCCTTATTTTTGGCACTAAACAGTCTCCTTAAATACTTCCATTCATTTTTTCAACTGGGGACCTTCAGACAAATCTTGTGAGGCCTGTGGGCATCCTAGAGCAAAACACAGAGGAGTCATATTAGTGTGTAGCCCAAACTGTTCGGATGCTACAGAGGATTTTGTGAGAAATCATGGGATGTCTCAGGGTCTGACAAACACCGCTCTAGCTTTGTCACCTTTTCACTGCAGATGTCTCAGGGTCTGACAAACACCGCTCTAGCTCTGTCACCTCTTCACTGCAGATGCGGAAGTGCGTCAAAAGCGGATGAGGTGGATTGAGACGTATCCAATGCAAAAACTTTTTTTTTTTAAATGGATATCTCTAGCACACGTAGAACAATGAGACAGATATTTCACCGGATGTATGAATGTGAAGCATCCACTTGGCTTCTCCACTCACTTCCAAATATGGTGGTGAGAGGAAGCCCAGTGGCCGGCAGTGGGAGAAGATTGAACGAGATGGATTTTGGCCGACATTCTGAAAACCTTCTCATCGATGAAACATTTGATCTCAATACAGTTTTCTGTTCCCTGTTTTCTGTTAGGAACATAGTGGACTAAGTTTTGTAGACTTTACCCTTTGCAAAAGTAAAAAACAAGTTATTGCACACGCACACTTCCCAGAGTCAGCGTTCCCTAACTGAAATATGCAGATGTTTGCTAGAATGCGCCAATAGGATCTTGCTAGCTCGTGGTTGGCTCTGCCCACCTCTTTGCTTGTTCTGCCCACTATGACTAATTTGTTCCCATTGGAAATGATAGGCTGTGGTCTATCTTGGTTTAGTTATGAACTAAAATTGTCTCTAACTTAAACTGACAGATTTTGCTTTTGTATTTTTTATTCTGCTAATTCGATTTCCGTGGGGAGCGGACATCGAGTTAAATCCTATTGGCGCGTTTGCATATAGCCTACTTTCCTTGCACTCTTGCCAGCTTAACGTGAGTTTATATCATTTCAATGCACTGATCAGTGTGCATGCTTGGACAGCAGAGAATAATGGACCATGACAAATTAATCTAGGCCATATGCTGACTATGGATCAAGAAGCTATTCTCAGTTGTGTCTAAGGCTGAGAGACTGTGTGGAAATGAAAAGCACTGGGAGTCAATCAGTCCCTTCTCATTCCATCCCCATGGCCTATGACACGGAGACCTTCTTTGGAGATAGACTACTGTGTGAGGGATGACAGCTCTACGAACAGAAAGACAGACAGACAGAATGAGATGCTCACTGTCGGCGAGCAAGCGCCTTACCATTGTTGCCTACTGTATCCATTTTGTGACATTTTTTTGGCTGCAGTGAGCTATCTGTGGAAACATCATAAAATGGAGCACTATAGTGGTAGCCTAGGCCTAGTGAGTAAGGCTTTTATTATGTTTTTATATCCTACCCTGACAACTGAAACAACTACATTGTTTCTGGATGTCTCAATGAATTTGGTTTAGCGTTTAGGAGATAGGTAAATAGAGTTTGAAGTCACCACTGATTCCTCTCCCTGTTGCCCAAGGTTCTTGTGCATGCCCCAGGCACAGACTGGGACCAGAACTCGGCCAAGGCATTTCTAACACACCGTCCCTTTGAGACCCCCACACCGGCTAATTTTTTCCCTCATCTTTTCCCTCTCCCTCCATTATTAGACAGATCATTTTGTGTGAAAAACGTAAGTTAGACAGGCCCAATGGGCAAAATATTGACCAGCCCATCTGGCATTTGCCCGAAATGCCAGATGGCCTGTCCCCCCCAGCACACCCTGAAGATAAACAGTGACAGGGAGATCTGTCATAGCTACCCCAACCTGCAGGTATTTCATGTACATTCTCCATGTAGACAAGTTGTCTGAATTTTCCTTCCAATACCAGTAGGCCACTCAGTCTCTCATTACTTAAGCGTACTCCTCCCCACCCAAACCACACATCGCCCACATTTCAATAGCATGTTAAAATATCAATTTGTGACATAGAAAAATTCCTTTAGTTATTTAATGTTTGTGATTTAGGATATACATTTTTAAAAAGTAGTATGAAGAAAAACCTGTCAGCTACAATAGATTGTGTGTTTGGTTCTTGGTTTAGAGACAGTATGGGATGATGTTCTTCACAATGACCAAACTAACCTGTGTGACACAGATTCATATGCCACTGCAAAACATAAGGTCTACTTTTAAAAACATTTTTTAAGGTGACTTGCAATCTAGAAGTATAACGGTTCTTGTAGGAGTATAACTTTTCACTCAGCATATTATTTCTCACAATTTTTGGTTGACCACTCACCCTTCCATTACAATGACACTGTGAATGGTGCGATACAAACACAAGTTAAACATCAGAGTGCCATCTTTGTGTAGACTTCGGACACGTGGAGGCATGCAAGATATGCACTTGAGGACGGATGTGAGTGTGTCTGAAAAAATGTTGGTATTTGGGACTAAATTGAGTGGAGATCGGTACACTTTGGCAAAAACCTGGGGAGCCTGTCTCATGAATGTATTCATTTTCTTTCTTTCGTAATGATCTATTATAATAATAAACTTCACATAATAAACTTCAAAGGACTGTCAGAGGACGCTTTTCTTGTTGCTATATTATTTGATTCCCCCAATCTAACACGCTTTTTTCTCCACCTCTGGCACAGCACTCAGACCTGGAAAATGCCATCAACACTTTGGTCACAGAGTTCCATGCCGCTGCGGCCAATAATGGTCCCACGCTCCAAGCCCAAGAGTTCAGAGGCCTCCTATCCTCCCAGCTGCCCAACTTAGTTACGGTACGTAAACTGCAACGGCCGGCTAATTTGCTCCCGCCCTTCCAGGCCACACCCATTGAATCTACCAGTAAGGCGTGGCTCTGACTCTTACTGCCCTCCCAATCAGCCCCAAACATACAGTACACACGACCTCCTATGACTCCCAAACAAACACTCAGGAAAAGCTTTGAGGCGTCAATTGCCAGGTTCGATGCAAATCCCAAATTTGCTGTAATATACTGTGTGCTCAGTCACCAATTGAGTTTTAATCATGCTTTACTTGAATCTGACACCTGCTTTATTTGAATCACTGAAAAGGATAAATGATCTTGCTTTGTCTTCATGTTGGAACTGGTTGCTTAGTTGTCTGAGGCCCAAGCCTGTATTCCAGGACGAGTCTGAATTTACCAGAGGGTGACAAAGATAGCTATGCTTCTGAAAAAACAGGAAAAGGCCTGTTCAAATACATGAGCAAGTGAGGAAGGTTCAAGGTTGTTTGCTCATCTAGATGGGGAAAAACAAACGGACAGATAAATAACAGTTTCCATTATAAACAAAGTAGCAAGAAATATGTAATTGTAATATGACTCCTTGCACCAAGTCGACTTCATCCACCATAAACTCGACAACCAAGTAGAGTATTTCTGCAACACAATAGTTAGCCACAATACAGCTCTTTATATTGTCTCAGCTGTAGAGCAGCATTCAGGCCAGGAAATATTTTCCCAAATCAATTTCCTATTGTTTCCAACAGACAGAAAGATCCACAGTGTTTGCATCTGCCTGGCTGACAGCTTTATACAATTTCAGAATGAAATTACTGTAGATAAGATTGGCTACCCAGATACTAATACTAATATAATACCTCATGAATACCTAAACAAACGTTGCTACAGTTGTCAGAAGTTTACATACACTTTACATACACAGAAGTTTACATACACAGAAGTTTACATACACGTTTTTCAACCACACCACAAATATCTTGTTAACAAACTATAGTTTTGGCAAGTCGGTTAGGACATCTACTTTGTGCACGACAGTAATTTTTCCAACAATTGTTCACACACAGATTATTTCACTTATGATTCACTGTATCACAATTCCAGTGGGTCAGAAATGTACATACACTAAGTTGACTGTGCCTTTAAACAGCTTGGAAAATTCCAGAAAATTATGTCATGGCTTTAGAAGCTTCTGATAGGCTAATTGACATCATTTGAGTCAATTGGAGGTGTACCTGTGGATGTATTTCAAGTCCTACCTTCAAATGCAGTGCCTTTTTGCTTGACATCGTGCCTTTTTGCTTGACACAGTAAAACAAGTCCTATATCTACATAACCTGAAAGGTCGCTCAGCAAGGAAGAAGCCACTACTCCAAAACCGCCATAAAAAAGCAAGACAAAGATCGTACTTTCGGAGAAATGTCCTCTGGTCTGATGAAACAAAAATAGAACTATTTGGCCATAATGACCATCATTATGTTTAGAGGAAAAAGAGGGAGGCTTGCAAGCCGAAGAACACCATCCCAACCGTGAAGCACGGGGGTGGCAGCATCATGTTGTGGGGGTGCTTTGCTGAAGGAGGGACTGATGCACTTCACAAAATAGACAGCATCATGGGGTAGGAAAATTATGTGGATATATTGAAGCAACATCTCAAGACATCAGTCAGGAAGTTAAAGCTTGGTCGCAAATGGCTCTTCCAAATGGACAATGACCCCAAGCATACTTCCAAAGTTGTGGCAAAATGGCTTAAGGACAACAAAGTCAAGGTATTGGAGTGGCCATCACAAAGACCTGACCTCAATCATATAGAACATTTGTGGGCAGAACTGAAAAAGCATGTGTGAGCAACGAGGCCTACAAATCTGACTCAGTTACACCAGCTCTGTCAGGAGGAATGGGCCAAAATTCACCCAACTTATTGTGGGAAGCTTGTGGTAGGCTACCCAAAATGTTTGACCCAAGTTAAACAATTTAAAGGCAATGCTACCAAATACTAATTGAGTGTATGTAAACTTCTGACCCACTGGGAATGTGCTGAAAGAAATAAAAGCTTAAATAAATCAATCTCTCTAATATCATTGTCATGCATAGGTGTAATAGGTGGCAGGGAAGTCAGGCGCAGGAGAGTCAAATGGAGTGTAAAATGGAGTCTTTTAATAAAGTCCACGGAGTATGCTCCATAACACTAAATGTACATAAACACACAAACATGGGTACGAGGACCCGACGCGCACCTATACAACAATCACACAATCTCTGACAAAGACATGAGGGGAAACAGAGGGTTAAATACACAACAGGTAATGAATGGGATTGAAAACAGGTGTGTGGGTAGACAAGACAAAACCAATGGAAAATGAAAAAAGGATCAATGATGGCTAGAAGACCGGTGACGTCGAACCCCGAGCACCGCCCGAACAAGGAGAGACAACGACTTCGGCAGAAGTCGTGACAATCATTCTGATATTTCACATTATTAAAATAAAGTGGTGATCCTAGCTGACCTAAGACAGGGAATTTTTACTTGGATTAAATGTCAGGAATTGTGAAAAACTGAGTTTAAATTTGGTGAAGGTGTATGTAAACTTCCGACTTCAACTGTATATGCAAATACCGATACAAATGAACATGTTCCTTGAACAAGAGCCATGGATCTGTAACCACTAGAGGTTAGCAAAGCCTGAAACATATGTTAGTTAGTTGACAAAGTATACTCATGATGTGTTTATTCAGCTGCATACAGTACATTTGAAAAGAGGCCAATAGTGAATTATGAAGTCAAACATGTTGACTGGAGTTATTCAGCTGAATTATTGATACAAGAATTACTGCTGAAGATATTAGTTCTGTTAAGAATATCACCTACCAAGTAATGTAAGGCACCAATGTTATACGCTCAAAAGTGTAATAGACTAATTGCTAACTTCCTGCTAATTCATGTCTATGCATGATTACCTAATTGCTTAATTAACTGGTTAGTAATTTAAATACCGTGTACATATAGTGAAGAGTTGTTTTTGTGCTCCCTCCCCCAGACTGGAGCGTCAGAGCAAGGCCTGGGCGAGGTGATGAGACAAATGGGTGTGATGGACGGCGAGGGAATCACCTTCAACCACTTCTGGAGGTTGATCCAGTCACTGGCCACCACACAGCATGGTCTACGCTGCAGCGAGGAGGTGTCCAAGTGCTCCTGTGTGCTTCTGTGAAGGCCATGCCTTCTGACGGTGGTGTGAGCTAGGGGGAACCAGACAGCCTTATAGTATGCCACCCAGTGTCAGTACCCCTTCTCACCACACTGCTCCCAGCCAACCCTGGACACTCACATATTCCTCACCCCTTCCACTACAGGCCTCTTATGTACATTCTCCATGCTTGGTAGTGCTCCATGTCAGCAGTGTTCATCTCTTTGTTCTATGCCACTTGGTTTACAGGATTTTTTTGTACTCCCTTAGTGTTATCGGTGGTGTTGTTTCCATCCAAATATCCCTTCTATTGAAATATCCCCATTCTCAAACCTTGAAAGACTTTCCTATAGCCCTACTACCAGTCTAACCACTACAAATAATTATTAGATGACATATATGACCCAAAGTGAAATCAGAAAGCCATGTGCAAGGTTTAGGTGCTAGACAATGAAAACATGTATTTACACACGGCAGTACACGTTAGTGGAAAGCTCATTTGAGCCACCAGTTGTCCACATGCATACAATACTGGTGTTGCAGAGTGCCCATAGCATGTTTCTTTAAACAATGTTTTCCACCACTGTGGTATTGCAGTTTTGTATTTATATTTTCTAATTCTCTTTATTCTGGCCCATGTGATAACATACTAAATCATGACAAGAAATTATATAATAAAGATCCAAATAAATTGCAACAATGGTGAACTCCGTTATTTGTATTTCTTTTTGTTGAATTATTACTCAAATCATTAATCAACATATTACCCACCGACAGATACGCATTTTACGAAATACATTTAGTGATGAAACAAAAAAAAGAATCATAGACATATTTCAGTGTATTAACTAGAAGGTGAATGGTGGTCACCACTATACAGCTGTCACGCCCTGGCCATAGAGAGGCTTTTATTCTCTATTTTGGTTAGACCAGGGTGTGACTAGTGTGGGCATTCTAATTTCTTTATTTCTATGTTTTTATTTCTTTGTTTTTGGCCGAGTGTGATTCCCAATCAGAGGCAGCTGTCTATCGTAGTCTCTGATTGGGAATCATGCTTAGGTAGCCTTTTCCCCACCTGTGTTTTGTGGATAGTTGTTTTCTGTTTAGTGTCTGCACCTGACAGAACTGTTTCGTTTGGTTCAACTTTGTTATTTTGTTGCGGTGTTCAGTTTTATTACAAATCATGAACGCCTACCACGCTGCACCTTGGTCTCCTTCTTCATCCGACAACAGCTGTTACAACAGCACACATATTGTATTCAGTGTGTAATTGTTACACTCTTACCACAGTGTTATAATTTAGGCTAACTAAGTCTATTGGGCAAATGGCACCTATTACACATTTTCATTCAACCTATGAACATCACTCTGTCTAATTAATCTGTTTATTTTAAATTCTTCAATGGCAATGTCTTATCTAAACGTTCAGTTTGTAGATTCGCATTCTTCCATGACAGCTATTAGAACGCATTATTTTTGCATGAGTGCTAACTATTCCAGTGAATCCCTGTACGGAGAATGCCATTCTAAAATTATGAACTACCATTCTGAAACCCCAATGCTAAGAGCAATGGTATCTTCCTAAATCAGCAATATAGTTTCACAGGCACATTATGCTTCACAATTATTCAAATAACCAAGCCAACCCAGCTACTTACTTGAACAGGCCTTTGGATACCTTACGGAACATAGCCAACCCAGCAACTTCATCTTATTGTAGAACTGTACTCAATGGATAAATCCCCAGATGGATGAATATTTAAAAGATAGTACAGAAATCAACCTTTGAAATGATTTTACATTTTTGTGTAAATTACCTTGTACCAATATTAACTAGAACCACTGTAACAACGATTACAATTTTGTAATCTCCTTGAATAGGGTTTAGGTCATCTAGCAGCCATCTTCCATCCTCATGCTCTGCATCCTCTTGCATTCCCCGAAATAATTCAAAAGATGAAAACACGTATTTATTCATGACCTTACCACGTTCGGGCCAAGGGTCGTCTCCTACCATAGGGCGGTTGTAACAAATTCCCTTCTGGTGACTGTTATCAGCACCTCACAACCTTGAGCTGCACACTCCACTCCCCATCCCCCCAGGCCCGGAGCCTGCAAGTCTAGACACTACCAAAAACCTGCCTCTCAATCTCTCTCTGACCTGAATGACCTGTGCCCTGATAGGTTCCTAGGGTGGTTACTAAGGGGCTGGATATCTGCCCATCCTCTTGACTCTGCAGGTCACGCAATACTTGCAGTCTCCCAATAGTTGCAGTCTCCCTGCCAGTGGCAGAGAGCAACATCTGTCTATGCCCATCAGCTACTGGACTCACTCATATCTCTGGACTTGTGGGATGGAGTGCGTGCCCAAAAGCCATCCCCATGTACATTCCCATATTCATCTTCATCTGTGTGTGGTTAAAGTTCCTGTGTGTGTTAACTCTTGGGCTGCTCTATTCCCCTCTAACCGAGGGCGGTGTCATTGAGTCACAAACCAGTAACATACGTAGAGCCGGGTTGCTCTCTTTCAGTGGTCATCCCCAACAAAGGCTGTCAGAGCCTTGGGACCGGACCACCTTGCATGCGATAACATTCCTGAGGAAGAGCGAGAAGGTGCGAAAGTTTCGACCGGATGCAGAGAACACGGCAGCTGTGAAGTAGTGCCCCCAGCGCTCGCAGTCCCGGATACATTGATGTGGCTGGAACATCTGGTGGCAGAAGTTGTTAAATTCGGGATGCCTTGAGGCCCTGTCTACGCTCTCAGAGGGAATAGTGCTCCTTCTGGTCCCAGAAAACATCAGTGAATATCTCAATTTCTTCCAGATGGTTAGAATGAATGTACTAGAAGGTTGTCCCATGCAGCTTGAATGCAGTCGTTCAGAACGTAATACAAGTCAAAAACTGTCATCCCTGGAGTTGTACCTGTTCTCCACCAGCAGATTGAGAATGGTGGTGAGGTGCTTGATGGGAATGTCTCCCATGGGTTTGTGGTCAGTCAGCCACACGGGCTTGAGGTTCCCCTGGTTGTACACTGGTACGTAATCTGGAGCGTGCCTTATTTCATTCTCCTCAAAGAACATGCTCCATGTCAGCCCCTCTAGACAGTCAATGGAGGTGTAGTTATTATGCAAGTCTGCTGAGACAAACATTTGAGTGTAGGTCGGCAATTCTAAAGTCTGTATGTATAGGGCGTGCCCCTGGTAGTTGGGAATGACCTCTCCTCTTTACTTTACTGACTTTATTGTCCCCATGGGGAAATTTTGATGCAGTGTCATGCATACATTTAAAGTGGGGTTTTAAATACAAAACAAATTGACAACTTTCATAACAGTTTCATACTAATAAAAAGAGATTAGCCTGCTGTCCTTACTGGGTCGATAGGAACATTAGCCAGAGCTGTTTAGGAGGGATATGACACAAATTATTGTCTAGTTCTGTTTTTCCTACCGAGCTGTGCCCTATATCTGCACGCAGAGGGGAGTAGTTCAAAGTCCGGGTACAGGGGGTGGCTTGGGTCTAAATTTATTTTGTGAGCCTGACAAAGATCTCATCTAGAAATCAGAAACTTTCTGTCCAAAAATTATGCAGAAAAATTAATCCATGCTTTTGTTACTTCTAAATTAGACTACTGCAATGCTCTACTTTCTGGCTACCCGGATAAAGCACTAAATAAACTTCAGTTAGTGCTAAATACGGCTGCTAGAATCCTGACTAGAACCAAAAAATGTGATCATATTACTCCAGTGCTAGCCTCCCTACACTGGCTTCCTGTTAAGGCAAGGGCTGATTTTAATGTTCTACTGCTAACCTACAAAGCATTACATGGGCTTGCTCCTACCTATCTTTCCGAATTGGTCCTGCCGTACATACCTACACGTACGCTACGGTCACAAGACGCAGGCCTCCTAATTGTCCCTAGAATTTCTAAGCAAACAGATGGAGGCAGGGCTTTCTCCTACAGAGCTCCATTTTTATGGAATGGTCTGCCTACCCATGTGAGAGACGCAGACTCGGTCTCAATCTTTAAGTCTCTACTGAAGACTCATCTCTTCAGTAGGTCATATGATTGAGTGTAGTCTGGCCCAAGAGTGTGAAGGTGAACGGAAAGGCTCTGGAGCAACGAACCGCCCTTGCTGTCTCTGCCTGGCCTGGTTCCCCTCTCTCCACGGGTATTCTCTGCCTCTAACCCTATTACAGGGGCTGAGTCACTGGCTTACTGGTGCTCTTCCTTGCCGTCCCACTTGAGTGGGTTGAGTCACTGACGTGATCTTCCTGTCTGGGTTGGCACCCCCCCTTGGGTTGTGCCGTGGCAGAGACCTTTGTGGGCTATACTCGGCCTTGTCTCAGGATGGTAAGTTGGTGGTTGAAGATATCCCTCTAGTGGTGTGGGGGCTGTGCTTTGGAAAAGTGGGTGGGGTTATATCCTGCCTGTTTGGCCCTGTCCGGGGGTATCATCGGATGGGGCCACAGTGTCTCCTGACCCCTCCTGTCTCAGCCTCCAGTATTTATGCTGCAGTAGTTTATGTGTCGGGGGGCTAGGGTCAGTCTGTTATATATGGAGTACTTCTCCTGGCTTATCCGGGGTCCTGTGTGAATTTAAGTATGCTCTCTCTAATTCTCTCTTTATTTATTTCTCTCTCTCGGAGGACCTGAGCCATAGGACCATGCCTCAGGACTACCTGGCATGATGACTCCTTGCTGTCCCCAGTCCACCTGGCCGTGCTGCTGCTCCAGTTTCAACTTTTCTGCCTGCGGCTATGGAACCCTGACCTGTTCACCGGACGTGCTACCTGTCCCAGACCTGCTGTTTTCAGACAGCAGGAGCGGTAGAGATACTCTTAATGATCGGCTATAAAAAGCCAACTGACATTTACTCCTGAGGTGCTGACTTGTTGCACCCTCGACAACTACTGTGATTATTATTATTTGACCATGCTGGTCATTTATGAACATTTGAACATCTTGGCCATGTTCTGTTATAATCTCCACCCGGCACAGCCAGAAGAGGACTGGCCACCCCTCATAGCCTGGTTCCTTTCTAGGTTTCTTCCTAGGTTTTGGCCTTTCTAGGGAGTTTTTCCAAGCCACCGTGCTTCTACACCTGCATTGCTTGCTGTTTGGGGTTTTAGGCTGGGTTTCTGTACAGCACTTTGAGATATCAGCTGATGTAAGAAGGGCTATATAAATACATTTGATTTGATCTAGGCTTTTCTGTTTGACTCCAAGTACCTTGCTTGCTGTGGTGATAATCCTTCTCAGCATATTTTCCTGGTTGATAGTGGCATCGCCAAACCAAAAAACAATACAAAAAGTTGAAATACTCTCAATGAAACAGAGGTAGTATAGTCAACATTAAAAGATCCCAGCTTTTTGGGAAAGTAGTCTCTGTTGACTCTTTTTGTAGGTCAGGTCTGTACATTTATGCAACTGAAGCTTATTGTTCAAGAGGTCACCCAGATATTTGTATTCCTCTATAATCTCTATGTTCTGACCTCTGATAGATGTTGCAGAGGTAGGTGTTGTACACTTCCTGAAGTCTATGCACATCTCTTTGGTCTTGTTGATATTGAGGACCAAGTGTGATTTGTCACACTACTCTACAAAGTAATTTAGGACCGGGCCATGGTGTTCCTTGTCATCATGCAACAGGCTGATCAAGGCAGTGTCATCAGCAAACTTAACGAGGTGTCTGTCAGGATGGGAACTAGTACAACTATTAGTGTACAAGATGTACAGGAGTGGGGACCACACACATCCTTGAGGGGAGCCAGTGTTGGTGGTGCGTATTTCCGACACGTGGGGACCTACTTTGACCCGCTGTGACCTCTGACTCAGGAAGTCCAACAGCCACAAAACCAGCCCCTAATCTAAGGATAAGTCCCTAATGAGTCTCTGTGCCAGAATGTAAGGCTGGATTGTGTTGAAGGCAAAAGAAAAGTCAACAAACAGAACCTTGACATTGGATTTGGCACCCTCTAGATGTCTATAGACCATGTTAAGGAGGGTAAGAATGGCATCATCAACTCCTCTGGTGGGCTGATAGGCAAACTGAAATGGGTCGAGGAGCTTCTGGGTGACGCTGAAAATGACTTTTCACAATTTTCTCAAAGCATTTCATTACTAAGGATATCAAGGCAACAGGGTGGTAGTCAGTCACCACAGAGGGATTAGATGCTTTAGGAATGGGTATAATTATTGAGTTTTTCCACAATACTGGCATGTGTTGCTGGTCAAGTGAGGATTGGAAAATGTCTGTAAAAGCACCAGCCAATTGTTCAGCATAGTGCTTTAACACATGTCCACTTATTTTGTCTGGGCATGGGCTTTCGTGTCCGTTACATCCCCTGAGCAACTTCAAAACATCAGCCTGTTTAACATCAACCCTCTCAAACATTTGTAATGATGCTTCCATTTGTTTTACCTCTGACACAATGTCGTCAGATTCAAATCTTGAGAAGAAAACATTCAGTTCATTAGCCATGTTCTGGCCCTCATGTCTCGCAAGGTCAGCATTGGTTTTTCCTCTGCCTATGTGGGGGGCACTAGTCATGGATTTAATCCCTTGACTCCCGCCCTTGAGTTTCCTGAGGAGAGGGTCCTCTCTACCCTTTGCTTGTATGCACCCCCTGGAGACCAAATACCTCCCACATGGTACAGTCAAAACACCCCTGGAGACCAAATACCTCCCACATAGTACAGTAAAATACCTCCCACATAGTACAGTAAAATACCTCCCACATAGTACAGTCAAAACACCCATGGAGACCAAATACCTCCCACATGGTACAGTAAAATACCTCCCACATAGTACAGTAAAATACCTCCCACATAGTACAGTCAAAACACCCATGGAGACCAAATACCTCCCACATGGTACAGTCAAAACACCCCTGGAGACCAAATACCTCCCACATAGTATAGTCAAAACACCCCTGGAGACCAAATACCTCCCACATGGTACAGTCAAAACACCCCTGGAGACCAAATACCTCCCACATAGTATAGTCAAAACACCCCTGGAGACCAAATACCTCCCACATGGTACAGTCAAAACACCCCTGGAGACCAAATACCTCCCACATAGTACAGTAAAATACCTCCCACATAGTACAGTAAAATACCTCCCACATAGTACAGTCAAAACACCCATGGAGACCAAATACCTCCCACATGGTACAGTCAAAACACCCCTGGAGACCAAATACCTCCCACATAGTATAGTCAAAACACCCCTGGAGACCAAATACCTCCCACATGGTACAGTCAAAACACCCCTGGAGACCAAATACCTCCCACATAGTACAGTCAAAACACCCTTGGAGACAAGTGATGCTGTTGTCGTTCCAGATCTGGACAGTTTTAGCTGTAAGTTTCTCCCTCTCCTTTGAGCAGAAAGTAGGTTAGCCTGAGGTAGACAACATTGTGGTCTGATGTCCACAGGGGAGGTCTGGTGGTGGCAGAGAAAGCATTTGGTGTGATTCCATAGCACAATTCAAGAGTCTTATTTTTCCTAGTGTGACATTTCACATACTGGTGGTACATGCGTAGGACCTTGTGCAAAGTACAGTTGTTAAAATCCCCCAAAATACATTTGGGTGTGTCGGGGGAGATAGATTCCAGTTTCTGTGAAAGATTATAAATAATCTCTGATGCTTTTGCTATATTTGCTTTTGGTTGAACGTACACAACAGTAAAAAACTATTGGGGGAACTCACAGGGCAGATAGTAGGGTCGCAGTGACACAGACAGCAGTTCGTGCTTCTACACCTGCATTGCTTGCTGTTTGGGGTTTTAGGCTGGGTTTCTGTACAGCACTTTGAGATATCAGCTGATGTACGAAGGGCTATATAAATAAATTTGATTTGATTTGATTCGATGTCGGGGGTACAGAGTCTCTCTCTTACCAGGATCCATTTACACCACTGGTCCCTGACAAGCAGGCAGACGCTCCTGCCGTGATGTTCCCTGTGACGGTCAGATCAGGGTCCGTCTGACCAGTGTGAAGCCGACCGGCTCCACTTCCCTGACTGGGCCTCTAGCCAAGTCTCAGTAAACGCCAGCAAAGAGGCCTCCTGGTATTTGTGTTGGAAGCACAGATTCGCTGACAGCTCATCCTCTTTCCACCTCAGTGACTTGGCATTGGTGGGTAAAGGTCTTTGTTTTATTTGTCTGATTCCCCCGCGTTTTCCATGTTTGCATTTGGGTTTTATAATCCACTCGCAGACAATCAGGGATTAGATAGGCCATTGGGATATCCATCGCGTTTGTGTTTGAGTTGCATTGTAGTAGGAACTTTCTGCTGTATTGGATTCTGCTGCCAGCAGCATTTTCCTAATTTAGTCCATTTGTAAAGTATGTACAGTGCCTTGCGAAAGTATTCGGCCCCCTTGAACTTTGCGACCTTTTGCCACATTTCAGGCTTCAAACATAAAGATATAAAACTGTATTTTTTGGTGAAGAATCAACAACAAGTGGGACACAATCATGAAGTGGAACGACATTTATTGGATATTTCAAACTTTTTTAACAAATCAAAAACTGAAAAATTGGGCGTGCAAAATTATTCAGCCCCCTTAAGTTAATACTTTGTAGCGCCACCTTTTGCTGCGATTACAGCTGTAAGTCGCTTGGGGTATGTCTCTATCAGTTTTGCACATCGAGTGACTGAAATTTTTTCCCATTCCTCCTTGCAAAACAGCTCGAACTCAGTGAGGTTGGATGGAGAGCATTTGTGAACAGCAGTTTTCAGTTCTTTCCACAGATTCTCAATTGGATTCAGGTCTGGACTTTGACTTGGCCATTCTAACAGCTGGATAAACCATCGGTCAACAATGGTTTTACAGTGGTGGGGTGTTGAACTGATCTTGTTGATCATGTACAGTGCCTTGCGAAAGTATTCGGCCCCCTTGAACTTTGCGACCTTTTGCCACATTTCAGGCTTCAAACATAAAGATTTAAAACTGTATTTTTTTGTGAAGAATCAACAACAAGTGGGACACAATCATGAAGTGGAACGACATTTATTGGATATTTCAAACTTTTTAACAAATCAAAACCTGAAAAATTGGGCGTGCAAAATTATTCAGCCCCTTTACTTTCAGTGCAGCAAACTCTCTCCAGAAGTTCAGTGAGGATCTCTGAATGATCCAATGTTGACCTAAATGACTAATGATGATAAATACAATCCACCTGTGTGTAATCAAGTCTCCGTATAAATGCACCTGCACTGTGATAGTCTCAGAGGTCCGTTAAAAGCGCAGAGAGTATCATGAAGAACAAGGAACACACCAGGCAGGTCCGAGATACTGTTGTGAAGAAGTTTAAAGCCGGATTTGGATACAAAAAGATTTCCCAAGCTTTAAACATCCCAAGGAGCACTGTGCAAGCGATAATATTGAAATGGAAGGAGTATCAGACCACTGCAAATCTACCAAGACCTGGCCGTCCCTCTAAACTTTCAGCTCATACAAGGAGAAGACTGATCAGAGATGCAGCCAAGAGGCCCATGATCACTCTGGATGAACTGCAGAGATCTACAGCTGAGGTGGGAGACTCTGTCCATAGGACAACAATCAGTCGTATATTGCACAAATCTGGCCTTTATGGAAGAGTGGCAAGAAGAAAGCCATTTCTTAAAGATATCCATAAAAAGTGTTGTTTAAAGTTTGCCACAAGCCACCTGGGAGACACACCAAACATGTGGAAGAAGGTGCTCTGGTCAGATGAAACCAAAATTGAACTTTTTGGCAACAATGCAAAACGTTATGTTTGGCGTAAAAGCAACACAGCCCATCACCCTGAACACATCATCCCCACTGTCAAACATGGTGGTGGCAGCATCATGGTTTGGGCCTGCTTTTCTTCAGCAGGGACAGGGAAGATGGTTAAAATTGATGGGAAGATGGATGGAGCCAAATACAGGACCATTCTGGAAGAAAACCTGATGGAGTCTGCAAAAGACCTGAGACTGGGACGGAGATTTGTCTTCCAACAAGACAATGATCCAAAACATAAAGCAAAATCTACAATGGAATGGTTCAAAAATAAACATATCCAGGTGTTAGAATGGCCAAGTCAAAGTCCAGACCTGAATCCAATCGAGAATCTGTGGAAAGAACTGAAAACTGCTGTTCACAAATGCTCTCCATCCAACCTCACTGAGCTCGAGCTGTTTTGCAAGGAGGAATGGGAAAAATTTCAGTCTCTCGATGTGCAAAACTGATAGAGACATACCCCAAGCGACTTACAGTTGTAATCGCAGCAAAAGGTGGCGCTACAAAGTATTAACTTAAGGGGCTGAATAATTTTGCACGCCCAATTTTTCAGTTTTTGATTTGTTAAAAAAGTTTGAAATATCCAATAAATGTTGTTCCACTTCATGATTGTGTCCCACTTGTTGTTGCTTCTTCACAAAAATACAGTTTTATATCTTTATGTTTGAAGCCTGAAATGTGGCAAAAGGTTGCAAAGTTCAAGGGGGCCGAATACTTTCGCAAGGCACTGTATATACAGTGGGGAGAACAAGTATTTGATACACTGCCGATTTTGCAGGTTTTCCTACTTACAAAGCATGTAGAGGTCTGTAATTTTGATCATAGGTACACTTCAACTGTGAGAGATGGAATCTAAAACAAAAAATCCAGAAAATCACATTGTATGATCTTCAAGTAACTGAGTCACGTTTGTAGGCCTCGTTGCTCGCACATGCTTTTTCAGTTCTGCCTACACATTTTCTATAGGATTGAGGTCAGGGCTTTGTGATGGCCACTCCAATACCTTGACTTTGTTGTCCTTAAGCCATTTTGCCACACTTTGGAAATGTGCTTGGGGTCATTGTCCATTTGGAAGACCCTTGTGCGACCAAGCTTTAACTTCCTGACTGATGTCTTGCTGTTGCTTCAATATATCCACATAATGTTGTCCTCATAGTGCCATCTATTTTGTGAAGTGCACCAGTCCCTCATTCAGAAACCAGTCCCTCATGTTCTTTGGCTTGCAAGCCTCCCTCTTTTCTTCCAAACATAACAATGGTCATTACAGCCAAACTGTTCTATTTTTGTTTCATCAGACCAGAGGACATTTCTCCAAAAAGTACGATCTTTGTCCCCATGTGCAGTTGCAAAGTCTGGCTTTTTTATGGCGGTTTTGGAGTAGTGGCTTCTTCCTTGCTGAGCGGCCTTTCAGGTTATGTTGATATAGGACTCGTTTTACTGTGGATATATCCAAGATGACGTAGCAGTCAGACGTCTGTAATGCTCCGGATGTCGTGGGTGTGGAGTCAAACGCAGGAGACAGAGAGTGCAATGCTGTGCTCTTTAATTGCACCAACGCACCACAGGGTGCTCACAATAATAACGGCCCCAAACACGGGAATGAAAAATGTACAACTGAAAAATGCACGACCAGGAACTAACACGTTCCTCTACTACAGAGCCGAAGGTTACAATGATTAATCCCGCACAACAAACAGGCGGGCCGGCTGTCTAAAGAAACCCAACTAATCATCACAAACAGGTGGTACCAATAAACATACAAGGAGGGGGAGGAAAGACAATCAGTGGCAGCTAATAGGCCGGTGACGACGACCACCGAGCGCCACCCGACCGGGAAGGGAAGCCACCCTCGGTCGAGGTCGCCCCGGAGGACGAGGTGCAGGGCGATCCGGATGGAGGCGATGGAAATCCCTTAACATGGATGGATCCAAGATGTCCCCCACCGGTACCCAGCACCTCTCCTCCGGACCGTACCCCTCCCAGTCCACGAGGTACTGCAGGCCCCTCACCCGGCGTCTTGAGTCCAGAATGTCCCGGATTGTATACGCGGGGACCCCTCGATGTCCAGAGGGGGGGGACCTCCGGCACCTCACTGTCCTGCAGGGGACCAGCTACCACCGGCCTGAGGAGAGACACATGAAACGAGGGGTTAATACGATAATAGGAAGGGAGTTGTAATCGATAACACACCTCGTTTATTCTCCTCAGGACTTTAAAGGGCCCTACACACTGCGGACCCAGCTTCCGGCAGGGCAAGCAGAGGGGTAGGTTTCGGGTCGAGAGCCAGACCTTGTCCCCCGGTACAAACACGGGGCCTCACTGCGGTGGCGGTCAGCACTCCTCTTCTGCCGTCCACTCACTTGTTGTAGAGATTCCTGGACGGCCCTCCAGGTCTCCTTGGAGCGCTGTACCCATTCCTCCACCGCAGGAGCCTCGGTCTGGCTCGGATGCCATGGTGCCAGGACCGGCTGGTACCCCAACACACACTGAAAAGGGGACACGTTAGTAGAGGAGTGGCGTAGTGAGTTCTGGGCCATTTCCGCCCAGGGAATGTATCGTGCCCACTCCCCTGGCCGATCCTGGCAATACGACCGCAGAAACCTACCCACCTCCTGGTTCACTCTCTCCACCTGCCCATTACTCTCGGGGTGATAACCGGAGGTCAGGCTGACAGAGACCCCCAAATGTTCCATGAAGGCCCTCCAGACCCGGGACGTGAATTGGGGGCCCCGATCAGAAACGATGTCCTCCGGCACCCCGTAGTGCCGAAAGACATGGGTGAATAATGCCTCTGCAGTCTGTAGGGCTGTAGGGATACCGGGCAACGGGAGGAGACGGCAGGACTTAGAGAACCGATCCACAATCACTAGAACAGTGGTGTTCCCCGAGATGGCGGAAGATCGGTCAGGAAATCTACGGATAGATGTGACCATGGCCGTTGTGGAACGGGGAGGGGGTGTAACTTCCCTCTAGGAAGGTGCCTAGGAGCCTTACTCTGGGCGCACACCGAACAGGAGGAGACATAGCCCTTAACGTCCTTTGCCAAAGTAGGCCACCAATACCTCCCCCGAAGGCTCCCACTGTCCTCGTCACCCCAGGGTGACCCGAGGAGGGTAGGACGTAAGCCCACCAAATCAGTTTGTCCCGAACACCAAACGGCACATACTTACGCCCCGCCGGACACTGAGGAGGCGCGGGGTCCGCCCGTAACGCCCGCTCGATGTCCGAGTCCACCTCCCATACCACTGGTGCTACCAGTTTAGAGGCGGGAAGGATGGGAGTAGGTTCGGTGGACCCATCCTCCGTGTCGTAAAGACGGGACAGTGCGTCAGCCTTTACGTTCTGAGAGCCCGGTCTATACGACAATGTAAACCGGAACCGGGTGAAGAATATAGCCCACCTTGCCTGACGTGGGTTAAGTCTCCTAGCTGCCCGAATATACTCCAGATTCTGGTGGTCGGTCCAGATGAGAAAGGGGTGCTTAGCCCCCTCAAGCCAGTGTCTCCACACCTTCAGAGCTCTAACCACTGCTAGCAACTCCCGGTCCCCCACATCATAGTTACGCTCCGCTGGGCTGAGCTTCCTAGAGAAAAAAGCGCTGGGGCGGAGTTTTGGTGGCGTACCCGAGCGCTGTGATAGCACGGCACCCACCCCAGCCTCGGACGCGTCCACCTCCACTATGAATGCTAGAGAGGGTTCCGGATGCGCCAAAACGGGAGCATCGGTGAACAACGCCTTCAACTTGTTGAAAGCTCCGTCCGCCTCTGCTGACTACTGCAACCGCACCGGGCCCCCCTTCAGCAGTGAGGTAATGGGAGCCGCTATCTGGCCAAAACCCCGGATAAACCTCCGGTAGTAGTTGGCAAAACCCAAAAACCGCTGCACCTCCTTTACCGTGGTCGGTGTCGGCCAATTACGCACGGCCCTAATGCGGTCGCCCTCCATCACCACCCCCGAGGTGGAAATGCGATAACCCAGAAAGGAGATGGCTCGTTTAGAGAACACGCATTTCTCAGCCTTTACGTATAGGTCATGCTCCAGCAGTCTACCAAGCTCCTTACGTACCAGAGACACATGTGCGGTGTGAGTGGCCGAGTAGATCAGAATGTCATCGATATAAACCACCACTCCCTGTCCGCACAGGTCCCTGAGAATCTCGTTTACGAAGGATTGGAAGACGGCTGGAGCATTCTTTAACCCATACGGCATGACGAGGTACTCATAGTTGCCTGATGTGGTACTAAATGCGGTTTTCCACTCGTCTCCCTTCCGAATACGCACCAGACTGCGCTCCTGAGATCCAGTTTTGTGAAGAACTGCGCTCCGTGGAATGATTCCACCGCCGTAGCGATGAGAGGTAGAGGGTAACTATACCCCACTGTGATGGCGTTTAGACCTCTATAATCAATACACGGACGCAAGCCTCCCTCCTTTTTCCTCACAAAAAAGAAACTTGAGGAGACGGGTGAGATGGAGGGCCGAATGTACCCCTGTCCCAGCGACTCCGTGACATATGTCTCCATCGCCAACGTCTCCTCCTGGGACAACGGGTACACGTGACTCTTGGGAAGCGCAGCGTTTACCTGGAGATCTATCGTACAAATCCCTTCCCGGTCGATAAGGTGGTAATTTAGTCGCTTTCAATTTACTGAAAGCGATTGCCAAATCGGCATACTCGGGGGGAATGCACACGGTGGAACCCTAGTCTGGACTCTCCACCGACGTGGCACTGATGGAAACTCCCAAACACCTTCAGGAACACTCCTCTGACCACCCCTGGAGAACCCCTGTCTCCACGAAATTTTAGGATTGTGACGGGCCAGCCAGGGAATCCCCAGCACCACTGGAAACGCAGGCGAATCAATAATAAAAAGACTGATACGCTCCCTATGATTCCCCTGCGTCACCATGTCCAGTGGGACCGTGGTCTCCCTGACCCTAATGGCCGGCTATCTAGGGAGTGCAAGGGAAAGGGAGAATCTATCGGCACAAGCGGAACCCCTAACTTAAGGGCGAGTCCGCGATCCATAAAGTTCCCAGCTGCGCCTGAATCGACTAGCGCCCTATGCTGGGAAGAGGGAAAAAAGCGAAGGAAAAAAGTTACGACAAACATGTGGCCAACAAGGGGTTCTGGGTGAGTTTGCCATCTCGTTCCGCCTGCCATCTCTACTCCCAGACGGACCCCCAGCACCGATCAGACGTGTGTCCTCTCCGACCACAGTTGATGCAGGGAAGGCCTCCTCCTCCGGTACCCCTCGGCACAGCCCCTCCCAACTCCATCGGAATGGGAGCGGAGGGGCTGGGTGGTGGAACGCACAGGACCCTCTCCGAACGCCCGCGGGCAGCCAGCAGATTGTCCAGTCGAATGGACATGTCAATCAGCTCATCCAGTGACAGAGCGGTGTCCCGACACGCTAACTCCCTGCGAACGTCCTCCCGGAGACTACACCTGTAGTGGTCAATAGGGCCCTGTCGTTCCACCCAGATCCTGCTGCCAAGGTCCGGAACTCCAGCGCGTAATCCTGGGCGTGCCTCCTCTCCTGCCTGAGATGAAATAGTCGTTCTCCCACAAAACTCTGGGTAGTGCTCCCGCGCTGAGTCTGGGCCATTCCAGACTGCATTCGCCCACTCCAGAGCATGACCCGTGAGGCAGGAGATGAGGACACTCACCCTCTCCGCTCCCGAGGGAGTGGGTCTGACGGTGGCCAGGTATAGCTCCAGCTGAAGCAAAAACCCCTGGCAACCCGCCGCCGCTCCATCATAAGCCCTTGGTAGCGTCAGACGGAGGGTGCTGGAGTCGGGAGATGGGGAGTCCGGGCAGAGGGTGCCGAAGGTGGAGAGAGGAGACCACTCCTCTCCCATCGGTCCATTCTCTCCATTACTTGATCCATCGCGGATCCGATCCGATGGAGGACGGTGGTGTGGTGGAGAACCCGTTCCTCCATCGATGGGAGAGGGTTGGCTGCTGCTCCTGCTGACTCCATTCAATCTTTAGGTGCGGGATTCTGTAATGCTCCGGGTGTCGTGGGTGTGGAGTCAAACGCAGGAGACAGAGAGTGCAATGCTGTGCTCTTTAATTGCACCAACGCACCACAGGGTGCTCACAATAATAACGGCCCCAAACACGGGGAATGAAAAATGTACAACTGAAAAATATTTTTAAAATATATTTTAAAATAAAAATAAAATATTTTTTCCTAAACCTCAATTTCAAAATACTCTCCTGCAAACCACCTCACCCAATGTGGTGTGGATTTGTTTTTGTTTTCCTAAAGTATTTCTATTTACCTCCGAACTGGAATACCTCAACTGAAGCTAGCTAGCTAACTAGCTACCAGCTATCAGTCAGCTAACCACTGCTAGCGGTCATCAGCTAACCTTTAGCTCGGAAAGCTTTCGCCAGTTCGTACAACGCGTTTCAAACCAGAGCATACCGGACCTATTTTTCTCTCCATATCCCCGAATTCCTACCACAAACTCTGGACTCACTCCTGGGCTACAATATCCGGACCCCTTCTACTGCCAGTACGGGGAACGGAACCCCGCCCATCCTCTACGACTGGAACACCGACATAATCTGCCCGAGGATTCCAACAGGCCTGGTTAGTGGTTAGTGTCTTATTTCACTGTAGAGCCTCTAGCCCTGCTCAATATGCCTGAACCAACCATGTTGTTCCACCTCCTTCATATGCGATGACATCACCTGGTTTAAACGTCTCTAGAGACTATATCTCTCTCATCATTACTCAATGCCTAGGTTTACCTCCAATGTACTCACATCCTACCTTACCTTTGTCTGTACACTATGCCTTGAATCTATGCTATCGTGCCCAGAAACCATCTCCTTTTACTCTCTGTTCCGAACGTGCTAGACTGCCAGTTCGTATAGCATTTAGCCGTACCCTTATCCTACTTCTCCTCTGTTCCTCTGGTGTTGTAGAGGTTAATCCAGGTCCTGCAGTGCCTAGCTCCACTCCCACTCCCCAGGTGCTCTCATTTGTTGACTTCTGTAACCATAAAAGCCTTGGTTTCATGCATGTTAAAGAAGCCTACTCCTTAAGTTTGTTTCCCTCACTGCTTAAGCATACTCTGCCAACCCGGATGTCTTAGCCGTGTCTGAATCCTGGTTTAGGAAAACCACCAAAACCCCTGAAATCTCCATTGCTAACCATAACATTTTCCGCCAAGATAGAACTGCCAAAGGGGGTGGTGTTGCAATCTACTGCAAAGATAGCCCGCAGAGTTCTGTACCCAAACAATTTGAGCTTCTACTTCTAAAAATTCACCTTTCCAGAAACAAGTCTCTCCCTGTTGCCGCTTGCTATAGACCTCCCTCTGCCCCCAGCTGTGCCCTCGATACCACATGTGAAGTGATTGCCCCCCATCTATCTTCTGAGCTCGTGCAACTAGGTGACCTAAACTGGGACATGCTTAACACCCCGGCCATCCTACAATCCAAGCTTGATGCCATCAATCTCACACAAATGATCAATTAACCTACCAGGTACAACACCAAATCCGTAAACACGGGCACCCTCATAGATGTCATCCAAACTAACTCGCCCTCCAAATACTCTGCTGTTTTCAAATAAGATTTCAGCGATCACTGCCTCATTGCCTGCGACCAAACGACCACCCCTCATCACTATCAAATGCTCCCTAAAACACTTCTGCGAGCAGGCCTTTCTAATAGACCTGGCCGGGGTATCCTGGAATGACATTGACCTCAGCCCGTTAGTAGATGATGCCTGGCTATTCTTTAAAAGTGCCTTCCTCACCATCTTAAATAAGCATGCTCCAATCAAAAAATGTAGAACTAGGAATAGATATAGTCCTTGGTTCACTCCAGACCTGTCTGCCCTTGACCAGCACAAAAACATCCTGTGGCGTTCTGCATTAGCATCGAATAGCCCCCGTGATATGCAACTTTTCAAGGAAGTTAGGAACACATATACTCAGGCAGTTAGGAAAGCTAAGGCTAGCTTTAGGCTAGCTTTTTCAAACAGAAATGTGCATCCTGTAGTACTAACTCAAAAAAGTTCTGGGACACTGTAAAGTCCATGGAGAATAAGAGCACCTCCTCCCAGCTGCCCACTGCTCTGAGGCTAGGAAAAACTGTCACCACCGATAAATCCACTACAATTGAGAATTTCAATAAGCATTTCTCTACGGCTGGCCATGCTTTCCACCTGGCTTACCCCTACCCAGGTCAACTGCCCAGCACCCTCCACAGCAATCCGCCAAAGCCCCCACCATTTCTCCTTCACCCAAATCCAGATAGCTGATGTTCTGAAGGAGCTGCAAAATCTGGACCCCTACAAATCAGCCAGGCTAGACAATCTGGACCCTCTCTTTCTAAAATTATCTGCCGAAATTGTTGCAAACCCTATTACTAGCCTGTTCAACCTCTCTTTTGTATCGTCTGAGATTCCCAAAGATTGGAAAGCTGCCGCGGTCATCCCCCTCTTCAAAGGGGGTGACGCTCTAGACCCAAACTACTACAGACCTATATCTATCCTACCCTGTCTTTCTAAGGTCTTCAAAAGCCAAGTTAACAAACAGATTACCGACCATTTCGAATCCCACCGTACCTTCTCCGCTATGCAATCTGGTTTCAGAGCTGGTAATGGGTGCACCTCAGCCACGCTCAAGGTTCTAAACGACATCATAACCACCATCGATAAGAGACATTACTGTGCAGCTGTATTCATCGACCTGGCCAAGGCTTTCGACTGTCAATCACTACATTCTTATTGGCAGACTCGACAGCCTTGGTTTCTCAAATGATTGCCTCGCCTGGTTTACCAACTACTTCTCAGACAGAGTTCAGTGTGTCAAATCGGAGGTCCTGTTGTCCAGCCCTCTGGCAGTCTCTATGGGGGTGCCACAGGGTTCAATCCTCGGGCCGACTCTCTTCTCTGTATACAACAATGAGGTTGCTCTTGCTGCTCTATGCAGATGACACCATTCTGTATACTTCTGGCCCCTCTTTGGACACTGTGTTAACTAACCTCCAGACGAGCTTCAATGCCATACAACTCTCCTTCCGTGGCCTCCAACTGCTCTTAAACGCAAGTAAAACTAATTGCATGCTATTCAACCGATCACTGCCCGCACCTGCTGGCCCGTCCAGCATCACTCCTCTGGACGGTCCTGACTTAGAATATGTGGACAACTACAAATACCTAGGTGTCTGGTTAGACAGTAAACTTTCCTTCCAGACTCACATTAAGCATCTCCAATCCAAAATTAAATCTAGTCGGCTTCCTATATAACAACAAAGCATCCTTCAGTCATGCTGCCAAACATACCCTCATAAAACTGACCATCCTACCGATCCTCGACTTCGGTGATGTCATCTATAAAATAGCCTCCAACACTCTACTCAACCAACTGGATGCAGTCTATCACAGTGCTG
This sequence comes from Oncorhynchus tshawytscha, assembly GCF_018296145.1. Lineage (NCBI taxonomy): Eukaryota > Metazoa > Chordata > Actinopteri > Salmoniformes > Salmonidae > Oncorhynchus > Oncorhynchus tshawytscha. Next base: position 32,768,220 of record NC_056441.1, read on the forward strand.
GAGCTGTGCTTTGGGTCATTGTCCTGTTGTAGGAGGGAATTGGAGGAAATTGGCTCCTATTAAGTACCGTTTACAGGGTATGGCATGGTGTTGCAAAATGGAGTGATAGCCTTCCTTCTTCAAGATCCCTTTTACCCTGTACAAATCTCCCACTTTACCACCACTAAAGCACCCCCAGATCATCACATTGTCTCCACCATGCTTGACAGACGGCGTCAAGTACTCCTCCAGCATATTTTCATTTTTTCTGCATCTCACGATTGTTCTTCTTTGTGATCCAAACACCTCAAAATGATATTTGTCTGTCCCTAACAATTTTATACAATCTTCCTCTGTCCGGTGTCTGTGTTATTTTGCCCATCTTAATCTTTTCTTTTTATTGGCCAGTCTGAGATATGTTTTTTTTTTCTTTTCAACTCTGCCTAGAAGGTCAGCATCCCGGAGTCACCTCTTCACTGTTGAGGGTTGAGACTGGTGTTTTGCGGGTACTATTTAATTAAGCTGCCAGTTGAGGACTTGTGAGGCGTCTGTTTCTCAAACTAGACACTCTAATGTAACTATTCTTTTGCTCAGTTGTGCACCGGGGCCTTCCACTCCTCTTTCTATTCTGGTTAGAGCCCGTTTGCGCTGTTCTGTGAAGGGAGTAGTACACAGCATTGTACCAGATCTTCAGTTTCTTGAATGGAATAGCCTCCATTTCTCAGAACAAGAATAGAATGACGAGTTTCAGAAGAAAGTTATTTGTTTCTGGACATTTTGAGCCTGTAATCAAACCCACAAATACTGATGCTCCAGATACTCAGCTAGTCTAAAGGCCAGTTTTATTGCTTCTTTAATCAGAACAACAGTTTTCAGCTGTGCTAACATAATTGCAAAATGGTTTTCTAATGATCAATTAGCCTTTTAAAATGACCAACTTGGATTAGCTAACACAACGTGCCATTGGAACACAGGAGTGATGGTTGCTGATAATGGGCCTCTGTACGCCTATGTAGATATTGCATTAAAAAATCTGCCGTTTCCAGCTACAATAGTCATTTACAACATTAACAATGTCTACACTGTATCTCTGATCAATTTGATGTTATTTAATGGCCTCACAATTTGCATTTCTTTCAAAAACAAGGACATTTCTAAGTGGCCCCAAACGTTTGAACGGTAGTGTACATACAGGTTCAATATTATGTGCATTTATAAATTATTAATAGCTGCAGGTAAATAGTGGCTCACTATTTAGCAAGCACTGACTGGCTAGCTCACTATTTTGACCAATGTTTTATAACCCATTTAATAATGTTTTATAATGCATTTACAAATGATTAAATAACCATTATTAACGTCATTACAAACAGTTTAGAAACCATTTACAAATGAAACCATATTGTAAAGTGTTACCCATTTTACGCATAAATGTAATTTCGTTTATATTCCAAGACACTCCCTAGAGTACCAAATATTATTTGTTTTTATTAAGGTTAGGTATATGATTTTGTCTTAAGTGGCCCCAAACGTTTGAACGGTAGTGTACATACAGGTTCAATATTATGTGCATTTATAAATTATTAATAGCTGCAGCCACAATAAGGATTAGCCACAACAGTGGAATTTGCTGTTCGCCTTCAAAATACAAGTATCTCATTGAAAGTGATGGAAATTAATACAAATAGTGGAATCATGCCATAATGGAATAGATCATGCTAAACGAGGTTGGAATATTCCTGTATAAATTCAACAAAATACAATTTGTTTATTTGACAAGATTCTGTTTTAATTACACTTGATATATTAGACTTTAGAATTGCAGTTGTATTTGATTTAACCCGGTAAACTAGTTGAGAACAAGTTCTCATTTACAACTGCGACCTGGCCAAGATAGACCAAAGCAGTGCGACACAAACAACAGCACAGAGTTACACATGGAATAAAAAAGCGTACAGTCAATAACACAGTATAAACATTTTTAAAGTCTATATAGTGTGTGCAAATGGCGTGAGGAGGTAAAGGCAATAAATAGGCCATAGTAGCGTTGGGGGCATATTTCACTGTACAGCCTTACCTGTGGATTTTGGATCAATGACATGGGGTATCAGTCTACTCAGTGACAGCCAGAGAACATTAGCGTCGTAGCTCTTATTGCGGGACTCTGAAACCACTGTGAATTCAGACACATTTATTGTACTATTCCAGAGAATAAAAATTACAACGTGGATGTTTTGGAGCCTGATAACTATTGAGAACTTTGGGAAAGGCATTTGGGTGCTAAGTATTTAATTCTTTATTTTATTTAACTCGGCAAGTCAGTTAAGAACAAATTCTTATTTCAATGACAGCCTACCGGGCAACAGTGGGTTAACTGCCTTGTTCAGGGACAGAACAGATTTTTACCTTGTTAGCTCGGGAATTCAACCCAGCAACCTTTCGGTTACTGGCCCAACACTCTAACCACTAGGCTAACTTACCTGCCACCCCTAGTAGACAGATACCCAATCCTTAGTGCAATATTAATGTCAATACGCACAATAGGCTAACTGGGGAGGTGATTTCCCACAGTCAAAGTCCCGCAATAGGAGCTACGAAAGGCCAAATGCAAATTCCACTTTGTGGCTAATCCTTATTGTGGCTAGCTTCACAACACATATAACCCCGTCCGGTCAAGCATACCAGACAGATGAAGGATGCTTATAACGTTAGCTTTGGGCAACAAACAGGGTAGCTGGCTAGCTAGTTGTTTCAATTGGAGAACAACAAGTGGCTACCTAGCTAATACTTGCTCACATGGATTCCTAAATTATTGCTAAGAATATTGAAAATTACTGCAATTTCTACTGGTCATTGTTTTCAGGCTGGTTTAATTTGTCCTAGCTATGTACCAAGCTAAAGCTAGCTACCCCATAAATTGCTAATAACGCCTGTATCAAATATATTTGTAAACATTGTTTATCCTGCTCGTTTGATTCTGATCTAATTTCAAATGCTCACACAGACGTTTTTCCTTTCAGTCGAACGAATAATACCTTAGTACCAAAGCAGTATTGCACAGCAGTGATCATAATGGTGGCGCTTGGCTTGTACATGCAAATTCAGCACACACAACATTCTATAATATAACTGTGTTATTTGACGTGTCAAATTAAATGTGTATTTATTTTTTGTTTTGACACGCAAAGACCCAAACTGCGTTCCATAGAACTCTACTGTCTGAAAGCGTACATACGCTTCTGACCCGGCACCGTTTTTACTAAAAACTGTCAGGTTCGAACGTTGAACAAAACCAGCAACAGGTCTTTAAAAACAATTTGATTGGATATTAACAAACGCAAACTACCTCGCCTACCACCTACATACATTCATTGGCTAGATAGAAAGGAGGCGGGATTTATGGTAGACTAGTCGTCGTCGCAGGGGAGGAAGAGCAAGACGGACATCTTGGTGAGGTCGAAAGATTGAGTGCAAAGGTAATTCTTTAAATAATTAACTTTTACAAATATAAACTGCATAACGGTATACTATATGTGTTAATAGTCAAACTGTTGTTGAAATATGGACAGCATTGAAGGCGGTCAGCTTCAACCACAGTCGTTTCTGAGCTAGCCAGTCGTTAGCTAGCTTACAACTTCTGTACGTTAGCTAGCTAACAGTCTTGCTGCTTGAAGAAATGAATGTGTTTTGGGGCGATGATATTGCCACTGTGAAAAATAACATGCAATGTTTGCTTGCTAAGAATAGTTAACAACCTAAAGAGCTCCTGGGTCATTAATCGTGTCATCTTGTTATGATGAAACAAGCGCTTTCCTTCCCTGGACAGGCAAGGCAAATTGTGCGAGTTTGACTGTGATAAGTTGTGCTCGATTTAGCTTGGAAGACTAGCCGGGTGGGCGTGGTGTAAATGTTTGGGACCATTACATCGGCTGGCACATCGGGCTGTGACTTAAATCGAGTGCACCTACTTTTATTTATTGCAGCAAGCACAAATGTAAATGGGTATGGACCATAATAACGAATTAATGCACACGGTTTAGTATTTGGGAATTTGACTACAGCATAGGTACCTTCATTGTCAAATAATCAGTATGTTTCATGATATTAATTTATTTAATTAACCCTTAAATAAGTTATTTTATTCAAACGAATTAGTTACCCTACACATGAACTTATATGGTATGTCAGAGAATGGTTTATCTATAGATGGCTATAATAACATGTTTTCCCCCTCAGCTTGCCAGCTATCCTGCTCAGATGCCTAGACACTGCTCTGCAGGTGGATGCAAATCCCGTGACACCAGGGAAAATCGTAAGGCTGGCATTACCTTTCACAGGTAAGTGGATCCAATATAATTTTACCTAAGCATTAAGACGATGGCCTCTATTTTCGTCTGGCGCTAAGGAGGCGCAAGTGTCAATCGCACGTTAGTTTGCAATTTTGTCATGTAAAAATTGTCGCACTGGCATTTTCAAGCCCTAACACCAGGTTTGGCAATTTACCTGTACAGTGCCTTGCAAAAGTATTCATCCCCCTTGGTGTTTTTTCCTATTTTGTTGCATTACAACCTGTAATTTAAATGGATTTCTATTTGGATTTCATGTAATGGACATATACAAAATAGTCCAAATTGGTGAAGTGATATGGAAAAACTTGGAAAAGTGGTGTATTCACCCCCTTTGGTTGCACCAGATCTTATTTAGGGGCTTCATAGCAATTACCTTCAGAAGTCACATAATTAGTTAACTAAGCGGCACCATGAAGACCAAGGAGCCCTCCAAACAGGTCATGGACAACGTTATGGAGAAGTACAGATCAGGGTTGTTCAGAAAACAAGCCTGAAACCATGTCGAATGATTGTTGACATCTAGCGGAAGCCATAAGAACTGAAATCTGGGCCCTAACCAATTACATAGTCAATAGGCATTCAATGGAAAACTACTCACAGCAAAAGAATTCCACTTCCTAGATGGATTTTCCTCTGGTTTTCGCCTGCCATATCAGTTCTGTTATACTCGCAGACATTATTTTAACACTTTTAGAAACTTCAGAGTTTTCTCTATCCAATGCATATCCTAGCTTCTGGGCCTGAGTAACAGGCAGTTTACGTTGGACACGTCATTCATCCGAATTTCCGAATACTGCCCCCTATCACTAAAAAGTTCATCTGAGAGGCAACAAAGAGCAAACCCAACACCTCTCATCACCCTGCGATATTTTGCATCTTCAAAGTGGTAATCCACTGGCTCAAATTTGTGTAAAACAAATTATACAACCCCCCCCCCCAAAAAACTATTTTAATTCCAGGTTGTAAGGCAACAAAATAGGAAACATGCCCAGGGGGGTGAATACTTTTGCAAGCCACTGTATAATGTCAGCTCGCTTGTGCTGATGTGGCAGATACGGCAATATTTGAGGTGTGTCCTTAAAAACAAGCGCAAAAGTGAAAATTCCATGCAGCACTAATGGGAAGTTTTAAGACCCACAAAAAGGTAACGGTAACGCAGTTAATAAAGGCATGTATTTTGCAAGTGGAAGCGTATCCTATCCATGATACACAGTGCCCATGGAATGAGAAGTTTATTTTGTACTGGTGATTTTCATAGGCTTGTATTTAGAAACCAACTAATGGTCCCCCCCCCATTTAGTTTAATTTTATTAAAAACCAAGCATAGCCTACCCTCCACTTAATAAATGCTGGTTTAACAGGATCGCACAGGTGTCTTTTTATCCTGGCCATTAGCCAAGTAGCCTATGAATAAAGGGTTTTAAAGGGTCTACCTTAATATTTGAAATATTATGGAGGTTTTTGCCCTCGTGCTTTTTCATTGTTTACAATTCACACAATTCACATGCTTGTTCGTCCCCATTTTCAAAGAGTGCCCCTTGTCGGATTACCAAAGACGCGCTCCAGTCCAAACTATTCAGTCCTATAATGCCACTCTTTTTTTTTAAAGAATCTGCCTCGCACATAGGCAACGATACAATTGACAGGAGCCTATTATTTTGTATAGACATGCGAATGTTCTGCGTAAAGATATTTGGGTCTGCGAGTGCATAGAGTGCCTTGGAACGAGAGAAGCAATTAATCATTTTTATGACCGATCCTATTTAGAAATAACAGGATTTTAGTCAAATTAAAAGAGTAGCTTATTAGAAAGATTCACAGTTTATGGTGTGAATGTACATGGCTCGATTGTAATGCTATTTCTGGAGAAGTGCAAATATGATCTGTAAGATGGTTCCATGATGTTTATAAAACATGATTACATTTTTTTATTTAAGTTACTGTTATAATGCTTGCAAATGTGAGTGGCCATTCCCTCTGTCTTTATATTGGATCTTTATCTAGCCCCTTTGAAAAGTTTGGATGTGCATCAAACCCTCCATAGTCTACCATATATACCTTGTCTGTATTATACGCCCACAGGGAACAATTATGATTTACCATTGTGTTAGATTTGTTCAAATAGAGCCCTGTGACTTGTACAGTGCGTTCGGAAAGTATTCAGGCCCCTTCCCTTTTTGCAAATGTTATTGCATTACAGCCTTATTCTAAAATGGATTAAATTGGATACCCCATGACAAAGCAAAAACAGGTTTTTATAATTTCTTCAAAATGTTTTTTTTTTTTTTAAAACATAACATTTACAAGTATTCAGACCCTTTGCTATGAGCCTCGGAATGGAGCTCAGGTACATCCAGTTTCCATGAATCATCCTTGATGTTTCTACAACTTGATTGGAGTCCACCTGTGGTAAATTCAATTGATTGGACATGATTTGGAAAGGCACACACCTGTCTATATAAGGTCCCACAGTTGACAGTGCATGTCAGAGCAAAAACCAAGCCTTGGAGGTCGAAGGAATTGTCCGTAGGGCTCCAATTGTGTCGAGGCACAGATCTGGGGAAGGGTACCAAAAATGTCTGCAGCATTGAAGGTGCCCAAGAACACCGTTGCCTCCATCATTCTTAAATGGAAGAAGTTTGGAACCACCAAGACTATTCTTAGAGCTGGCCGCCCGGCCAAACTGAGCACTCAGGGGAGAAGGGCCTTGGTCAGGGAGGTGACCAAGAACCCGATGGTCACTGACAGAGCTCTAGAGTTCCTCTGTGGAGATGGTTGTCATTCTGGAAGATTCTCCCATCTCTGCAGCACTCCACCAATCAGGTCTTTATGGTAAAGTGGCCAAACGGAAGCCACTCCTCAGTAAAAAGGCATATGACAGCCCGTCTGGAGTCATGGTCTGATGAAACCAAGATGGAACTCTTTGGCCTGAATGCCAAGCCTCACGTCTGGAGGAAACCTGGCACCATTCCTACGGTGAAGCAAGGTGCTGGCAGCATCATGCTGTTGGGATGTTTTTCAGTGGCAGGGACTGGGAGGCGAGTCAGTATCGAGGCAAAGATGAACAGAGCAAAGTACAGAAATCCTTGATGAAAACCTGCTCCAGAGCACTCAGGACCTCAGACTGTGGCGAAGGTTCACCTTCCAACACGACAATGACCTTAAGCACACAGCCAAGACAACTCCGGATATTTCAGTTTATTTTATTTTTAATACATTTGCAAAAATGTCTAAACCTGTTTTTTCTTTGTCATTATGGGGTATTGTGTGTAGATTGATACATTACTTAAACATTTTTTATAAATTTTATAAGGCTGTAATGTCAAAATGTAACAAAGTCAAGGAGTCTGAATACTTTATGAATGCGCTGTAAAGCAGTAGCCTACTATGGCAGAAAAGTTGTGTTCAGGTATGAACTGGCAATCATTACCAACTCACTGTTTAGAAACTCCAAACCCTGAACATTTGTCATATATACAGAAGATTTTTAAATGAACGCAGACCTTCTACTTAACCATGTGCATAGTAGACTAATACATTATTGCAAGTCTTCATTAAGTTCCTGTGGTTGCCAGGTTGCCAAAGCGTGGAACACCACGCCGGGACCTATGGATCATCAACTCGCACCGCAAGGGCCCACAAGGCCAGGGGCCATGGGACCCCCAGAGCAACTTCATCTATTTCTGCTCCAAGCACTTCACCCCAGAGAGTTTTGAACTCTCAGGTGTCAGGTATGTAGTGTCTCTTCTAACTGATAGAGGGCAAGCCTAAGATCAACATGCACAATGTCAAGCATTGGCTGGAGTGGTGTAAAGCTCACCGCCATTGGACTCTGGAGCAGTGGAAACGCTTTCTCTGGAGTGCTGAATCACACTTCACCATCTTGGCTGTCCGACAGATGAATCTGGGTTTGTTGGATGCCAGGAGAACGCTACCTTCCCCAATGCATAGTGCTAACTGTAAAGTTTGGTGGAGGATAAATAATGGTCTGGGGCTGTTTTACATGGTTTGTGCTAGGTCCCTTAGTTCCAGTTAAGGGAAATCTTAAGGCTACAGCATAGTGACATTCTAGATTATTCTGTTTTTCCAACTTTGTGGCAACAGTTTGGGTTAGGCCCTTTCCAGTGTCAGCATGGCAATGCCCCTGTGTAGAAAGCGAGGTCCATACAGAAATGGTTTGTCGAGATCAGTGTGGAAGAACTTGCCTGGCCTGCACTAAGCCTAATCGCCTAACATCCGTGCCCGACCTCACTAATGCTCTTGTGACTGAATGGAAGAAAGTCTCCGCAGCAATATTCCAACATCTAGTGGAAAGCCTTCCCAGAAGTGTGGAGGCTGTTAGGACAGTAAATGGGGGGCCAACTCCATATTAATGGCCACTATTTTGGAATGAGATGTTCAACAAGCAAGTGTCCACATACTTCTGGTCATGTAGTGTATGAAAATATACAGTATGTAACAGTGCATCAAGGATAACTGCCAGCATTTTAAATGATCGCCATCTTACCTTCTAACTTTACACAGTGGGTACCGAAGGCTCAAGGACGATGCATTGCCCACAGTCTTCGAAATGGTCCTGCAGCCAGGAGGAAGAGGAGGGGGAGAAACTCCCAGAGGAAAGGGCAAACAGAATGTCATAAGCCTACAGACCAGGTAAGAAAATGGAATAAATTAAATTTATTTGTTATGTTGTCTATCATATCTATGGGAAGTACATGTAGCACAGTGTGCAATTTGATTTTAGTCTTTATTAGTACACTTTATGACTCAAAACGATGAGTCGCTATTGTACATGTAGATCAGAGCTGGGATGCATGTTAAATGTCATCTATTCTTTTTTTAAGGAGGTCCCGCTCTCTGAAAGTGGAGCAAAACAGCCAGAATGGCGCACAACAAGAAATTGAAGTGAAAAATATAGTTAGTGGAGAACAAGTTCAGGGCTCTGAGACACCCAATGGGGAACCTAATAACCGGATAGAGCCCCTCCCTTCCCCCCAGGGAACGTCTGCGCCGACTGTTGAAACACCACAGGGTTCCCCTCAACAACCATCAGGCTCTTCACCCGGAGACCCACCTGGCTCTCCATGCTCTCCCCGCCCTCATTCCCCATCGCGATACATGCTGCGCCTACCCCCACCTCCTGGCTTCTACCTGCCCAAGGAACACAACTATGCTCAGCATTGCCCCCTGGTGTGGCGGAAGCGTTACGACAGGGCCATCGACAGCCTGGAGAAGTCCCTGCGTCTGCTTAGTGCGGCCAGGCGGAGGGAGAACCGGCTGCGGCATGCGCTCCTGCGCCTCAGAGAGAATCGTCTGAAACACACCCTGCTTCGCTCCCGGGATGGAGCTAAGGGCAGGGGAGGTCGAATTCAGGGGTTGGAGAGGAGAGGACATGGAGATAAGGCAGGAGGTGCCAGCCTGGCAGAGCCAGAAGAGACTGAGATGGATGGAGTGCCAGAGGACTTGGGGCTATTTGAAGACGGACCTGGGGAACCGATTGACTGGGGTGGGCGGGTCCGGACTACAGAGACTAAAGCTGGGTTGGAAGAGGAGGGGGGTTACTGCTTCTACTGTGGAAGAGGGCGAGAGGACGATGGGGTTAAAGTGTCCAGGGGAAGCTCTCAGATAAGGAAAGGTGGACAGGGAACTATGGATGATGGCTCTTGGAGCTCTCAGGTTGATGAGGGGGACAGAGATGGTCGAAGAGGAAGACGAATTCTAAAGAAGGCTCGAGTTCGAAAGGTTGGAGAGGCCACAACATATGCAGGAGCGCCACAGGAAAGCTATGAAAGCTACTACTATCACTGTGGCGCATCTGAGAGTGGTGAAGATGTGCAGGTAGTCATGGTGGAGCTGCCACCTGAGAAAGGGGTGAAAGCTGGCGTGGAACTTCACTGCAACCCTCAGCTGTCCATCCCCCTGTTACAAACACAATCACCGGTGGGCCTTCAGCAGATGCAGCCCTCAGGCAGAGCAGCACTGCAGGATACCCACAGCCGGGTTCAATTCCTGCAGCCTTGCCCAGCCTCCCAGCAAGGGTTACTCGTCACAGACCTGAACTCAATAGAAGCAGAGCCAGTGGACAGCCAGCAGCAGCTGGAGGAGCCGGTGTTCTGGATGCAGGAGGGCCAACTGCTCTTAGTGCCTGTGCCCTCTGAAGACTGGCTGAAGGGCACAGTTGGGATGGAGGGAGAGGCAGAAGAGGTGGGAGCACAAACCATATTAGTGTCAGAGTTGGGATTTCCTAGAGACTTGGTGGAGGAGAAAAATGGGCTGTGCTTGGAGGGTGGGGGTACAGGGCTGAGGGTTATATTGCCCACTGATGGACAGGGAGGCCACCACTCAGACATCAGGACTACTGTGGTGAGCGGTGACGTGAGGGAGCGGTTGAAAGAACACTTGGAGGGGTTTCAGCTCCAGCTTAGCAGTGAGTTTATTGACTGATGGCTGTATCATATTTAAGGGCCAAAGGGTGAAAGCCTTCATGTAGAGAGTGCAAAGGTGTCAGCACACTGTTGTTTTATATACATCAGCGAAGATGGTGGAATGTTAACTTATAACTTAAATCAGGTTGGAAAGTCATTAGAACCATTTAGCAGGACAAATCAGTCAGTCATATTCTTACCAGCTTGTTAGCCCAAAATGCAACCCAACCCAAAAAATACAAAAACATTCCATTTACTCACTTCACGCAGGCTTGTGTAGTAGAGCAGTGGTTCCCAAACTGGGGGGCGCGCCGAGAGGTCGGTGGAGGGCGCAAGGTGCAATTTCGAAATTGGGTAGTGCATCATCAGTTCCTCTTGTCATGTCAGTCATTGCATACCTTAGAGAGCTATTTAGAAATCAACTCGCCCATGTCAGCTAACTTTCTTTTTTTTTAAGCTAGGTTTTTTTAGCCTTTAGATTCTGTTGTAACGTTTGAGTCACTCAAATATCACATGAATAAACATTAGACATGGCAAACTGTGTAGAATTGAAAGAAAATGCCAAATGTTCTCTAAGCCAACAAGAGGGGTGTGAACAGTTTGTGTCATGAACAGTGCTTGTGCCCATAAAAATAGACATGGTGCACACATGCGCAGGGGGTGCGCTTGATGTTCCCCAATGCAGGAAGGGGGGGCCCTTGTGAAAACGTTTGGTAACCCCTGTAGTAGAGCATACAAAGTGTAATTGAAAACATTTCAAAGCATACATCACATAATTAACGAAATACATTGTAAATCACGCTCAGTTACACTTGTCATTGCCTGTACATACAATTATTACAGTATTAATAAAATAACGTATAATAATTTCACCATCTGTAACCTTAAGACTTTGTTCATGCTTACACATTTCATGTAACTGATTATTTGGCATGCATGTCATTTATACCGTATTACAGGGGCTGCCAAAAGGTTGCTGGAATTGATATTTAGTTATTTTAAGACATTTCTGTTAGTTTATTCACAAAATAGTACAGAAGTGTGTGAGTCACTGCAATAACCCCAAAATGACTCAAAATCTAGGTATGCAAAACCCATCCAAAATATTGTCTTGGGCAATAAGGTACAGCCAAAATAAGTGAGAAAATCATGTTAGATTGTATTAAGTGGAACATCCTGTTTAATTAGGATGCCCTGTCCTAAACAACGTGCAACAATCGGCTCATAATCTGAGGGCAAATTTAAACAATCCAGACCTGGAATGTTTTTTTTCCCCCAAAAATGTGTTTAACCCCTTCAACTGATGGTTTGATTATTCTTCACACTCAAGAAACTAGTGGCATCCTGCTATATATTTAACATTTTATGCAGTTAAATTCATACATTGTGAGCAGTTTGTTTTAACTTTGAAAAGGCCTAGGGGAGGGGAAAGTCAACAAAAATGGGCTTGTATGAAATTACTCTTCTCAACTCGCACGTCATCAGGCAAATTCCGTTTATAGGTGTGGATCCCAAAATAAATACGGAAAGTGATGCAAATAAATTTAAGTTAGCAAAATATAGGTAACACGATAAGCAGTGGTGGAAAAGGTACCTGATTTTCATACTTGAGTAAAAAGTAAAGATACCTTGATAGAAAATGACTCGGGTGAAAATCACCCAGTAAAATACTATTTGAGTAAAAGTCAAAGTTTTTGGTTTTAAATATACGTAAGAATCAAAAGTAAATGTAATTGCTCAAATATACTTTGTCAAAAGTAAAAGTATAAATCACTTTAAAATTCCTTATTATTAAGCAAACCAGAGCACCATTTGCTTGTTTTTTATTTTAATTTACAGCTAGCCAGATGCACACACCAATACCCAGTTGACTACATTAAAATGGTAGAAGCACTCAATGGTGCTGCCCATCCTTAAACAGCGTTTTGGTCCCTAGAGGCCTTCACCACATAGCCTGGTTTCTTCCTAGGTTTTGGCCTTTCTAGGGAGTTTTTCCTAGCCACCGTGCTTCTACACCTGCATTGCTTGCTGTTTGGGGTTTCTGGCTGGGTTTCTGTACAGCACTTTGAGATATCAGCTGATGTACGAAGGGCTATATAAATCAATTTGATTTGGTCATTATCTATGGGTAGGATACACTTGACTAGCTGCAAAGAAAGGGGGCTATTGAGGAAGCCTACTTGGTGGCTTTCCACACAACCCCTCATAATTGTTCCTCTGTCTTTTTAAAGGGGCCATTTTGATTGCTACATACATTTGACTTTTAATTTCATGACATATAGCCATTGATTCTTAAAGATTATAACTTAGAAATGCCTCATGATCTTAGCTCAACTGTCCAACCCCATCAACCCAAAGTGTATGCTTGTTTTACTCATTTGTGTGTAAACAATGTGTACTTTTAAACCCTGTATAGCCTCAACATTTGTACAAATGTAAAAATATGAGGAAGCCTACTTGGTGGCTTTCCACACAACCCCCTCATAATTGTTCCTCTGTCTTTTTAAAGGGGCCATTTGATTGCTACATACATTTGACTTTTAATTTCATGACATATGGCCATGGATGCATACATAGCTCTATGAATTCGAGTTGTTACATTTGTCTATTCCAATTCCTCAGCTGTTTACCGAAACAGTGGCGGGGAAGCCTGCTGTGTTATTGTTTGAACTGCAGATTGCCTCTTCAATCGAGATTCGGTAATAGACCGTCGCGAGAACACCACAGAGAAGACAACTTTTCCGTCTGCTCTCGTGGAGTCTGAGGTAAGTAATCTCTGGCCAATTTTAATAACAATCGCTTTAATGTAGGTTAAAGCCGAATGGCTAGACTTTTAAGTGGCTCTGTCATTAGCTAACGGTCGCTTGGAAATTGATTTGAGGGCCTTGCTTCTAGCTAGTCTCACACAAAGGTAATAAGACACGGCCACAATTTAGCTATGCTCAAATAAAACTTCCAATGTGACTCCAGGTTAATGCTTCGTGTCATTGTACGCATTTTACTCTTAATTACTGACTTTTCTTCTCACCTTTTTGTTTCATGGTGGTTACGAAGATGGACTGTTTTTTTATCGTTTGGTGAAACGGTATCTGTGAGAACTGACAACCTCGCCTGTAACCGCGCTCCCTCTGTGGCCCCTTTGACAGTGGTTGTGGTTTGTGTTGTACGGAATTGAAGCCTGACAGAAATCTATCATGCCTACCTACACTCTGTGGGTTCCCTTGAGTGATTTCAAGACCGATAAGCCATATTGAATGACGGCACTGTAAAACTTTAAATTTCAGTGATTAGGTTATATTTAGTACTGTTATAACTAGGCTGAAGAGTCTGATCAGTCTGATTCACATGGTCCAATAATTTAAGTATGTCACACATGGGCAAATAACACGTTTACCACGTACTACCAAGTACGATTTTAAGTCTGATCAAGACATGACAAAGTGATGGCAGACGAGCATTCCTGTCCCCCCTGTGAATTTAATGTTGCTTCAATTTTTCTCCTAGAAAACAGCAGTACACTTCAGAAATCATTGACAATCCTTTCTTCTAGCTTCCCCAATGATTCAAAACCTCTGATAGGTAGTGGATGGATGCTGCTGTGAATGACTGAATAAAATGGTGATATTAATCAATCAATGTATACATGCAGTAACATGTTGGCTTTGAATGGAAGGAAAGCTGATGTGATGCCCCTTTCTCTCTCTCTCACAATGTGGGGGTTGTGATTGTCTGTGGCTGGTGTGCACAAGATGGTGAAGTTAACACCCAATCATGTCATACCCCAATTACCTCCAGGTACTACAATCTGCCATTGTCACACCAGACTGACCACAGACCTGTATCACTGATCAATTTTTAAAAATGCATTCAAAGGAACACCTCATTCAAAGCATTGCCAACACCTGCAGTTGGATATTTGATTAGCTGTCAGTGATGGCGTGAAATGTTATATGTCCAGGTTTCAGCAGGACAAGCATTGTGCCCCATCCATAAGAGAGAGCAGATTAAGCTTTTCTGTGTGACTTGTGATCAGCGGACTTGCCGTGATTACCTCGACTAACCTGTAAGTAAGCATTTCACTGTAAGCTCTACGGCGCATGTGGCATACGATTTGATTGTCAGCTAACCATCAACAGGGAACACAAGTAAGATTTCCCTCAAGCACCTCTTTGCTGGCAACCCCGAAGGTGGCATCAGTTCCCTCATGCCTTACATTACTTCCTATGCCAAAAACACTTGATGTTTTTTTTAAACTAAGTATATTTAACTCTTTCCTCTGCTTCCTTCAGGATATTTTTTTTAAAGATCCCACTCTCTCATTTTTCTGTTTATTTTCTCTAGGTACCAGTTAGCCCAGGATGCTTTGCCAGAGCAGAGGAAATGGTTACAGTATCTAATGGAGACTTTGAGGACAGAGAGAGTGACCGTGCAACAGGACCTAGATGGACGGTCAGTTGTTAACGTGTTTGTGTCTGGGTGTGCGCGAATGACAAATGATGTTGCTGTGAAAAGGATGGCGACACCTGGTTCAGGAGTCTGCTGTGTCCAAGACAGTTTCCAAGTCTCACTGGGTCAGTCATTGTTGATCGTTCATTTGTGGTCATTTTATTCTCATGAAAGAACAAAGGATGAATGAATGTCTTAGCTAGCCTTGCATCCTTTGCTCCCAGGCTGTCTGACTTGGAGGATCAGCTGGAGAGTGTTGGAGCGGAGGTCAAGGATATCCTCAAGGGCATCTGGAGTGTCCTGGTGAAGAGAGCCATGCAGCTTTCCAAGGAAATGCAGGTAAAATGTCACACTCACAGATGATCAGAATCTGGTCTCTTGGCCCTCCCACCCATACAGTAGGACAATCAAAGCTATTTTCTGTCCTCACACCCCAATGGTGGAACCAGCATCCCCCTGAAGCTAGGATAAGAGTCCCTGCCTATCTTCTGAAAACATCAAAAATGTACCTCTTCAAAGAGTATTTTAAATAATCCCACAGAACACCCCCCAGCGTGACTTAAATGTGATGTAAATCAGAATGCCGATAATCCTATGTGATGGCCAATTTGCTTTGCTCTTGGGGGTCTCACCCTGTTAGACTATGCGTCAGACATCTGTTCCTCATGTGTCTTTTCAGTAGGCAGGTTTCCATTGAGGCAGTTTTATTCAACAAAAGCAATATTTCCCCCCCAAAAAACATTGCAGCGTGTTAATGGAAACGGCAGCTATATGAGAAATGTTCTATCTGTCGACAATTCAGAAGTAGGTGATAATTATATACTTCAGAGCCAATGAGCTTAAGTTTGTAGCTAACAGCCCCACCCACATCCTCTACCAGTAATGCAATGTTGTACCAATTTGTGTTTTGTTCACACTTTCTCACTGCTGAACCAAACAAGTATTACACAATTACTCTGATGGACTGAAGATAATGTTTAACCTGCTGATCTAAAGCCTAGGTATCTTCAGGTCTCAGATGAGTTTACTCCTCATGCAACTTACGAGTCAACTTAATTCCCTGAGTCAACCCAGTCCTGCCAATGAAAAATCGCTGAATGATTGGTCATCGACACGTTGTTTGCCTAGGCTCACTGTTGGAAGGAGAGTGATTGTGTCACAAAGAGACATGCCCATCTTAGGAAACTTGGAGAGCGGCAGGAGTATGTCCTGGCCTTCACAGAGAAATCCCTGAACAGTGAAGGCCACACCTTCCTGCTCTCTTGCAAAAGACTGGTACATAATAAGTGTACTCTAAGATCAGCGGTAAAGGAAACACTCAGGTAACATTAGAGATAATACATATTACTGCCCTGATCTACTAATGTAAAACTTAGATGAATAGCCCTCGCTTTCCCTTCCCTATCCCTATGAACCAGAGAAACCGTCATTGTACCACTTTTCCCCTGACCCTTGCACTCTTTACAGGCACCCTCCTCTTCCTGCTCTCACAGCCCTCTGTTCTTGTACTCTACGTCTGCTGTGAATGCAACAGGTCCCCAGAGATCTTATCAAAGTGCTGTGAACATGGGAAACAATGACTGCTCGTCATTATCGGGGGTTGCCCAGGACAGCCCTGTCCCCTATCAGGGTGGCTCCTCAGTCTGACCTGATGGTGGAACTTGTTTCCTGGCCCTTTCATGTCAAAAGGAAAGCGGAGGATGAATATGTTGGTCCGAAGTTGTTTGCGGACCTTGAAGGTTACCAGCGGACTCCACCTGTGAGAGGGTTCCCCCTGTAGGTGCTGAAAAGCAGGCTGTGGATGTGGCTGCTACAGTTGTCATGGAAAGAGAAGCTGTGCCCACCATCACAGATCAGAATGCAATGGCTCCAATGTACAGACAAAAATCTACTAAGGCTTCAGGCAGCCATCAGTCAAATCAGGTTGTTGGCTGGAGTGCTAAAACGGCCAATCGGGTGGTTTTAGCTCCCTTCACACTCCCTGTTATGGGAAACTCCCATCACTTGGGGCATGTCACCAGCAAATGGCACTTTTTATTATATTTTCCTGGCACTGTGAACACTCCCTCCGTACTTGATTTTGTCCAACAGCGCCCCAGTTTCTGGTTCCACTGGCACTGTGGGCAGCCTTGACAATGATCTTCAGCCATAATGACATGCCCTTTGTCAACATCTTGACCCCTGTTGGACGAGGTCAAAACCAAGTGCTCGCTGATTCTGTCCCAGGAGGACCCTGCCCACCAGGTCTGCCAGACGTCACCTCTCCAAAGAGCCCAATGTTTAGTTGTAAAAAAGGCCTTTACTGTTTAGTATTGTGTAGTTGAAAAAATAATGGAAAGTTGAATCATAATTTGGGAATCTTCGGAAGGACTACTTACTGTAGTGTTGCATTATCTGAAGTATAACAATTGTAGATCAACTGTGAATAATTAATCACAACTACATTTTGAAATGTAATTGGAAACCTTTTGAAAGCATTTATTTATGAATTGTTAAGCATGAACACGCCTACATTCACATTAAAAGGCACTATCGCACCCTCTCAACAGGAAGCTCCTCAGTCCACTGGTCCAATCAAAATCAGAATTATTCAACAGGTAAAGAAGAATATTTCAACAGTTCAGGACACAAAGCAGCCCACCTAGGATGGCACTGCTAAGTCAGGATTGTTCAAAAAGGATGAATCCGCCTCCGTTCTCCTGTCCAGGCAGACTGTGCAAATGGAAATTGCCCAGACAGACATTGAACTCATCCTGGCCAACCCTTGTCTGACAGTCTTTGCTGTTGAAGAAACCACAGAGACAGACATTGTCCAGAATAAAACTGCCCAGCCAGACTTTGTCCAGAATGAGACCAACCAGGCCGAACAGCCCAGATGTAAATTGTTCCTGCTCAAGTAATAGGAATCAAGGAGGAACAAACGTTATGGACAGTTTCAGGACCAATGGAGTCTGTGAGGGCAGACATGCTTGACCCTGCCAAACTGTTCCTGTTCAGATTAACTTTGTGCAAACTAACACTGTCCAAAGCAACATTGTGCAGACTGAAACTGACTTTGTCAACGTAAGCACACAAGTATCTGGGGTCACAATCAAGGAAGAACTGCCAACCACAGACAGCTTATCAGTTACAGGGCTAATGGAGTCCATCAGAGTGATCATGCCTGACACTACCTACTGAAACTGTCCAGACTGACCTTGTCCACACAGAAATGGTTCATGCAACAAACTGTACAAAGGGATTTTGTGTAGACCAACTTTCTTGAGACTGAAACCGTGCAGACCGAGACACTGCTGAGACTGAAATTGTGCAGACTGCAACCTTCATTGAAACTGTGCAGAACAAAATTGACCTGTCGAACTTTAACCAGACTGAAACTGTGCAGACAGACCCTGTCCTGACTGAAACTGGGGAACCAGTGCACAGTGGAACTGTCCTTACCGACATTATGCAGACTGCGACTGTGCAGAGGGACCCAGCCCCAACTGACTTCAGATATTGTTCAGACCGACATGTCAACCACCAATGAAACCGATGTGGTACCCACCAATGACACTGTCAATTTGTTCTGGTGTAGGGCTGTTGCCGTGACCGTATACCGCCACACCGGCGGTCACGAGTCATGAAGGCAGTCAAAATCCACGTGACCGTTTAGTCAATATAATTAGGCTTCTCCAAGCTCTGCGTCTCCAAACTTGCTAACTGCCTGGTACTCAGCACTATTGTCCCTTTAATCACTCTAACATCAATGCAAATGTGTTCGGAAGTCTATTCAAACACTTCATGATAGCTCATGTTGTGCGAGAAAACCACAGTGATGGCCGCTAATAAAAAGAGGATCCGATCAGCTTTCTATAGGCTAGGCCTAGTATATTTATTTCTCAACGTTCCTAATATTAAGCACATAGCTTCTTTACAACCGTTGCATAGCCTACCTGGCTGGCATGAAAATCAACCACAGGAAAAGCTTCCTCCATCCACTATTTAAATGTATAGATGACACGTTCTTTTTTTCTTCCCGCTGCCCCTGTTTCGATACAGGTGCATGATAATGGTCCATTCTAAATCAAAATTCCACACATTATTTAGTGTATGTAAATAATAGTCTGATGGGTGACAATATTATCCTATCGCTTGTGAATTATATATCACTTGTGAATGATGCCCTGCATAAGAAATACTTTTTTTGCGACTTTTTAGAATCATAGTCGCACACCTCATGTAGCCTAGCCTAGGTTTGTATCACAACTAAAGTGGCCAAATGACTTCTTACAGTTAAGCACATTAATCTGCTTTAAAGGGGTTTAGAACCTAACTGGTATGCATAAACAATGCGTGGGTTTCAAGTTTGTTGCTGAAGATCATTTTTACCATTAAAAATGCATATTTTATAATAAAAGCATTATATGCATAATTGCATTTGCAATGACTTTTGGTTATGGTGTTTTCCTGCTAATGGAGCATTCGTGCTTATAGCCTACTGCCATGTGCGCATTGGTGCATATTATAATATGAAGAAATAGCCTAATAGTTTATCAACATTTTAAGCTAAATGTTCTGATCTGTTGCGTCAGCCACATTGCGTAAAAAAGGTTTTGATGCTAGTGGCTGTATTCATTTGGGCTCTATTTCATCCCACAGCTGTCATTGGCTATGTTTGGAATATTTATTTATTGAATAGAATAGGTTGACTTTTGTACTATGGGGGATAGTAGATTGACATAGGCTAGTGCTTTTGCTGTTCTTTATGCCCACTCATCTTGTTGGCTGACAAATTAAATGTGGACAGTTCTTCCAATATCTTCAATATGCACATATTTGCATCCCCAATGTGTCTGTCTTCACTTGTAGCCTGTGAGAAAGACCCAATCGTGATGGGAGAAGGGCACAACAGCCACTGGCTGCAAAAGGCATGGAATTATTTCAATAGGGTGAGTTATGGCCAGGAAGGGGATGTCGCTGTGAAATTTGAGGCAATGTCTAGTGCTTGTCTAATTGTGAATGACAGACTAATGAAGTGTGTACAGCCTGTGTAAAAAAACAAAGCAGAGCTCATACCTTTCAAGTTACTTTTTTCAAATAATCATGCAGCCTTACAAAGTATTCAAAACCAAAACATAGCCCAAAGTTTCTGGCACAACTAAAGTTACGTGAATAACTTTATAGCACAAAGGAGTACCTATTTCTTTGTTAACCGCTCAACACAGAATTGCTGCATGTGCGCACTCCCTCAAATCGTTTGGAGAAAATATCCTTTCTATTTTATTCAGCTTTGTTCAATTGTGTTCTTCATACAATAAAATAATGCCACGGAATTCTAAGCAAATCTTGTCTGTGAAGTGGCACTAGTGTAGCCCACAGTCATTTGGCATAGCCAGATCAGGACCTAACATAAGGACAACTCAGAGTATGCTATTCTGTTCTTCTGAAATAGACTACTTTTTCTTCATATCACGTTTGTTTAGACCTGTCCAAAATAAATGTATTTATTGTGAATGTATAGGCTATATTACATTAATTTATTTGCCTTTTTAAAATGTAGATGTTCCAAAGGTCTGCTTCAGTGGCATTTAGGCTGTGTTTATGTTAATTTATGGTCATTTGCCATGAGACTGACAATCACCGGATGACAGATTTTCGTGACCGCTACAGCTTTAGGTCAGTGTCCCCAACTGCACTCAGGAAGATGACATTGACCTCACCCTTCACCTAGCAATGAACTCTGCTCTCCTATAGAGGTAAGTGTTTTGCTTTTAGTCCAAATCGACCATGTTAAGCCCAGAATCATAACTTACTCCAGCCTGTACAACCTTTCTGCAGTCTCTTGACCTTCATACTGAACAAAATTTGAAATATTGTGTATATATGTATTTTAATTTAAACTCTTCTTTGTGTAGTCTATACTCTAATGGCGTGTTTCTAGTTTCATTGGAAGCATTTTTATGGCCAATTTCCTTATTTTTTTCTAATACAATCTGAGCACTAAGGATGAGTCTCTCTCCACACGTAATAGTAAATGTAGCCCATCTCTCTTGCTGTCATACAGGAGTGTGATGACCGTATGGATGATTTTCATGTCGGTGCTGCTGACAGTATTGAAGAGACTGGGTGCCAGGTGTCTGTTGGGCTTAATAGCAGGTCACAAAAACATTATTTCCTTTATTGTAACATTTGTCAACCAGAAAAACAGCACAAATCATTCTGTGTGCATGACTTCAGTGGTGGTATGTAGCATAATATTGAGTTTGTACATGCACGCGTTCGTCATATTGTGTGCACCATCATGGGGTGTAACGTCTCTAGTTTTCTTCAGGTGTCTTTGCTTCGGATACCCATCCTTGGTGCCCCGCCAACCCGCTTCTGCCGCCTCCCAGGTGTCAAAGGGCAGGAAACTGTCGTTCAGGTGAGCCAGACGGACGTGCCGGTAAGGCCAACTATTTGGTTTCACAGACTGCATGTGTTATTGGTTTGAATGTGTTAATGTCAGATTTCCCTGCTCACACTGGTTTATACATCCTCCAGCAGTCAGAGTCTCCTTGCTCCTCTATGTTGAGCCCAGACAGTCTTGAGGCACACCCCGTGCAGCTACGACCCCCTCCTGGCCAGGAGGAAGCTCACCCCTGTGTGTCACGTGTGGACGCCGCTTCCACAGGAAGTGTCACATTCTGCCCATCTATGCCTTATCCACCACGTAAGCTTGTTTTAATTAACCAAGTTAATTGCATTCTGAATGAACATGGAGTATATATTTTTTCAGCCCTGAATTCAGGTAATGTGCAATTTCTGTTCATGAACAGAATTGTTATCTGAACCCTCTGCAAAGTGCGCCTACATTGTCTGTCTGCATAAAGCAGCAACATTTGTACAGTAGGCTCCCCTACTGATGCTGTTCTAATGTCTCCACCCCATGAACTGTTAAGTGTGATTCTCAGCAAAATTACCTATCTATTACTTCAATAATTGATGTCTTATTTCAATCTGTATTGTTTAAGGACCTCTGAAAATGTGGGCCCCTGTGTGGAAAGATGTTTCACTGTGGGCCCAAATAAAGCATTGAGATTTGTCTGTCTCTGTATTGGCCAGATGTGTGTGTGTGTGTGTGTGTGTGTGTGTGTGTGTGTGTGTGTGTGATGCTGCTCTCCCTGTGAGTGCTGGCAGTGTCGGCTGTGCCGGGACCTCTGATCTAGCGTTGCTGCAGGACTACAGTAGGACTGACAAAGAACTGTGTATGAGCTTTCCTGACCAAATGGTGAGCCTTTTTTACTTCGCAGAGCATGTCTGGGCACGTCTGCTACCTTTCACCTGGAATATGCGCATCTGGGTACATACGACTGCATGCCCAGTTCTGTCTACGCATGTGTGGTATTGTTTGCTGTGTCCGCATCTAGTACTTATTGACCCTGATCCTATTTTAGTGGAGATGGTCTGTTTTTAGATCCAGGGAATCATTTTTGAATTGAAAAAGACAAGGGTAGAATCAAAATGTAAACCATGTATTTCTGATGTGACCGGATCTTGATTGGTTATTTTAACTCACTCATCCAAAGTTTTTTTTTTTTTTTGTCTGGCCATTAAATCACCATTGCTTCTGTTAGTTTTCCCACTCCAAGGTGCTTGTTTGTCCAGTGTAGTCTACAGCAGTGTTTCTAACTCCAGTTTGCCCAACAGCACACATTTGTGTTGTTGCCCCAAACAAACTCACCTGATTCAACTCATTGAGGGCCTGATGATTAGTTGACTCGGGTGTGCTTGTCCAGGGCTACAACAAATATTTGTGCTGTTTGGGGTACTGGAAGACTGGAGTTGGGAAACACTGGTGTGTGTGAACCATCGCTTACCCTTTGGGCTCGACCCTACAGAGATGTGAGCGCCTACTGCTTGTCCTTTCATGCAAAAAGTACAGCATTGTCCTCTACAGACCAGGAAAGGTAATCGACAAGTGTAACTTAACGCATTTATGCATACATATCCTTAGCATCCCTCTTTTAGTATTTCCATAGATAGTGTTGGCTATTAAAATGTCACACATAATCACAAGACTTTGAATATCGATGTGAATTTAATGTTAATAAAGAATGTTGGTGATGGTGTTCACTGGAATGTTTATTGCCAAATACGTTGCTGACAAATGACTGGTCCCTTTAATGAAGAATGACTTCAATTGTGTGTGTCAGATATACTGTATACAATTGCAGTTTGATGTTAGTCCGTTGTCTTGACTAGAGAAATATTGTATTTTGACTCTCCCTCTCCTTAGCTCTCTTAACATCGTCCTGATACGGGGACTGTTGCTGCGGAAACTGCCCCCTCCCCTCACCGCACCCAGTCAGAATTTGTGTCCAATGTCTGGCTTCTCCACACACTGTTGAAGAGCGTGAAGGTGAGGAGACTCACATTGGATGTGTCCATGACTCAGCACCTGGATTTGCCAATAGAGAAATATAATGGCTATAGTTGCATATGTAGGCCCTCATTTCCAAATGAGGGCTCTTTTGCTTTACCAAAATCCTCTAACTCCTACATTCCTGGTAAATTGTGAAACAATTTGTCAGAGCTTTGAAAGTTGGAAAGCAGTATTCTATTGCTCTCTTTAGTCATCAGTGATCTGGATCTCTCTGTTGCTCTTGACCTTTCATCGCCCTTTTCTCAGTATTCCAAGTCAGTGGACCGATTTGAGGCATGTTTCGGGAGGGAGCTGGTCAAAACGCTTGTGGGGATCCTGCACCCTTCGCTGCTCGTCAACCCCCACCAAGGGGAAGCGGAGAGGAGTGCAGAACAAGAGGGGGGCAAGGAGAAAGTGTCCATGAGGAGAATCCAAGGCCTCTAGAGGAGCACGCAGGCAGAGTTCTTTCACACAGGACTCGATGAAAGCTGGAGAATGGCAGCAGAAGGCCGTATTTGTGTATTTAATTTGGTCTTTGAATTCCTTGGTGAACATATTTGTACATAGTTGCAGCCAAATATTGGCACCCTTGCACTTTTTTTTCCTTTAAAAAAAAAAATTTCTTCTAAAATAACTTGAAATTTGGAAAAACCTTTGGTATCTACACCTTACTGTATTTTCAACATTACAGACCCAATTTACCCAATTGGTAAATTTAAGTTTACAATTTGGCATGTACAAAATGATTGGCAAGTACTTGGTTGCATAGCCTTTGGCCAAGAACTACAGACAAATGCTTCTTGTAGGCATCAGTAAGGTGGCTGCATCTTATTACTGGTGATTTTACTCAGCCTTCAGAAGCAAACTGCTCTAATTCTTTAATGTTTGAGGGGTGCCCTCCACCAACTGCTGTTGTCAGCTCTCGCCATAGGTTATGGATGTGGCAACTGCTCGGCCTCGTTCCTGCCATCCAGGACCTCCTATACCAGGCGGTGTCAGAGGAGGCCCTAAAAATTGTCAGACTCCAGCCACCCTAGTCATAGACTGTTCTCTCTGCTACCACACGGCAAGCTGTGCCAAGTCTAGGTCCAAAGGTCTTAACAGCTTCTACCCCCAAGCCATAACTCCTGAACAGCTAATCAAATGGCTACCCAGACTATTTTCATTGCCCCCTTTCCTGCACCTATTTTATGCTGCTGCTACTCTCTGTGTATTATCTATACATAGTCACTTTAACTCTACCTACATGTACATATTACTTCTACTAACCGGTACCTACTCACATTGACTCTGTACCGGTAGCCCCTGTATATAGCCTCGCTATTTGTTATTTTACTGCTGCTCTTTAATCATTTGTTACTTTTTATATAATTTGGTTGTGTGTGTATATATAAAAAATAAAATATATATATATTTTTTTTTACTTAACACTTGTTTTTCTTACAAGTTAAGTAAGCATTTCACTGTAAGGTCAACACCGGTTGTATTCGGCGCATGTGACAAATACAATTTGATTTGATTCAGATCTGGCCACTCCAGAACAGTCCAGCGTTTCTTCTTGAACCATTCCAGGGTGCCTTTATATTTGTTTGGGGTTGTTGTCCTGCTGAAATTACCATCAACCTTCCAACCGAGACCAAGTGTTTGGACACTGGGTTGAACATTGCACTCCAAAACACCTTCATAATCTGCGGTTTTGCTTATGTACAAGGCCCCAAGCACTAGAGGCAGCAAAGCAACCCCACAGCATTATCAAACCTTCCCTATGTGTGTAGTTATTTTCTTAATTTGGTTGTTGGTTAACATAGGAAGCCCCCCACTGCCGAAGAAGACTCAAGAAAGCCTGATTGAATGCTGGACTGTAGTGGAGTGGCCAGCCAATATTCCAGATCTACATCCCATCCAAAACCTATGGTAAGAGCTGAAAATAGCAGTTGGAAGAATAAGAGCAATTTGCTGTGAAGTGGGACAAATTGCCAGTAGGAAGGTGCAGCAAGCTCATTGATGGTACAAGAAGTGTTTGTCTGCAGTTGGCCAAAGGCTGTAATTTTGTCTGCCAATTGTTTTTCTTTTCTAAATTAGTAGTTTGCAAAAATACAATGGGTTCTAGAATGTTGCAAATCCAAGGTCTGGAGACAAAGTTCTCAATTTCAAACTATTTTTGAAGAAATGGGGAATTAATTGAGAAGTGCAAGGGTGCCAACTAGTTTGTTACAAAGTTTATCCCTTGTGTAAAAATCAACAATGTTGCACATGGTTTGACTTTTGGGATTTAATTCACCTTTTGTCTATTTACAATAAATACTTATGTGCATCTTATCTCTATGATTTTGTCTTGATCAAGTTTGGTAAATGTCATAACTGTGAAAATCTTACTGGGCACTATTCAAACAGGACAATGGTAAAGTAGAAATGTCCATAATATTACCACCAGCAGGTGGCATTGGTCATCAGTGTATTGACAATGCAAAATGTTGGTTCTCCCATCATATAGGTTCAAAAAGCTCTATACGTCTTTGCTCTTATGTCTACGGGGTGGGATAACTATTAATTGCAGGTTATTTTAGCATCTACACTCAGTTTTTGCCTTTTTGGTATAGATTGTTCTGTTAATTCCAAAATGATGCTTAATTCATTTGTGTCCATTTAATAACTAAACTAAACAATGGTGAAGATAAAATCGATACATTTGAAGGTTAGTAATGTATGCTATTGTGTTTTTAATTCCTGGGCACGGCGTTCGAGACGAAGCGCGTTGGCCGCAGACATGCGCACAGTCCTCATTGGCCCATACTTTTTGTCCATCAGCGAACAGGGCCCGCCTATCCTTTATAAATTGCTAGACCGCACAATCCGAGGGAGTTCACTTTGTGTATCCTACACGTTGAGCAGAGCCACGGAAACAGCTGCGCCCTTTTAACAAATGGTTGTCCAAGTAAACCAGCCAACTCGCCACTACAGCAAAACGATGGAAGGAAGTCAGCAAAAGGTGGAGGCTAATGTCTTACTACTTGGAGCTGAAAGCGTCGGTAAATCTGGTGAGCATAGTTGAATGAATCCTTAAAATTGAATTGCACTTTTATTCATGACGTTGACAGTCTGTGCACTGTGAAGAGGGACTTTTTTTTTGTGATCGTTGAAAGTAGACCGGAGTTATGACGGCCAAATGCAATGTGAAATGGATTTCCTGGTGTAATACATTTGACTGATCAACATGTCTCATTAATTACGCAATGTTGTGTCCTCAGCTCTCACGGTGCGGTTTCTCACTAGAAGGTTTATCGGCGAATACGGCGATATTGGTATGTGTTGGTCTTTTGACTTGATCATTGATAATTATACAATTACCATCAAATCAATAGGTTACAGTAGATCAAACCATACATGCATACATACAAGGGAAATGTAGTCAATCACCCTGACGCACTGCTGCGTTTATATATCAATGGTTCGTATTTGTTTTGCATTTACAGAATCGATCTACAGTCACACTGACCGAATAGAAGGACGGGAGATCAGCTTTAATATCTGGGATTCGCTTTGCCCCCAGGTGAGAGAACATTCTAAATCATTTAGGCTACGTGATAATAACTTTATAATGGTAACGACAGACTTGATTAGTGGTTACTCAGATAGGCAGAGCATACTGGCGTTTTTCTATTCAACAAGGAGGTTAAAGGGTTGACTAAATACATGTATTTTATCTTCATGTGTTTTAGAATGGTGAGGTCGAGGGACACATCAGCGACAGACAACTCCAGTGGGCGGACGGTTTCATTCTGGTTTATAGCATATGTGACCGTGCCAGCTTCAACGTGGTGCGGCAACAGGTGCAGCGCATCCAGCAAGCCAAAAGCAAGTTCCCCGGAGCCCATCCCATCATTATCGTGGGCAATAAACGTGACCTCCAGCATCGCCGCACTGTCTCCAGCGAGGAAGGACGCCTCCTCGCTCTTTCCACGGACTGTGGCTTCTTTGAGATCTCTGTAGCGGAGACATACCACGAGGTACAACTGGTATTTCACGAACTGCTCGACCTTATCCGAGAGGCGAGGGCGCTCAAGAAGGGGGCAGCTGGGATCAAGGGTATTGTGAGAAGCATGTCTGCCGTTTTCGGAAGGAAGAGGACTGAGTAGTTCCAATATAGCTGAATACGAGAGACGTTGAGGTGTTACTGTAGTTCTGCATCTAAACAGCCCAGGATTTGTCCGTGCATAAAAAGGATGGTTATGTTTCCATATTGGAATAGGTCCATGCACAGCTCTATGATTTAGGCCTAACTGAACTCAAGCCGGTTGGATTGTTACTCGAATGAGATGATTGACAATCAAATCCCATCAAACTGACAGGATTAAGTACTCTTATTTGTGTCGGAGGTCAGGTGGCCTAAAGTAGCAGAAAAATGCCCTTAAATTGCCAGCTTGTTAGATTGCCTTGCAACATGCCATACAATTGCCAACTGTAAAGCAGAAGGGTTCTTGTTTAAATTCCTGGAATAAGTATTGTGGAGAATCTATGTGCAATATACAACTGATTTCTCTTCACAAATCTATCAGCATGCAGAATGTTCTACGGGTCAGGTCTGCTTGGTCTTATTGGCACAATCCCTTGGACTATTGACAGTCTATGCAAGACAGATAAGTGAATGTGTAGCTGTGTGATAAGTGAATATGTGCGTTTCCATCCACAGCACCTACATCAATCACACCTTTAAGGTGTTTTGAAAGGTCAGCCAGTGGGGGACCATTCTCTGTTCATTAATGTCAATACCATCTATTTGTCTGAGTGCTGTACATTTCACGTCTTTGAAGAATGCCGAGGCCTACTTGACTTTTTCATAGGGGTGTTAATGCAGTGGACAAACATGTCTATTTCAATAGCCTACTGATTCTATCATGTGTTTTTTCTTTGGTAACTTTTCATGAATTATGACAACTGAAGTCATGTTTGTTATACAAGTCATTACTTTAACTGTACAAAGTTTACATACTACAGAACTTGGTCGTACAATTTCATAATAAAATGTGAAATGAATGCTTAAGTGAAGTCTATATTTTTTTTTTTTCCAAACACAATGTCAAGCCATGCTGGTGATCTTTAATGTGCTGTAAAAGGGGAACATCTTCTCACAATCCAACTAGAGGTAAAGATTAACCAAGTCACATTTCACGCCTCTCCCTGGATACTTAACAAATTACTGACAAATCTCAATGAACGTTTCCAAGGTTATTCTGAGAGAAATCCTTTAGTGCTCTCTTAAAACATCTCATGTCAATGCAGCGCCGAGATCGCAGGACTGATCTTACCAAACCTAATCCTATAGACTCATTATGGGGGCGGCAGTCAGCCCCCATCAACGTTGACCTCCTAACCAAGGTCAACTACAAGGGAAATGCAGTCAATCACCCTGACGCACTGGCACATTTCATCCACTGCATTTGACTTCTCTGACCAAATGAAACGGGAACAAACATCCTCGTTGACATCAAAAGAGGGGAGCTCGTGCCACTTCATTGCCCCCTTATTTACTCACAGGTTCACTCATACACTTGACCTTGTGGGACCAGACATGATCTAAATGTGGGATGCTGACTGACTTGTGGCCAAACATGGGAGTTCTCTAGTCACAACACCAGGGCATCGCAGATCTAGCCCCAGCAGAAACCACGTCTCAAGGGACAGTTTGGTTTAAGGGGTAGGGAGGCTATGTGGGGTGCTTTTGATTATGCTGTGCGTAGAGATATGCACATCCAGCAGGAAGGCTATGTAAACCAGGTCCCGATGAGCAGTTGATAGTAGAATCAGGTGTTAGTGTTCAGCAGGGCTGCAGAAGAATCCTGCATACCCAGTAGTTCTCCAGGAGGAGGGTGAACCTCTCCTGCAATAACAAGCAATGGGGGGATTCCACAATGACAGACACTGCGCTTGAGGCAGTCCCCAGAGATACTTGAGTCCACGTCTCCACACGGTTTTAAAACGTGTATTGTATATGTCCTCATTGTGAGCATATTCTCTGGCCCCTCCCTCTATGCAAATTATTTGACAGTCTTTCGAAAATAATATTTATTTACTTTAAGACATTGTTGCCATAAGTCAATGGTTCTAGCTGTCAATGAATTTTAGAGGGTGGCATAATGATTATTTAAATGGTTTTACTTTCCAGATCTGTCTACACTAAGATATCTAGTCACAGTGCGTGCCTGACTACCTCTTGAGGTGGGCAGGAAGATCAGATCACATTCAGATCACAATTAGTCTTTTAATCATCTACACCTGCCTCAAAATCTGGACGTGGATCAGGATAAAGGATGCAAGTTACAGCCAGGTCTAAACAGGGCTAAAGAAGCAAAAAGTCCATGGCCCACCTTCTGTAATACAGAGCCTCTCATTATTCGCCACGTGAACCTGTCCTTACAACCACTGGTTGCCACCAGTTCACAACCTATTCTTCACTGACACTCCTCGTTTAGGTCCCGTTCCTCAGACGTAACCACATTGGGATCACCAGGTCTCCTCCAGGATCTCCTTAACCATTACAAGAAAATACTTTAAGAGGGAGAAGGAAGTGGGAGTCTCAACTGTCTAAATGAGCTTCCTTTTCTCGTTGTGGACGTACAATGATGATATCTCATACACATAATACTGTAATACATTACCAACACATGCCCATAGAGTTAAGGATTAACTAAAGGGATAGTTCACCCAAATGTAAAAAGAAAAAAAAGAAGCATACTGGTTTCATTACCCTGTAAGCAGTCTATGGAGAAGGTATGAGAGCAATCTATGCTTTTGGTTTAGTTTCCTTGGCACTGTTTCCAAATGCTTATGTTTTAGCGTTTGTGGCGCAAATCTCATTCAGGTCATGTTACCATTATTCACTCATGTCCAAATCATTCAAAAGTATCTCAAGTGTATTGTGAATGTAACGGTTCTCTTGTGGTGAAGGAGAGTCAGACCAAATTGCAGCGTGTAGATTTCGATCCATGTTTAATAAACACTACAAAACAAAGACTGTAACGAAAACCGAAACAGCCTATACTTGTGTAAACTAACACAGAGACAGGAACAAGGACACTAAGGACAATCACCCACAAAACCCAACACAAAACAGGCTACCTAAATATGGTTCCCAATCAGAGACAATGACTAACACCTGCCTCTGATTGAGAACCATATCAGGCCAAACATAGAAATAGACAAACCAGACACACAACATAGAATGCCCACCCAGCTCACGTCCTGACCAACACTAAAACAAGGAAAACACATACGAACAATGGTCAGACCGTGACAGTGAAGCTCAATAAAGTTATTTATAGATGATTTGAACATTAATATCAGACCCGTGACTTGAATGGGACTAAAATGTTAGCATTTGGAAACAGTGCCAGCCACTGCCAGGGTAACTAAACCAAAGCATGGATCGCTGTCATTTGTAATTTTGGTGAATAATCTCAGGAAGGAGGACCACACTTGTATAATGCACGTCATATATGTACTGAGTACACCAAACATTAGGAACACATTAATATTGAGTTGCACCCCCCCCACTTTTTCCCTCAGAACAGCCTTAATCCGTCAGGGTATGGACTCTACTCGGTATTGAAAGCATTCCACAGGGATGCGGGCCCATGTTGACTCCAATGCTTCCTACAGTTGTCTCAAGTTGGCTGGATGTCCTTTGGGTGGGGGACCATTCTTGATACACATGGGAAACTTTTGAGTGTGAAAAACCCAGCAGTGTTGCAGTTCTTGACACAAACCAGTGCGCCCTGCAACTGCTACCATACCCTGTTCAGAGGCACTTAAAACTTTTGTCTTGCCCATTCACCCTCTGAATGGCACACATGCGCAATGTGTCAATTGTCTCAAGGCTTAAAAATCCTTCTTTAACCTGTCTCCTCCACTTCATCTACACTGATTGAAGTGGATATAACAAGTGACATCAATAAGGGATTATAGCTTTCACCTGGATTCACTTGGTCAATCTATGTCATGGAAAGATTTGGTGTTCTTAATGTTTTGTGTGCTCAGTGTACTGTTCAATTACTTGTATTTGGTATTTAGAATGAAGTACTATCAGTATGCCATACTGCATACGGTTATTAACGGTGTCCATGGAGACCCACAGCGATACGAGGAATGTACAGCTCTGGCAGGGGTGGGAGTGGAAGATTTCCTTTTTTTCACCATGGCAACTCTTATTTTTCCAAGGCCTGTTGCACACATACATAATAATTCATGTACAGTACAGCCATACAGTGTGTGATGTAACGTATCTGGGAGAAGGGGTGGGGTAAATGCGTCTATTTGGTAAGAGGTTCTGAGCCGATACGCAAATTAAATGTTATGAGGACCATTCGTTTAGAGCATTGTCTCCTGTTCTAAAATCCACACCCTCCCACTAACTTCCATCCTCCCGAAAAATGTGACGCAAGCAACAACAAACACTGGGTTCTTCAGTGCTTCAGCCAGTACTCATGAAAATGGATGTGAAGGTGCATGGCAACAACACCACCATTGTTGACACTTGTCTGTCAGGAGTGGGAGGGATCGTGCCAGTTGGAGAACAGGTTGCTGTGCCACACAGACTAAGAGCTGCCATGATGTCATCATGGTGGGACGGAACGGAGAAGGGAAACACGGTGTCCATGGCAACCAGTGATGTCACTGTTGCCCACGCTCTCTTCCCTCACGCCATCAAGAAATCAAGCACGCACCACCGGGAAGATCCCACAGAATGAACTCTACTTCCGATCAGCTATGGGGGGGTTGGGAGGTTAGGGTCATGTTGGCAAGAGATAGTGGGTGTTTTTTTTATCGGAATCACAGCAAGGATTCTCTGGAAGCCCCCGGGGGTTTCACCTGTGCCAGCAAACGAGGAGCATAGAAACACACCTCACAGCTCCTTGCAGGCACGTTGTTAACACATGCCGTTAACACACACACACACACACACACACACACACACACACACACACACACACACACACACACACACACACACACACACACACACACACACACACACACACACACACACACACACACACACACACACACACACACACACACACACACACACACACACACACACACACACACACACACACACATACATACCAATCAATAACGACCAGAAGGCAGACAGGGATCAACAACACGGATGACAGCTATGTCAATACTATCAGACAATTTGTGTTTGGTTGACAATGCAACCAACTATCAACATTTGAAAGGAGATGTGTATACTGCTTGGATAGTTCTGTTTGAGCCACTGGCTTTTGTATGTTTTTACACCCTTTTCCTCCCCAATTTCATGATATCCAATTGCGATCCAATTACGATCTTGTCTCATCACTGCAACTCCCCAACGGGCTCGGGAGAGGTGAAGGTTGAAAACATGTCCTTCGAAACATGACTCGCCAAACCACGTTCTTAACACTTAATCCGGAAGCCAGCTGCACCAGTGTGACGGAGGAAACACCATTCAACTGACGACCTAAGTCAGCCTGCAGCATCGTCACTCTGGAGGCCCTGAGCCACTTGCTTCATCCCATTAGTTAACTTTTATTTTTGGTTGAGTTGGAGAAGTGAATCCTGAATCTTGCATTCACACAAAATAAACCGCTCTAGGGATGCCTAAGAATGTTAATCTTCACCTTGTACTTCTACCAAGCCAGCTGAGGAGGATGGCTTCCTTCCAAAGGAGATTTTCCTTCCCACTGGTCACAGACATCAATTCAACGTCAATTCCACGTTGGTTTAACATAATTTTATTGAAATGACGTGGAAACAACATTAAATAAACCAGTGTTCCCAGTTGTACTTTAAGTCTGGGTTGTTGTTCTAATCATGTAACAAATGCATTTGCAAACAGTGCTATAGAGATGGGTGGGGTGTTTACCAACAAAACCGATGTGTGCACTATTACGAGGCCAAAAAAGGCAGGGTTGGTTTACAATCTAAGGATTATTGACAACATGTTAACTATATTTCGTCTGAAAATGTACATTTGCCCAATAAGCACTTGCTGTCTCTCAAATACACTCAGCAAAAAAGAAACGTCCCTTTTTCAGGACCCTGTCTTTCAAAGATAATTAGTAAAAATCCAAATAACTTCACAGATCTCATTTGTAAAGGGTTTAAACACTGTTTCCCATGCTTGTTCAATGAACCATTGACAATTAATGAACATGCACCTGTGGAACGGTTATTAAAACACTAACAGCTTACAGACGGTAGGCAATTCATGTCACAGTTATGAACACTTAGGACACTAAAGAGGCTTTTCTACAGACTCTGAAAAACACCAAAAGAAAGATGCCCAGGGTCCCTGCTCATCTGCGTGTACGTGCCTTAGGCATGCTGCAAGGAGGCATGAGGACTGCAGATGTGGCCAGGGCAATAAATTGCAATGTCCATACTGTGAGACGCCTAAGACAGCGCTACAGGGAGACAGGATGGACAGCTGATCATCCTTGCAGTGGCAGACCACGTGTAACAACACCTGCACAGGATCGGTACATCTGAACATCACACCTGCGGGACACGTACAGGATGGTAACAACAACTGCCCGAGTTACACCAGAACGCACAATCCCTCCATCAGTGCTCAGACTGTCCGCAATAGGCTGAGAGAGAGTGGACTGAGGGCTTGTAGGCCAGTTGTAAGGTAGGTCCTCACCAGACATCACCGGCAACAACGTCACCTATGGGCACAAACCCACCTTCACCGGACCAGACAGGACTGGCAAAAGTGCTCTTCACTGACGAGTCGCGGTTTTGTCTCACCAGGGGTGAAGGTCGGATTCGCGCTTATCATCGAAGGAATGAACGTTACACCGAGGCCTGTACTCTGGAACAGGATCGATTTGGAGGTGGAGGGTCCTTGGTCTGGGGCGGTGTGTCACAGCATCATCGGACTGAGCTTGTTGTCATTGCAGGCAATCTCAACGCTGTGCGTTACAGGGAAGACATCCTCCTCCCTCATGTGGTACCCTTCCTGTAGGCTCATCCTGATATGACCCTCCAGCATGACAATGCCACCAGCCATGCTGCTCGTTCTGTGCGTTACTTCCTGCAAGACAGGAATGTCAGTGTTCTGCCATGGCCAGCGAAGAGCCCAGATCTCAATCCCATTGAGCACGTCTGGGACCTGTTGGATCAGAGGGTGAGGGCTAGGGCCATTCCCCCCAGAAATGTCCAGGAACTTTCAGGTTCCTTGGTGGAAGAGTGGGGTAACATCTCACATCAAGACCTGGCAAATCTGGTGCAGTCCATGAGGAGGAGATGCACTGCAGTACTTAATGCAGCTGGTGGCCACCAGATACTGACTGTTACTTTTGACTTTGACCCCCCCTTTGTTCAGGAACACATTATTCCATTTCTGTTAGTTACATGTCTGTGGAACTTGTTCAGTTTATGTCTCAGTTGTTGAATCTTGTTATGTTCCTACAAATATTGACACATGTTAAGTTTGCTGAAAATAAACGCAGTTGACAGTGAGAGGATGTTTATTTGTTTGTTGAGTTTACATAGCCATATTAACAGACACGTGGCAACAGTCAAAACACTTCAAAACAAGAGATGGTATCAAGAACGAGATTAAACTAGCTGAAATGAGCCATCTACCATACAGCCTTTTACCTCTGAGCTGTGCATGCAGTATTGTTGTGACGTCGTCAACCCGTCTGTCTATATTAATAGAGAATAAAGATTGATTGATATAGACAGAGCTTTTTGGTAACGTGTGTCCTTAAACCTATGTCAATTAGTAGCCCTTTCATACCTAAAATATTTTACCATTCCTGCTTTTTTATACCATCTT
The DNA here is from genome assembly GCF_018296145.1 of Oncorhynchus tshawytscha. Lineage (NCBI taxonomy): Eukaryota > Metazoa > Chordata > Actinopteri > Salmoniformes > Salmonidae > Oncorhynchus > Oncorhynchus tshawytscha. The sequence continues at coordinate 32,803,632 of NC_056441.1, forward strand.
TTTGGTAACTCTAAAAGAGGTGGGGGATAAAAAACAAGGGAAAACAAAAGCCATGATTCCTTTATTTTCACAGAACCTGTAACCAAAATACAGGAATCGGGTCTGTGTGAATGGTCCTCTGCTTTTTTGCAGGTAAATCCATTAACACTTCCATTGTTTAACACCTTCCTAAATTGAAATGCACCCCCCAACACCTACCCCTCCTAATTTGGCAGTTATCCACTGACATGTACAGTGCCTTGCGAAAGTATTCGGCCCCCTTGAACTTTGCGACCTTTTGCCACATTTCAGGCTTCAAACATAAAGATATAAAACTGTATTTTTTTGTGAAGAATCAACAACAAGTGGGACACAATCATGAAGTGGAACGACATTTATTGGATATTTCAAACTTTTTTAACAAATCAAAAACTGAAAAATTGGGCGTGCAAAATTATTCAGCCCCTTTACTTTCAGTGCAGCAAACTCTCTCCAGAAGTTCAGTGAGGATCTCTGAATCTCTGAGGTTGTTGCAGTGGTCTGATACTCCTTCTCTCGCTGTCTCTCTCAAACATAAACATCCACACTGGAGCACTCCTAAGGTGAGTGGACGGTGGGGTATGAAATTATTAGGTTCTTAACGGTCTGTTGACGCACAAAAAAGATTAACTACTTGTGTCATTGTGTCCTTGTTGCCTTGTACTCTGTGTCTTATTGTGTGTGTGTGTGTACACTGCTTCCATCCCTCTCCTCACCCCACCCTGGGCTTGAACCACTCACCCTCGAAGCATCGTTGCCTATCACTCCACAAAAGTCGCAGCCCTTGCGGAGGGAAACGACTACTTTAAGGTCTCAGAGCGAGTGTCATCACTGGTTCAAATGCTCACTGCTAACTAGCTAGCCATTTCACACCGGTTACACGTGTGTGAGAGAACGGTCCATTGAGAGTGAGTGAGAGTGTGCATGTGAGCATTTGAACGTGTCTGTTACTATTAGTCTTTTATTTGACTTCCTCCTGTTAGGTACCTCCCTGATCAAACACATCTTATCTCCACACCCATGGTTTTTACAGGACTTGAACTCTCACCTTTAGGGATTGGCTCCTTGAAAAGGCTTTGTTGGGTGAGTGTCTGACTCCTGAGATGCAATCAGGACACCTCTATGACTCTGTCTATTGAGCTGCCTGATCTGCATCTGGGTTGACCCTTGACCTCTGACCTACACGGGCACTTTGCTACATGTAGCCTGAGTCACCTAGCGGACATTGTACATTGTATGATACTGACTCTACTGATTGGCTGAGGGCAGATGACAGTACTGAAATGTCAGATTATATCATAATTATCATAAATGTCAGGAAAAATGCTAAAGCAGTCCTGTGTCGGAGGATGGTCTCGTGGTAGTGCTGCCATTTACTGTACAAATAAATAAGTAAACAAGGATCCATTGGATATAGCCTCATTTAATTTCTCAGTGAGAAAATAGTACTTTGCCATCAGCGTGTAGTTTACTTCTCTATACGTAACCTCAGCCTTTCTGTCAAGCTCACTTTCTTCGAGACAAATAGACATGTGCGTGAGTCATTTTTTGTTAAGCATAGCTGAATGTGTAAAACCCATAATTGTAAGTAAGTGTTTTCAGGTAACAAGCGTCTGAGTCATCTGGTAGGATTGGCCTTCAAGTTTGCTGATCTCACTTTCTTTGTTGAAGGAGGGCACTCTTAATCCAACCCCCAGACTGCATCTTGGCATCCATCATGTCAAGATAACGACTGTCAAAATGTCCTTTTGTACATGCGTTCTTTTACGTTGGAAATCCAGACTGTTGAGTGTTATCAGTGTTCCCTGGCTGAGATATTAGAAAGCTACTCTATTTGGTAGACAATGACTCAGCCCAATAGCTACCCTCCCATGGGGAGTGGTGGACCCCTAGCAGAGTCCACTAATCATTAAGCTCCATATTCAATTGACTGGAATGTGCTCGGTACCACTCGCACCCTGCCAAGAGCTCCATGCATGACCCAGCGAGAAACAAACACATGTAGCTGCTGTTTGTTGATGCTAGCTGGACGGACATGCAGGTCCAAAAACAGACACTCTGCAGACAGCTCTCTGCTAGACACGTCCGCATTTTTACTACCATACTCCGTTAGGTATGAACATTCAGTGCACGGTACTCACGTGAATCAGAGATGTACTGTAAGTACAAAACCTATTGAAGTCTTATTTCAGCTTATTTGGGAAGTACTACTGCTGGGTACAGATATATTTTTTGCAACCCCCACATTAGAGAAGACGAGAGGGATCGCAGGATCTTTTGTACTTCTACCTATACCACACACACACACACACACACACACACACACACACACACACACACACACACACACACACACACACACACACACACACACACACACACACACACACACACACACACACACACACACACACACACACACACACACACACACACACACACACACACACACACACACACACACACACACACACCTCATTGACAGTGTCTTACTGGCATATTTGTGTGTGTCTTTGTGCCTATGGCTTTATGTAGTTGTTTTTCTCTATGTAGTCATTCTCCCCGTTTTAAAACAACCCTTTTGGATATGAGAGGAACACCTGGGAGCTTGCGTGTTGTGAAAGGTTCTACATGAACTGCCTTGTAATATGGAAGGTGATGCAACCTTTGGGTTCCAAAAATGTACTACAGTATGTTTTTGGCTCAAGGTTAACACCAATTCCACCAGTTGTTTACATTATTTAAGTGCATACGATTTATTGTTACGTTTTATTAATATTGAGGTCCAGTTAAACGAGGGATAACCTATATTACACAAGGGATAAAATAAAACATTTAGTCATGCGCATTCCATCCACTCCACTTCTTGTTGTGCAATACTGAGTGACACAATGCTCATCACTCCTTTTCCTTATAAAGCAGGTATAGCAGACTACGTGCTTCAGCGGTTCTGTTCAGTTAAAACTTTTCTCCCCTGGCTTGGCTAGTATGAGCTAAAAACATCCATTGTTTTGACCTGACAATTAATGACAAACTCCAGCCTGCATCTGTCCTGGTTGAACTCTGAAGTCACTGCATATTGGCTCCAGGCCACAGAAAGCCAGCGGTGAAAAGAATCTATCCTCATAAGTAGACCAACTTCACAATCAACTTGAACCTTGCTCCAAATCACCCCCCTGGACAGCAGCAGGGGACAAACAAGGAGCTGATTGGCTAATGATTAACCAGAGTGACCTCTTGGCAGCAACTCTCTAAGTGAGAGAAGGACGCTTAGAAAAACAACTGGGTCGAAACCACGCCACGCCACGCTGTTTGCAAATAAACACCCCTTAGGTCAGCTTGCTCCTCTGACTGTCCCCTATTCCTGGCATTCCAGGGGGCACGTCGGCCCCCTCCGGTCCTGCATTCCACACATAGCAGGTTTCTCATGCCACACAGGGCGCAGGAGGGGAACACAGAGCCCTCCTCTCACTCCTGGCGCACCTGGGCTGCCAAAGGGTGAGCGGCTCAATCCACGCGGATCGCTAGCGTCGCTTCACGCACCTGTGCCTCAGATCAGCTGATCGTTACGCTGGCAGCTAAATTAAAATCACGTGCCGAGATGTCCGACCCTCTGCCATTTCTAATAAGAGGGGCATCTGACCTTTTGACCTTGACCGAGGTTTATCTTCTGCGGCTGGAATATCTTTCCACAGGTGAGGGTCATCACCCACATCAACAGTGGGACCGAGGCACATGCAGGGAGACGTAGAGGTGCAGCCCTCCTGGCAGTTAGCTTGGAGCGAGACAACAGGACATATGCTGGAGGAGACGGCAACACCACACACAGCGCATCCACGCACATACATACAGTATGTACTCAAGACACACTGTGAACAAACATACATACGTATCAAAAGTTCTCAAATTCCACGGCCAAACACAACCACGTAGGCAGGCCAAAATACAATCAAAAGGTTCTTTATTATAAATTCATATTTTACAACGATGACATTACAGAGTATCACTATTACAAATGTATAAAAAGGCTGGGATTTAGGGCTACAGGCTAACTACAGTTGAAGTCGGAAGTTTACATACACTTAGGTTGGAGTCTTTTAAACAAATTTTTCAAACACTCCACACATTTCTTGTTAACAAACTATAGTTTTGGCAAATCAGTTAGGACATCTACTTTGTGCATGACACAAGTACTTTTACCAACAATTGTTTACAGACAGATTATTTCACTTATAATTCACTGTATCACAATTTCAGTTGGTCAGAAATTTACATACACTAAGTTGACTGTGCCTTTAAACAGCTTGGAGAATTCCTGAAAATTATGTCATGGCTTTAGAAGCTTCTGATAGGCTAATTGACATCATTTGAGTCAATTGGAGGTGTATCTATGTATTTCAAGGCCTACCTTCAAACTCAGTGCCTCTTTGCTTGACATCATGGGAAAATCAAAAGAAATCAGTCAAGACCCCAGATTTATTTTTTGTAGACCTCCACAAGTCTGTGTCTGCCTGAAGGTATCACGTTCATCTGTACAAGCAATAGTACATAAGTATAAACACCATGGGACCACGCAGCCGTCATACTGCTCAGGAAGGATAAGCGTTCTATCTCCTAGAGATGAACGTACTTTGGTGCGAAAAGTGCAAATCAATCCCAGAACAGCAGACAAAGGACCTTGTGAAGATGCTGGAGGAAACAGGTACAAAAGTATCTATATCCACAGTAAAATGAGTCCAATGTCAACATAACCTGAAAGGCCGCTCAGCAATGAAGAAGCCACTGATCCAAAACCGCCATAAAAAAGCCAGACTACGGTTTGCAACTGCACACGGGGACAAAGATCGTACTTTTTGGAGAAATGTCCTCTGGTCTGATGAAACAAAAATAAAACTGTTTGGTCATCATTATGTTTGGAGGAAAATGGGGGGCTTGCAAGATGAAGAACACCATCCCAACCATGAAGCATGGGGGTGTCAGCATCATGTTGTGGGGGGGCTTTGCTGCAGGAGGGACTGGTGCACTTCACAAAATAGATGCCAACATGAGAAAGTAAAATGATGTGGATATATTGAAGCAACATCTCAAGACATCAGTCAGGAAGTTAAAGCTTGGTCGCAAATGGCTCTTCCAAACGGACAATGACCCCAAGCATTCTTCCAAAGTTGTGTCAAAAAAGGCTTAAGGACAACAAAGTCAAGGTATTGGAGTTGCCATCACAAAGCCCTGACCTCAATCCTATAGAAAATGTGTGGGCAGAACTGAAAAAGCATGTGCGAGCAAGGAGGCCTACAAACCTGACTCCGTTACACCAGCTCTGTCAGGAGGAATGGGCCAAAATTCACCCAACTTATTGTGGGAAGCTTGTGGAAGGCTACCCAAAACGTTTGACCCAAGTTAAACAATTTAAAGACAATGCTACCAAATAGTAATTAAGTGTTTGTAAACTTCTGACCCATTGGGAATGTGATGAAAGAAATAAAAGCTGAAATAAATCCTTCTCTCTACTATTATTATGACATTTCGCATTCTTAAAACAAAGTGGTGATCCTAACTGACCTAAGACATGGAATTGTTACTAGGATTAAATGTCAGGAATTGTGAACAACTGAGTTTAAATGTACCTGGCTAAGGTGTATGTAAACTTCCAACTGTATGAGCACCGGGGCAAACTAACACAGCAGTTCATTCACTCGCGGAGCGGTGGCCAATGTTCGTTCCTTCGATTCTTGCTGAGCAGGGTTGGTTCGGCTCTAAAAATTGAATCAAATCAAATTTGACTCTGTTTGGTCGCCCCAGCATTCCATAGTTTCAGCTGAATAAACCAACACTTTTAGACAAAGCAATGTTTGTCTAAACTCCCTCTTCAGCTGAAACTATGGAACGCTGGAGTGACCAAACAGAGTTTTAGGGCTCTTGCAAGCTCTTTAAAAAGGATGTAAATGAACTTGGCACATGGGGAAGGACCACCTTGCCCAAAGTGACTGGCCAATAGCAGAACACCGTACAGGGTGTTATTGGACAGGGGAAAGTTACCAGTCCCCCTGTCACGATATACACACGTTGATTTACACATGCACACACATTAATACATAAAATAAGTACATGATCCAAAGAAAGTAAAGTATGAGGCAGAAACCTGGAACACATGGTTCTCATTAGATTGACCACTTTAATACCCCTGGTCTTTATTTCTTTGCATAAGAAAAACAGTATAGACCAGCATAAATTCTGGTCCATGCTGGTCTGTGCTGGTTAGATACTGGTCAAGTTGGTCTGACCAGAACGGTCTAGCTAGGTCAAGCTTGTCTGACCAGCATGGTCTACCTGGCTAGGCTGGCTGACTAGCTGGTCAAGCTGGTGATGCTGGTGACCAACTAATGCTGGAATGCTGGTGATGCTGGTGACCAACTAATGCTGGAATGCTGGTGATGCTGATATGCTGGTGATCAGCTTATGCTGGTGATGCTGGTGACCAAGCTGGCCCATGTTGGTCTTCAAAACCACACCCATCAGTATCATATTTCACAGCATGCTCTATTGCAGTTAGATTTTTAGAATTGTTTGTTTCAATATGTTTTTGTTTGTTGTGTTTTTGCACATGTACATGTACATTGAAAAAAACACAGCAAAGGCTGGTCACCAGCAAAAAAACACAGTAAAGGCTGGTCACCAGCAAACACACAGCGGAGGCTGGTCACCAGTGTTCAAAACACACCAAATGCACCAGCCAAAACACAGCGAGGGCTGGTCAACAGCAAAACCAGAACTCGTCACCAGCATATGCTGGTTTATGCTGTTTTTTTTCAGCAGGGTTGCCAGAGTTTTGACAAGAAGACATGACAATGAAATGTGTCCACCCCCAGTCAGAAACATACACTACATGACCAAAGAGGACACCTGCTCGTCAAACATCTAATTCCAAAATCATGTGCATTAATATGGAGTTGGTTCCCCCATTGCTGCTATAACAGCCTCCACTCTTCTGGGAAGGCTTTCCACTAGATGTTGGAACATTGCTGCCGAGACTTGCTTCCATTCAGCAACAAGAGCATTAGTGAGGTTGGTCACTGATGTTGGGGGTGATTAGACCTGGCTCGCAGTCGGCGTTCCAATACATCCCAAAGGTGTTCTATGGTGTTGAGGTCAGGGCTCTGCGCAGGTCAGTCACGTTCTTCCACACCAATCTCAACAAACCATTTCTGTATGGACCTCGCTTTGTGTATGGGGGCATTGCCATGCTGAAACAGGAAAAGGCCTTCCCCAAACTGTTTTCACAAAGTTGGAAGCACAGAATCATCTAGAATGTCATTGTATGCTGTAGAATTAAGATTTCCTTTCACTGGACCTAACGGCAAATCTCGAACCAAGAAAAACAGCCCCAGACCATTATTCCTCCTCTACCAAACTTTGCAGTTGGCACTTTGCATTGGGGCAGGTAGCGTTCTGACATCTGCCAAGTCCAGATTTGTCTGTCTGACTGGCAGATGGTGAGACGTGATTCACCTCTCCAGCCGATACTTGGCATTACGCATGGTGATATTACTTCCAGAGGCAGTTTGGAACTCGGTAGTGAGTGTTGCAACCGAGGACAGACTATTTTTACGCATTACGCGCTTCAGCACTTGGTTCTGTTCTTTGAGCTTGTGTGATCTACCACTTCGCGGCTGAACCGTTGTTGCTCCTATGACGGTGCCACTCATTACCCTGATCCACCAGCCTTAACATGGTGGCCAGGGTCATAGAGGGGGTTGACATGGTCGTTCACGTGCTACTGTAAAAATAGCCTTGTCCCGAGCTCTTGGCACTGGTAGCCAAAGAAAACTTTACAGAGACAGCCAGATGAGGCAATTCTTTGCCATGTAAAACCCTTTAAGAGGTAGGGTGATATGAAAGTGGATATGAAGGGGGATAAGAGGGGTTTCGTTAATCGTCTTATGTGGTTAAGTGGGTGTTTTGGACTTTAGGCAAACCCTAAAAGCCTGTTTTCCAAGGAGAGTAATGTGACTCCGATCTAAACATCACGCTTATAGGGCCTTTGCCACCTGAGAGAGTTGGGTACCGTTTTTTGTTCTCTTCATAACAAAAGGCCGTCTCCCAGTTAACTCTACAGAGTATTATATCAAGTTGCTAGCTTCACTGTGTCAATATCCTGTCAATTCAGAGCACCACTACAGCTTCTTAGGTGTCATCCCCATCTCTCTCCCAATGCTCAGAAGTTCTAGTTGACCAAAGCTTCAAACGTGGCCATTGACCCAGTAGAAAGATCAGGATAACTCCCTCTGAATCCGCCGTCTTCTCTACCACTGTTTATGTTCCACCTGTAGGCACTCATCTGATGCAACGCAGAGATTTACGCTGTTTGTGATGTCCATTCTGTCATTTTCATTGGGTAACCCTACTAAGCCTGAAGAAGAGCTTAAGAGTGTGGAGGCAAGATAAGCCTGTGGGCACAGGTTCTGGTTTAAGCGCGCTACACTGCTTCCTGAGTTGGACTTGACTTGAAAAAATAAAGGACTTGTATGAGTAGATGTATGAAGATAAATTTATTAAGAATTATTGTAGATGTGACCTTCCACCTTCCGCCTATTTATAGCAATTGGTAGGGATGGTTAGCCACAGCCAATCGCTTCAGTATTAGGCAACTCGGTTAAGTGTGGGTGAAAAGTAACCACACTCTATATTTAGACAACTCAATTCGATTAACAACTTTGCTGCTGGAGATCTGCTAGACCAGTGGTTCCCAACTTTTTCTTTCTCCGGGGAAAATTACTACCAGATCACTGTCCAAAGCTCTAGAGAACCACCATTTGTGGAATTGCTGACTTTGATCAGTCAAATGTATCAGTGAATGCCGTACCCAAACTGCTGCTCTAGTGTAACTAGCTGTGCATTTGGGTAGATGGAGTTTCCAGTATTGTTAGGTCGGTGGTGGGGAGATTTCTGGTGGGCACTTGGGGAGAATTAGAACCACCACCAAAAATGTGGCTGCAATGTAGAACTATCCACAAAATCCATTTCTTCATGATCAGAAAAGGTTGGCTTCTCACCCTTCTACTCTGCATCACCACTATCTTTGTTTTTTTTTGTTTTTTTTTGACAGCCATCCTATTATTTTTTTGACAGCCATCCTATAATTTTTTTGACAGCCATCCTATTATTTTTTTGACAGCCATCCTATTATTTTTTTTACAGCCATCCTATTATTTTTTTGACAGCCATCCTATTATTTTTTTGACAGGCATCCTATTATTTTTTTGACAGCCATCCTATTATTTTGTTGAATGCCCTCCGGTCGCTGGACTTCCAGTACTCTAGCTCTGCACGTCACTATCTCAAATGTACGACACAGCCGGACGATGACCTCTAGTTCCAGAAGTGCTTCTGACCACTATGTGGACGTTGCGCTGTGGTGGAGAACTCTGGGAACATCAAATGCTCTAAGTATGTAGACCTCATCAACTCCAATGATGTCATTATCAGAATGTACAAGGCAGTAACCAAGGGCTATGAGGAGGTTGTGGGGAGCAGGACCAGCCATCACGTCATGTACACAAAGAGTGCCAGAGATCTGGACAACACCACGAGTCTCCTGCTCTTTAATTTCAAGACTATGGCTCTCCAGTGGCAACTCGGTGCAGTGACTGATCCTAAACCCAAGATTAAAGATTTGGTATTGGTTCTGAATCTTGTTTTCATGAAATATGTTCATGAAATCTGGCTTGACTATAACATCCACCGGATTCATGGCTTTGATATGTTATCACGAAGCTCTCTGAAAAACACAAACTACGTCCTTTAGAGGACGTTGACAATTCATCCATATTAGTTCACCAGCACACAACTGTGTTTGCTACCAATATATATTTTAATGGCAGAATCAAACGGGTGTTAAATACATTAGACCTCTATAGTTAACCCTGGCTTCAGGGGCAGTAATGTCGCTGTTAAAGAGTGAGTGGGATCATTTGGAATTAAAATGACATAGTTCCCACTTCCGGGTAGGAATAGATTACTCTGTCGTCCATAGGGTTTACTTGACTTCACTGCATTACTGACCTGGAGTATGGTTACAGAGACTTTGTAACATGTTCAATCCGGACTCATGATCATGTTATTATTTCTTACAACCCCAATTTGCACTGTCTCAGTGTTATTAAGTCAGATTGACATTGCTTGAGCTTTTGATGACCGAAAAGGGAAAAACATTTTGTCCAGAGTACCCAAGATATTTGGCACAGTAGGAGATAAAAAAAAATCGAGGTCAGTGGGTCAAAATAACAACAATTAGAAAGCCCAGGAATGTCAGCTCATTTGGGCAGAGCGAGACCTCAAGTTACTCTTGTGTCGCTCTTTTTGGAGACAGAGGGGTCATGCAACGTTTGGGAACAAGAAATGCCGCTTGATCAAATAGGTTCAAAATGCAGTGTACGTGCCCTTCAGGATCTGGTCTAGGAGTGTGGGTGGTTGGTGAACTACTTAAAAGAGTTCTGTTCCAGAAGTGGCACACAGGAGCTGAGCTTAGCCGAGCCAAGTCAGCTGCACTGAGCTGACCTGGCTACGCATCCACCAGTTGCTTGGAACCATGCTTAAAAGAAACATTCAAAATAATATAATCTTCAGAGGAAGCAGTTTGGTTCCGGTCGGCAGCATGATAGTGTGAAACTGTCATCAAGCCTTGACAGGGAACTCCATGCCTCGTGTAGGCACAACATGGCAACCCTTATCTACCCATAACCATCACTCGCCCACTAACCCCCTCCATCTGCCTGGGATTGAAAGAAGACACATCATCACCCACCGCCTACTACATGATGGGACTAACGTGCTGACCACACCACTCGCATCGCGTGCGCGAGCGTTGCAAAATAAATTTAAACGTACATGTTATTCAATTGTTGCACCCGCACTGCTCGCGTGCGCCAACAAGTGTCTACATTGCCAAGCTCTAAAAGAGAAGTCAGTTCTATTTGTGGCGCTGAACGCAGTGCAAGTCCTGCCTCTCCCATCTTCTCATTGGTTTATAGAAGCAGATACCCACGTGCTATCTACTCATTGGTTATACCCACGTGGGTGATTGAAAGATAAACTGAGTTGGGTCTGTCGTTGTGGTAGCTATGAAAGTTGCCAATCACCATATAAAGACCAAAGAAGAAAACCCCAGGAAGGAGGAGAGATGACTAGAAACGATTTAGTTGACCGTTTTATGTATGGATTAATTGGAGGAGTAGAGGACCTTGTGCATTTCAGGTAAAACAACAACTCAATGTTTATATCCCTGGACAAATTAGCTAGCAAGCTAGCTAAATAGGACAAATTAGCTAGCAACTGCAAGCTAGCTAGCTAAATTGCCATAAATGGTTAATGCTATTCGACCTGTCCCCCAAATTAATATAATTTGTTCACAGTTTGTTTTGATATTTCAACCTGTGTGTCGTGATTGCGTTTGGTGTGGGGGGGGGGGACAAAATCAATTTGCGCACGATGGCACACAAAGGCACGCGCTCCAGCAGGTATATTTCACTGGTCACCCCCGAAGCCAATTCCTCCTTTGGCCACCTTTCCTTCCAGTTCTCTGCTGCCAATGACTGGAACGAATTGCAAAAATCACTGAAGCTGGAGACTCATATCTCCCTCACTAGCTTTAAGCACCAGCTGTCAGAGCAGCTCACAGATCACTGCACCTGTACATAGCTCATCTTACCAACAACGACGAGACGGCCTACAGGGAGGAGGTGAGGGCCCTCGGAGTGTGGTGTCAGGAAAATAACCTCACACTCAACGTCAACAAAACTAAGGAGATGATTGTGGACTTCAGGAAACAGCAGAGGGAACACCCCCCCATCCACATCGATGGAACAGTAGTGGAGAGGGTAGCAAGTTTTAAGTTCCTCGGCATACACATCACAGACAAACTGAATTGGTCCACTCACACAGACAGCATCGTGAGGAAGGCGCAGCAGCGCCTCTTCAACCTCAGGAGGCTGAAGAAATTCGGCTTGTCACCAAAAGCACTCACAAACTTCTACAGATGCACAATCGAGAGCATCCTGGCGGGCTGTATCACCGCCTGGTATGGCAACTGCACCGCCCTCAACCGTAAGGCTCTCCAGAGGGTAGTGAGGTCTGCACAACGCATCACCGGGGGCAAACTACCTGCCCTCCAGGACACCTACACCACCCGATGCTACAGGAAGGCCATAAAGATCATCAAGGACATCAACCACCCGAGCCACTGCCTGTTCACCCCGCTGTCATCCAGAAGGCGAGGTCAGTACAGGTGCATCAAAGCTGGGACCGAGAGACTGAAAAACAGCTTCTATCTCAAGGCCATCAGACTGTTAAACAGCCACCACTAACATTGAGTGGCTACTGCCAACACACTGTCAATGACACTGACTCTACTCCAGCCACTTTAATCATGGGAATTGATGGGAAATGATGTAAATATATCACTAGCCACTTTAAACAATGCTACCTTATATAATGTTACTTACCCTACATTGTTCATCTCATATGCATACGTTGATACTGTACTCTATATCATCGACTGCATCCTTATGTAATACATGTATCACTAGCCACTTTAACTATGCCACTTGGTTTACATACTTATCTCATATGTATATACTGTACTCGATATCATCTACTGTATCTTGCCTATGCTGCTCTGTACCATCACTCATTCATATATCCTTATGTACATATTTTTATCCCCTTACACTGTGTATAAGACAGTAGTTTTTTTTGGAATTGTTAGTTAGATTACTTGCTCGTTATTACTGCATTGTCGGAACTAGAAGCACAAGCATTTCGCTACACTCGCATTAACATCTGCTAACCATGTGTATGTGACAAATAAAATTTGATTTGATTTGATTTGTAAATAGCCCATCCAACTCCTCATCTCCATACTGTTATTTATTTATTTTTGCTCCTTTGCACCCCAGTATCTCTACTTGCACATTCTTCTTCTGAACATCTATCACTCCAGTGTTTAATTGCTAAATTGTAATTATTTCATCACTATGGCCTATTTTTTGCCTTACCTCCCTTATCTTACCTCGTTCACACACACTGTACATAGACTTTTTCTATTGTGTCATTGACTGTATGTTTGTTTATTCCATGTGTAACTCTGTGTTGTTGTTTGTGTCGCACTGCTTTGCTTAATCTTGACCAGGTCGCAGTTGTAAATGAGAACTTGTTCTCAACTAGCCTACCTGGTTAAATAAAGGAGAAATAAAAATTTTAAAAATACCATGGTAATTGTCTCTGTAACACACAAATAGAGCTCAGCTGCTTGGATAACAAGCAAGAGATCTCTCCAAAATAAATGTCAATATAATCATCATGAAACCACATGTACTGTAGGCCTAAACTTAGTCAATAGGTAACCCCTGGACGTCAAGTGTTAATCTGTCATTATGCCTACCTTGGCTACCTGGGATCACTAAATTCTTCCCCACACATAGCCCTAACTGGGGCAGGATTTCCACACCACTCTGAGGAGACAGCCTGATCTGGGGTACGTAGCAGCCTGATCTGGGGTACGTAGCTGCCTGATCTGGGGTACGTAGCAGCCTGATCTGGGGTACGTAGCAGCCTGATCTGGGGTACGTAGCTGCCTGATCTGGGGTACGTAGCTGCCTGATCTGGGGTACGTAGCTGCCTGATCTGGGGTACGTAGCAGCCTGATCTGGGGTACGTAGCAGCCTGATCTGGGGTACGTAGCAGCCTGATCTGGGGTACGTAGCTGCCTGATCTGGGGTACGTAGCTGCCTGATCTGGGGTACGTAGCAGCCTGATCTGGGGTACGTAGCAGCCTGATCTGGGGTACGTAGCTGCCTGATCTGGGGTACGTAGCTGCCTGATCTGGGGTACGTAGCTGCCGGATTTTCTCTTATTTAGAAAATAGAAAATACTCAAATGCCAGAGGATGTTTTGGCTGGCATTCAGTCCCCTCCGGGTCTGGCCTCTCAGATGCAGAATGCCCTCCACTTCTCCATAATTGTACATACCATCCTGATCTTGCAACTATCATGCAGTCACATTGTCAGCAGTGCTTGTTTTCTCAGATTCAATACACTCATTTTACTCTGAAGGGAATTAAGGCAGTGAAAACAAGGGATGATAGTATCAATGAAAAGAGAGGGACACAAAACATCAGGGAATCCTGTGGAGCATGTATGCCAGCTTGGCTCGATTGGAAGACTGCCGCTGAGACGACTGAGGTAGTTATTAAGGCGTTCCACTCTCAGCCCTGTCCCCAGAGATCTGGTCGCTGTGGTTACAGGCTTATCGGTGACGTGAATGGTCCCATGGGAGGACATGGTGGCTCAGCGACAGCTTGGTGACAGCTTCAGGTCAAACCTGGCCTGTCCTGAGCCTTATGTAACCCAAATGGCTCATTTGCACAATTACACAAACCGTTATTTCACTCTCACTCTCAGCCAGTCATCTTCCCTGTCACTTAAAGAGGAGGTGCCAATCCGCAAAATGTGTTGCCTGGAAGGCTCCCATTCAGGGCCAGGTTGAGTCAGTCGCATGTTGTAAAACGTGTCGCCATGGATACATTGTCCCTGGCCTGTAGTTTTCCTTTAACAGCTCCGCAGGTCATCTTCGGCTGTCAATCCAATGGGAGAGTGAGCATACACTGTGAGGAAGATCGATAGAGAAAGGGAAATGATAAATGCAGATGAACTGATGGAATGAAACTACCTCCACATAATGTGACATTATACTTGTAAACCTTGCTTGAAGATGGCACACACACACATACAGACACACACAATCCACACACACACGCACGCACGCACACACGCACACACACACACACACACACATACACACACACACACACACACACACATGCACAATTCATACACGTACACCCCTCTCTCTTTGTGTGCCACCCCCAAGCAAGTACATCGACCAGGTACAAGTAGGGGTATGGTTCGCGCAAACCCGAGCGCAGGGGACAAAAAACCCCATTCTTTCCACTGTTGATCTCTGTCGCCACAGCGATTAGATAGCGATGTTTGCCTGGGAAGATAAGAAGCAGCAGGATCCCAGCGCTGGAACACTTTCATTCAGGATC
Source organism: Oncorhynchus tshawytscha (assembly GCF_018296145.1). NCBI lineage: Eukaryota > Metazoa > Chordata > Actinopteri > Salmoniformes > Salmonidae > Oncorhynchus > Oncorhynchus tshawytscha. The sequence continues at coordinate 32,818,750 of NC_056441.1, forward strand.
GGTGATAAGAAAGCGGGTCCCCTTGGGAGGAAGTCCAACCACAACATAATGGCGTTGAGTGTGCAGCCACCTGCAGAACAGGTGACTCACATCTGCCCAGTGAGATGGGAGTTCTAGGAAGACGTCATTCAGACATGCAAGACCGTGGATGGTGATTTATATGGTGCACTGAGGGTTGTGCATCAACAGTACGCATCATGTTACCATCTCGCTCGTCTGGGACTGCCGGTGACGTTTTGAAGATCAGATTGCCTGTGAAAGGGTTGAAATTGAAACAGTGCCTGATGAATGGTATTCGCTGTACTCACAGATCTTCCCTCTCCTGTAACGAAGATCTGCATTTATCAAATACATTTGTCCAAGGTAGTCATAATCTATAAAAAAAAAATATTTATATATTTTTTGACACACATTTAACCCGTTTTGTTAGGCACTAAACTACTTCCATATACTGTATATTTGCATACATTTTTTAAACTGGTACCGGGATACCTTTTTGCCGTCCTACATGTACGTGGCTGTGAGAGTCATATTAGTTTGTAGCCCAAACTGCTAAGACGCTACAGACAGAAGTTGGCAAATCGGTGGTACCGACTCCAGACGTGTCCCTTGATGCTTCTGGGGGTCGTAGAGCAAATTGGAGAACACCCTGGTGTTCGTGAGGGTCACATCTTACCATAGAGGGGGCCAATAGTTTGTTGGTCAAACCGTTCGGACGCTACAGACGTTTCCGTGAGAAGACCGATTTTCGGGACGTCTCATGGTCTGACCAACACCGTGTAGAAAGGTGTAGCTCTGCCACCTTTCACTGCAGATGTGGATGACGTAGAAACAACGTTGATTCAACCAATGTGTGCCCCGTGGGAAGGCACTAACCTTGAATAGGAAGAAAGAAAGACTTCCTTTCTGAAACCTGGAAGTACTGTCACCGATCCAAAAAACACCTTTACTTTTCCGGGTCAGTGGTATGGACAGTGCTTCTTGACTACGGTGCACAAGGTTGTGAGTTCACGCCTCGGTCAGGTAGGATTCCCACTCTGTCCGCACACATCTAAACACAGCAACTGGACAATAATGTGCTAATGTAAGAAGAAAACAAACGTCGGCTTACAGTGTACTGACCTCAATCAGAAGAGGCACTGTACTAATTCGTCCTTTGCTAGTGCTTGGTTGTATAAAACAGGTCTTAATTACACTAACTGCTAAATAGAGGGACAGCGACTAGGGAGGTTTGAGTCTGAAGATAGGAGAAGTAGAATACTTTATTGTCCATTATGTCCTTGCAGAGAACAGAAATGTGAGATCGTGTAGCCTCTATGTAAGTGTACTAGAGCCACTGCTAAGACATCTGGTTCTTTATGGCTCAGGATGTAACTACAAGGATGCTGGTTCAAGCCCTGCATAGCATTGCATTTGGTATGGTACAGGAAAATGACTACCATGGTGCTAATTGGATCCATGGGAAACCTATTGTGGAATATAAACACAGCTTGACTTGGGGACACTTCTAAGGAATGGAAACCATTTACATTTTTTTGGTGAACTGTCGTTGTCCTCGTGCCACATGTCTGATTGTCGCTGAGATTCAATTCATTTCAGCTAAAAGCGTCCCATTGAGAAATAAGTCAATTAGGCCCTGAAACACTTACAGCAGTGGGGAAGGGATGCTGCTTGAATGAGAGGAAAAACAAACCTGCTTATTTTGAATGAACGGAATTGAATTGAAATCCATAACAAAGACACTGGCAGGTGGCATGAGGATATGGGCTTACGCATACAGTACCAGTCAAACCTACTCATTCAAGGGTTTTTCTTTATTTGTACAATTTTCTACATTGTAGAATACTAGTGAAGACATCAACACTATGAAAAAACACATATGGAATCATGTAGTAACCAAAAAAGTATTAAACAAATCAAAATACATGTTATATTTTATATTCTTCAAAGTAGCCACCTTTGCCTTGATGACACCTTTGCACACTATTGGCATTCTCTCAACCAGCTTCATGAGGTAGTCACATGGAATGCATTTCAGTTAACAGGTGTGCCTTGTTAAAAGTTAAATAGGGGAATTTCTTTCCTTCTTAATGCATTTGAGCCAAATAGTTGTGTTGTGACAAGGTAGGGTTGGTATACAGAAGATCACCCTATTTGGTAAAAGACCAAGTCCATATTATGGCATGAATAGTTCAAATAATCAAAGAGAAATGACAGTCCATCATTACTTTAAGACATGAAGGTCAGTCAATATGGAAAATGTAAGTTCAGTCGTAATAACCATCAAGCGCTATGATGAAACTGGCTCTCATGAGGACCGCCACAGATAATCAAGACCTAGAGTTACCTCTGCTGCAGGGATACGTTCATTAGAGTTAACTGCACCTCAGAAATTGCAGCCCAAATAAATGCTTCACAGAGTTCAAGTAACAGACATCTCAACATCAACTGTTCAGAGACTACGTGAATCAAGCCTTAATGGTAAAATTGCTGCAAAGAAACCAGTACTAAAGGACACCAATAAGAAGAAGAGACTTGCTTGGGCCAAGAAAGACGAGCAATGGACATTAGACCGGTGGAAATCTGTCCTTTGGTCTGATGAGTACAAATTTGAGATTTTTGGTTCCAACCGTGTGTGTCTTTGTGAGACACAGAGTAGGTGAACGGATGATCTCTGCATGTGTGGTTCCCACCATGAAGCATGGAGGAGGAGTGATGGTGTGGGGGTGCTTTGCTGGTGACACTGTCTGTAATTTATTTAGAATTCAAGGCACACTTAACCAGCTGGGCTACCACAGCATTCTGCAGCGATATCCCATCCCATCTGGTTTGCGCTTAGTGGGACTATCATTTGTTTTTCAACAGGACAATGACCCAACACACCCCCAGGCTGTGTAAGGGCTATTTGACCAAGAAAGAGAGTGATGGAGTGCTGCATCAGATGACATGGCCTCCACAATCACCCGACCTCAAACCAATTGAGATGATTTGGGATGAGTTGGACCGCAGAGTATAGGAAAAGCAGCCAACAAGTGCTGAGCATATGTGGGAACTCCTTCAAGACTGTTGGAAAAGTATTCAAGGTGAAGCTGGTTGACAGATTGCCACGAGCGTGCAAAGCTGTCATCGAGGCAAAGGGTGGCTACTATGAAGAATCTAAAATATATTTGGATTTGTTTACCACTATTTTGGTTACTACATGAGTCCATATGTGTTATTTCATAGTTTTGATGTCTTCACTATTATTCTACAATGTAGAAAATAGTAAAAAAATAAAGCAAACCCTTGAATGAGTAGGTGTTTACAAACTTTTGACTGGTACAGTATTTACACACACACAAATATACAAGTGAAATGTGTGTTTGGACACAATAAACACAGAGAGAGAGAGAGAGAGAGCGAGAGAGAGAGAGAAGCGTGGGAGGAAAGAAGGTCAAAAGAAAATGTTTTCCGGCAGCATACTTGTTGAGTCTGTTCTTAATGGCATAGTACCCCCTCCGTTCTGTCGTCATGCACTCTACGTGAGTGTAACATACGCACCAGTAATAGAGAGGGGGCGAGAGGAGGCGGGAGGAGGCGAGAGGAAGAACCTGAGAGAAAGAGAGTGAAAAATATGAATGAGCGTAGGAGCAATCAACAGCTGCTGATTCAGACTGATATAAACAAGTAAGAGAGCAGAAGGGGGAATGACACACACACACACACACACACAGCAGCAGCAGCTCCTTATTCATACAAGCGCAAACACTCAAACACAGCCAGTCAAACTGTATGCAACCATGAGAGTAAATGGGCACTTCATAGAAACAGTAAGGATCTCCATCTATATCACCTATACTACAGTGGAGGCTGGTGAGGGGAGGATGGTTCGTATTAATGGCTGGAACAGAGTGAATGGAATGGCATCAAACACATGGAAACCATTTGATACCATTCCACTGATTCCGCTCCAGGCACTACTACGAGCCATCCTCCCCAATGGTGCCACCAACCTCCTGTGCTATACTATAATTCACAGAATTTCCCACTCTCATGCATGGCCACATGCAAAACTCAACAGATGCTAGTTGATAGCTACACAAAGATGCTTGTCACGCACATGCATACAAATACACAAATAGACATGACCCCCCCCACACACACACACACACACACACACACACACACACAATGCACAGAACCACAGACACAGGCATAGGGACAAAAACACAAAAAGGCAAACACAAAACCTTTTAGCCAGCCATCAACTGTCCTTACAGTGCCTTGCGAAAGTATTCGGCCTCCTTGAACTTTGCGACCTTTTGCCACATTTCAGGATTCAAACATAAAGATATAAAACTGTATTTTTTTGTGAAGAATCAACAACAAGTGGGACACAATCATGAAGTGGAACGACATTTATTGGATATTTTAAACTTTTTTAACAAATCAAAAACTGAAAAATTGGGCGTGCAAAATTATTCATCCCCCTTAAGTTAATACTTTGTAGCGCCACCTTTTGCTGCGATTACAGCTGTAAGTCGCTTGGGGTATGTCTCTATCAGTTTTGCACATCGAGAGACTGACATTTTTTCCCATTCCTCCTTGCAAAACAGCTCGAGCTCAGTGAGGTTGGATGGAGAGCATTTGTGAACAGCAGTTTTCAGTTCTTTCCACAGATTCTCGATTGGATTCAGGTCTGGACTTTGACTTGGCCATTCTAACACCTGGATATGTTTATTTGTGAACCATTCCATTGTAGATTTTGCTTTATGTTTTGGATCATTGTCTTGTTGGAAGACAAATCTCCGTCCCAGTCTCAGGTCTTTTGCAGACTCCATCAGGTTTTCTTCCAGAATGATCCTGTATTTGGCTCCATCCATCTTCCCATCAATTTTAACCATCTTCCCTGTCCCTGCTGAAGAAAAGCAGGCCCAAACCATGATGCTGCCACCACCATGTTTGACAGTGGGGATGGTGTGTTCAGGGTGATGGGCTGTGTTGCTTTTACATCAAACATAACGTTTTACATTGTTGAAAAAAAGTTCAATTTTGGTTTCATCTGACCAGAGCACCTTCTTCCACATGTTTGGTGTGTCTCCCAGGTGGCTCGTGGCAAACTTTAAAAGACACTTTGGATATCTTTAAGAAATGGCTTTCTTCTTGCCACTCTTCCATAAAGGCCAGATTTGTGCAATATACGACTGATTGTTGTCCTATGGACAGAGTCTCCCACCTCAGCTGTAGATCTCTGCAGTTCATCCAGAGTGATCATGGGCCTCTTGGCTGCATCTCTGATCAGTCTTCTCCTTGTATGAGCTGAAAGTTTAGAGGGACGGCCAGGTCTTGGTAGATTTGCAGTGGTCTGATACTCCTTACATTTCAATATTATCGCTTGCACAGTGCTCCGTGGGATGTTTAAAGCTTGGAAAATCTTTTTGTATCCAAATCCGGCTTTAAACTTCTTCACAACAGTATCTCGGACCTGCCTGGTGTGTTCCTTGTTCTTCATGATGCTCTCTGCGATTTTAACAGACCTCTGAGATTATCACAGTGCAGGTGCATTTATACGGAGACTTGATTACACACAGGTGGATTGTATTTATCATCATTAGTCATTTAGGTCAACATTGGATCATTCAGAGATCCTCACTGAACTTCTGGAGAGAGTTTGCTGCACTGAAAGTAAAGGGGCTGAATAATTTTGCACGCCCAATTTTTCAGTTTTTGATTTGTTAAAAAAGTTTGAAATATCCAATAAATGTCGTTCCACTTCATGATTGTGTCCCACTTGTTGTTGATTCTTCACAAAAAAATACAGTTTTATATCTTTATGTTTGAAGCCTGAAATGTGGCAAAAGGTCGCAAAGTTCAAGGGGGCCGAATACTTTCGCAAGGCACTGTTTGTTGCTCAAGGTCCCCCAGAACATCACATATTGTACCCATACAAAAACATGAACTACTCTCATGGTTGCAGTGTGTTGTCCTGCAGTGTGTTGTTTGGTCTTCCTCCAAACACATTGAACAGGAATTTATACAGTACATCAATGCTCTGCTAACATGTGACCAAAGACATAAAGAATTGTCCGCTATTTGGTTCCTTCAAGTTGTCAAGGCATTCAGTTCTAGCATCACAAAAGTTCATGCAAACTGTACACACTTGACAAAACACGCACAAATGCATGCACGCACACACACACGCATGCACGCACACACACACAGTAAAGTATACTGACAGTGATTTCACAAAAAGATCTTCAGCCCTATTTCTGGCACACAGATACACTTACATAACTAACGGCTAAGTTCCTGTCTGTTACCTTTAACCTGTTATCTACAGACATCCTTGACTTCCTGACTGCTGGGCGGGTTAGGGTTAAGAGGTTAAATACAGTTCAATGCAGTGCTTATCACCGTCTATTGACAGCTACCTTTCACCTATTGATACCTTTCACCTATTCCTGGGCGGAACTCACGCACACACGTCCACATGCATGCGCGCACACACGCGCCGTGCACGCTTGCTTTGATATGTTATTCTTTAAATCCGACACTTCTCGTCGTCAAGCATTGCTTGGACTATGACCGAACCACTATTTGACTATGACCGCATACTATTCTGATGAGTTGGAAGTCACGCCATTCTTGACATTCCTTATCTGATTCTCATAAATGTCAAATAACAGTAGATATGCAACCGTGTACAATAACCAATTGTATAATTTGTTCTTCATGCATTAACTGAACAGGGGCGTCCTCTTGTGTTGATAAGAGGGACTGCATGAAGTAGACAAATGTTTTCAGTAGAGTATACACTACAGTTAAAAAGTTTGGGGTCCCTTGTTTTTTAAAGAAAAGCTTCTTTTTTTGTCCATTAAATAACATCAAATTGATCAGAAATACAGTGTAGACATTGTTAATGTTGTAAATAACTATTGTAGCTGGAAACAGATGATTTTTAATGGAATATCTACATAGGTGTACAGAGGCCCATTATCAGCAACCATCACTCCTGTGTTGTATTAGCTAATCCAAGTTGATCATTTTAAAAGGGTAATTGATCTTTAGAAAACCCCTTTGCAATTATGTTAGCACAGCTGAAAACTGTTGTCCTGATTAAAGAAGCAATACAACTGGCCTTCTTTAGACTAGCTGAGTATCTGGAGCATCAGCATTTGTGGGTTTGAGTACAGGCTCAAAATGGGCAGAAACAGAGAACTATCTTCTGAAACTCGTCAGTCTAGTCTTGTTCTGAGAAATGATGGCTATTCCATGCGAGAAATTGCCAAGAAACTGAAGATCTCGTACAACGCTGTGTACTACTCCCTTCACAGAACAGCGGAAACTGTCTCTAACCAGAATAGAAAGAGGACAAGAACATTAGAGTGTCTAGTTTGAGAAACAGACACCTCACAAATCCTCAACTGGCAGCTTCATTAAATAGTACCCGCAAAACACCAACATCAACATTGAAGAGGTGACTCCAGGATGCTGGGCTTCTAGACAGAGTTGCTTAGGAAACAAATCTCGGACTGGCCAATAAAAAGAAAATATTAAGATGGGCAAAAGAACAGACACTGGACAGAAGAAGATTGGGAAAAAAGTGTTATAGACAGACAAATCTAAGTTTGCGGTGTTCGGATCACAAAGAAGAACATTCGTGAGATGTAGAAAAAAATGAAAAGATGCTGGAGGAGTGCTTCACGTCGTCTGTCAAGCATGGTGGATACAATGTGATGATCTGGGGGTGCTTTGGTGGTGATAAAGTGGGAGATTTGTACAGGGTAAAAGGGATCTTGAAGAAGGAAGGCTATCACTCCATTTTACAACGCCATGCCATACCCTGTGGATGGCACTTAATTGGAGCCAATTTCCTCCTACAACAGGACAATGACCCAAAGCACAGCTCCAATATATGCAAGAACTACTTCAGGAAGAAGCAGTCAGCTGGTATTCTGTTTATAATGGAGTGGCCAGCACAGTCACCGGATCTCAACCCTATTGAGCTGTTGTGGGAGCAGCTTGACCGTATGGTACGTAAGAAGTGCCCACCAAGCCAATCCAACTTGTGGGAGGTGCTTCAGGAAGCATGGGGTGAAATCTCTTCAGATTGTCTCAACAAATTGACAACTAGAATGCCAAAGGTCTGCAAGGCTGTAATTTCTGCAAATGGAGGATTCTTTGACAAAAGCTAAGTTTGAAGGACACAATTATTTCAATTAAAAATCATTATTTATAACCTTGTCAACATCTTGACTATATTTCCTATTCATTTTGTAATTCATTTCATGTATGTTTTCATGGAAAACCAGGACATTTCTAAGTGACCCCAAACTTTTGAACGGTAGTGTACATGTATATTCAGCATCAGTTGAGTGTAAAAAAAATCATTCTCTGCTCGTTATCATACTATTTCCCTGGTTAGTTTGGGCAAATAGCAGAAGCTCGAAGCTTCTTAGCAGAGTTGTGGGTCTATTAAAAATCTCACTTGTCAACAAAAGACTGGAGCACAGGCTATATTTATTGTAGCATGTGTGCCACCAACACATGAATCTCAACTATACAGTGCTGCAGGCCTATTTTTTATTATTTTTTAAAACCTCCCTAGTCCTTGCCGATGACAAGCATACCCATAACATGGTGCAGCCACCACCAAGCTTGAAAATATGAAGAGTGGTATTCAGTGATGTATTGTGTTTGCCCCGAACATAACACTTTGTATTCAGGACATAAAGTTAATTTTTGAGCCACATTTGTTGCAGTTTTACTTTAGTGCCTTATTGAAAATAGGATGCATGTTTTGGAATATTTTTATTCTGTACAGGCTTCTGTCACTCTGTCATGTAGGTTAGTCCTGTATTGTGGAGTAACTACAATGTTGTTGATCCATCCTCAGTTTTCTCCTATCACAGCCATTAAGCTCTGTAACTGTTTTAAAGTCACCATTGGCCTCATGCTTAAATCCCTGAGCGGTTTCCTTCCTCTCCAGCAACTGAGTTAGGAAGAACGCCTGCACTTTTGTAATAACTGGGTTTATTGCTACACCACCCAAAGTGTATTTAATAACTAATTAATAAATAATGCTCAAAGGGCTATTCAATGTCTGTTGTTTTTTTACCCATCTACCAATAGGTGCCCTTCTTTGTGAGGCATTGGAAAACCTCCCTGGTCTTTGTGGTTGAATCTGTGTTTAAAATTCCCTGCTCGACTTGGGGACTTTACAGATAATTGCACGTCTGGGGTACAAAGATGAGGTAGTCATTACAAATTCATGTTAAACACTGTTATTTGCAGTCCATGCAACTTATGCGACTTGTTAAGCACATGTTTACTCCTGAATGTATTTAGGCTTGCCATAGAAAAGGGTTTGAAAACATAGACTTTTTATATTATTGTAAAAATTCCTAAAAACAATTCCACTTTGACATGGTGGGGTATTGTGTGTAGGCCAGTGACACAAAATCTCAATTTAATCCATTTCAAATTCAGGCTGGAACACAACAAAATGTGGATAAAGTCAAGGAGTGTGACTACTTTCTGAAAGCACTGTTTATCACTTGTGGTGCTGAGGGACCAGTCACAACATGTTCCGTTCAAGGCTACAAGGATTAAATGTTCAGTACTGTATTAGATCAGGGCCTCTCATTTACACACAAAGAATGGCCTTCCCACACACCTCCACCACCGGGGGCAGGTTAATATTAAAATGCCGTGCTTTCATCATCTCTTTTTCTTAATCTGCAGACTGCACTGATTTGAAATTATTTGGACAGGTGATCTGTGAATCATTGCTTAACATCCACGATGTTGCTCTTGTTTCATCTTCTAATCAAAGATCAGTCAAATGAAGGATGATCTCACTACTGGTGTCCCTCAGGGCACAGTAAAGTCCTCACTGATTATAAATGACTCTGGATAATAGCGTCTGTTCAATTTCTAAAGCCTGAAATGTAAAAATGCTTGAGTCACAGCAGTCAACGGCATTAGAATAACCCTCAACACTTACACAATAGAGCCGACAGAGTTTAAATTAAAAGGCATTTATTTTGGGAAAACATTTTCTCCACACAGCGGCCAAGCCTCAGCACTTGTGGTACATTAATATAAAGACAAGATTTCAAACATCCTCACTCACTGAGGAAAATAGTTGTAACAACCCGCTCCAATTCTCATCAAAACTGTTCAAATGTTATTTACAAAACCATACATCATTATACAGTCTGCCATTTGAGCATGAATCATCGACAGTCACACCTCTACAGTTTGATTCAGGGCTCTCAAAGTAGTGTAAAATGAGATTAAACCAGAAATCATGTCCACAATTAGTGTGTCAAGGAGAATGAGTACGACAAGACCAAACAGCACACTGACTAATTCTCTGGTTGCCCTGTAACAGAAAGTTCACACACCCCTGGACATTTTTTCCACTTTGTTGTGTTGCAGCCTTTGATCAAATTGAGATTTTTTTCTGTCACTACAAATTCATAAAAAAGAAAAAGCTGAAATGTCTTGAGTCAATAAGTATTCAACCCCTTTTTTATGGCAAGCCTAAAGTTCAGGAGTAAAAATGTGCACATAAGTTGCATGGACTCACTTTGTGTGGAATATTAGTGTTTAACATGAATTTTGAATGACTATATCTCTGTACCCCACACATACAATTATCTGTAAGGTCCCTCAGTCGAGCAATGATTTACAAACACAGATTCAAACACAAAGACCTGGGAGGTTTTCAATGCCTTGCAAAGAAGGGCACCTTTGGTTGATGGGTGTAAAAAAAAAAGATGACATTGAATATCCCTTTAAGAATGAAGTTATTAATTACCCTTTAGATGGTATATCAACACAACCAGTCACTACAAAGATACAGGCGTCCTTCCTAGCGCAGTTGCCGGAGTGGAAGGAAACCTGGTTCAGTCTGCCTTCCACCAGCACAACAGTAACCTAAAACACAAGACAAATCTACACTGGAGTTGCTTTACCAAGAAGACAGTGAATGTTCCTGAGTGACCGAGTTACAGTTTTGACTTAAATCTACTTGAAAATCAATGCAAGGCCTGAAAATGTTTGTCTAGAAATGAAAACAACCAATTTGACAGAGCTTGAAGAAGTTAGAAAAAAAACAATGAACAAATGTTGCATAACCCAGGTGTGGAAAGCTCTTAGAGACTTACCCAGAAAGACTCACAGCTGTAATCGCTGCCAAAGATGCTTCTACAAAGTATTGACTCAGGGGTGTGAATATGTAAATGAAATATTTCAATAATTTAGCAAAACATTTGGAAAAACATGTTTTCACTTTGTCATTATGGGGTATTGCGTGTAGATGGGTGAGACAGGGGGTATGAATACTTTCTTAAGGCACTGTAAATAAAGGAGAAAGTCAAAGGTTTAAAAAAAAAGAGCTGTTTGAAAGTTAGACTGGCTTTATGCCACTGCTGTGTCAACAGCTGAGTACACTTACATATCTATTATAGTTCCATTCGCATCTGGTTGAATTAGCTTCAAATGGCTTGGCCTTAATATATACTATTGATGTAATTGAGTTATACAAATGGATTTTTAAGAAGACAAACAAATTTACTTTCAAGTAGACTAAATAATTAGCTGTCGGGTGAATTCAACGAGTTAAACGGACAGAATCATTAGATGCCTGAGTTGACCGAATCATTTGCTTTAATTTTTCTGGCTCTATAAACATACTAATTCACATCACGCATGCATAAATGTTGGCAATGTACGTGGACATACAGTATTACCACTATCAGCACAAAAATACAGCTGACTGGCAGCCCATAAATGTCCCCTTTTACCGTTTAGAAAAAGGATCCTTCACTTCAAAAGTCATTATTATTACATATTCACACACAGTATGATCAAATATTTCACTGCACCTTTTCATTGACAAGGCTTTAATGTGTGATGGTTTTAACTAGGTAAACGTTTCCACTTATCTAGCTGTACAGCGTTCCACGGGGATGACATTGGCGCATTTCCAAAACCAAAACTGTACAGATAATCTTTTCCAATTACATAATTTAACGCTAACAGGACAGAAACACTATATGGACATGGAATTGTCTCCTGACTAGAGATCAGGATCCATTTAAAACGCTGATTTAAGGTGATAAAAATGTGCTCCCCGCAGCTTGTGTTCAGACACACACAATTGAATGACGATCTGGTATTCTTTGTGCTAGGTATCACTTCACAAAGCCCATCAGTTGTGATGTACGGTGCTTTAAGGTGGTTAAACGTCTACCGGTCTGACTCAACAATTTTCCATGCGCCGGTTCTATACACTCGCATGGGGAAGGTCCTTTTCAACAACTCAACCAAATGGCTTTTGGGGAACATTGTGTTTGAACACATCTGAGCACGAGCTGAAATACATAAGACAGATTTCAAATACAGCGCTCATTTGCAAATTCTCTCTCTTTGATTCGAAATGCCACTGTTTCAGTCCACCAACCTTCGTCCGAGCGTGATCTGCCCAAAAAGCTGGCATTCCAAATAAAAAAAGGCAAAACTTTCCAAGCAAGCAGTGTACAGGACCCCTGCTCTTGTGTCATGCTGCATTCCTCGACACAACAGCACTTCTTCACTTCTAGGGGACCTAAAAAGTTTGGCCAAAATGTCTCCTTCAAGGCTTGAAGAATGTTCGACTCGAGCTCGAACGTTCAACCAAATATTCTGGCTTCTTCAAGGTTTGAGCTTGAGCCAGGGGTGGACGATGGTGAGGATGGAGAGGACCGAAGAGGCCAGGCCACAGGCCCCCACGAAGCCCTGGCCGGTGGGGTAGATGCCCAGCCGGTCCAGGGGGATGAACACGTCGCACGCGTTCTTCAGCAGGTCCAGCAGCAGCGGTGGGTTGCTGCGCAGCACTGTCACCAGCAGGTGGCACTGTCTGCGGAGGCGTACAGGTAATATGGCTCCGGGAAGGGAAGAGGGGTCGGAGAGGTCGACGTTCTCGGGAGTGAGCGAAGAGGGGTGTGGAGAGGGAGGAGAAGAGGTCCAGGTAGCCTTTGACCCCACATGGGAGGAGCGGGCCTCACGCTCCATAAGCAGGCGGATCTCGTAGGCGTCCCGGGTTAGGTTGAGGATGAGGGCAAAGAGGTAGTACCTGTAGAGAACGAGAGAGAAAGATGTGAGAGATTAAGCATGTGAGGCAGAGAGAGATTCATGTCAAATCTGAGAGAAAGTAAAGATAGTGAGAGACCAGAAAAGAGAGGATGTAGGAGACATTGAACAAAAGAAAAAGTAGCAAAGAGGGGGAGTTAAGAGGTAGAATTAGATAACGAAAGCAATAGAAAATAGCTCTAGGGAGAGAGAATGTAGTTAACAACTGCCAATAGTAGTAAAGTTCATTACAGGACTCCTGATGACCTTGGCCACTTCAAATATACTGATTCCTAATGTGGTGAAATTTAAGGCTTAAATTTCCCAATCCTTCAGTCACCTGAAGGATCTCTGGCTCCACTTGACCTGGTCCAGTTGGGGCAGGAGGCCAGCCTTGCCGGCCCAAAGCACGTTGTCACAGGCGAAGTACATGGCCTTGTTGAGGTGGGCCACGGTCAGACAGAGACGCAACACGCTGTCCGAGAGGTGCACAGCACGTTTCGCTGCCTCCACAGCCTCTGCCGAGTTCCCTAGACGCATCACTGGAGAGAGAGGGAGAGAGAGAGTGACGTGAAACCCAGAGTTGATGTACAGAGAGTAAGCCTGAGGCACAGAGGTGTAGCATTGACTTGCAGACAGTGACTTACACTTCCTTGTTAGGCTCACATGAGCTTCCAGTTGTTTCACTGTCTTCAGGAGCTCAACACCTGCCCCACCCTTCTGGAGAGTGTAACCTAGCAACGTACAGGTGTACTGTGCAGCCCTGTGTGAACACCGAAAAGGAATCAAATGTTTCAAAATCTGATTATAGCTGTGTTACTTTAGTTCAGTAAATTTTTTGCATCTTGCGATTAATAACTTGGGCACAACTTCGTCTACTTTCTCCAGTTTTCATGTCAAGGGCAATTGGTACTTACTTTCATGCAGCTACAGTAACTATCAGTATAATACCAAATGCAGTTGGGACAATGGCCACTTGATAGGGAAAGGCTGAAAATTGCGATTGTCATTTAATTTATCCAGGTTTGGGAGAGCCCGAGACAAAACACTGCATGAAACCCTATCCCGAACCACTTCAATTCGAACCCAAAATCAGCTGTCCCGCAATACCCAATGACACCGGGAGGTAGGCAGTGTCCGGCAGGAGCAACCAGACAAAAACCTACAAAAAGTCGAGAACTGAACGGGTACAAAAGGTCACCAACATCGCTGGACTTTTTATAAAGTTATTTGTACTTTTCCGTCCTCTTATATCTACACATTTTGTATACTCATGGATTTCAGTTTGTATTGACTGCTAGTGATAGTTAATAAATGTAACTTTTTTTTTTTTGCTGTCTTGAGAAATCTCAACTGCAATACATTTTAGCCACTCCACCTGAAAACTCGTTCCTTGGCTTGGCTCTGCGCACTAAATCGAATCCAAGAGTCCATGCTGGCGACAGGCAACACTTGCTTTCCTTTGCAACTGTGGATTGATTGGGCCTGTGTCCGTGTCTGCTAGCAATCTATCTACAACGTTTATATACCGTCTTCTCGCAAGAGCTGCCCAATACTATCTGCACAGTTCAATATGTCACCATGTGCCCCAAACGTCCGCCAACAGGATTTGTTTATTTTATTTGGCTAGAGAGTTAGCGTCACAACACGAACAACTTCACATCTCCTTTACCCATGGACGGAATCTGTGGAGGGACAACAAAGCGAAAGTCCTCTTACACAGTAATCATTAGCTACGTTACTTGTAGGAGGTTCGTCCACAATACATGGATTGTATTGCACATGGCATTAGTCGTTTCAGTGGAGCACGCTATTGAATAATATGTGATAACAGACATGAAAATTAACACTTGTAGTTATTCAAAAACAATAGTCAAGGCAAGTCATTGCTGTGGATTATATTTACTGCGAAACCTTATACTGCCACAGGGGGGCGACTCACACACACACAATAAGAGGCCAGACAACCAACCAGCAAATGGAAAAAAATGGCAGGCCATTTTATTATAGCGTGTTAATAGAAAATAAATTAAGAAAACAATCATGATCAAGAGGAATAAAACAAACAAAACATATACCATATGTGGCACTACCAGATCCACAGAGGGCTGAAATAAGAGCACAACCGGTGCACTACAGGTCAGGGAGTAATAAAGGAGTGAGTGTGTATCACTCTAGAGAGGTATTGTACTTGGCATCATCTCTAGTCGCTGAAACACTATATGAAGACAATTAAACCCTGTTGTAGGCAGAGAAAAATCAAAATGCCAGCTACGCCCATCAAATTCCATTCTAAAAATGTTTTTAAATCCAGTGATTTATCTCATTTGGATGTGATCGACATGTTGCCCAAGCCAAATATCAGCCCGTTCGGGTCAAGTATAGATCAGTGGACCATATTAGGCAATGCTGCATAGTAATGCCTTGTCAACATCACCTGTGTATTAAATATCCTCTGCAACTCAGTTCACACTCAAAATATACCCACTCCTACTGAAACATGGTACCAACCGTGTGTACAGGCCGGTCAGCTTACAAACTCTAAGCAATAATCGATTGATGGCTTTACAATTGAAAAGGAGGAACCTAAATGCACAGTGAATGCTATCAGAATGTCTTTGTTATCATCATCTTCTATATTAAAATCTTTTAATTATGTTCATCCTTCTCTTTCATTTTCTGGCAGGATAAACCACATCCATTGGGACCCTCCCTTTAATCTTCAAACTCACGTCTCATACCCCTTTGTACTTCCCAACCAACCACCTTTAAAATCAAACTTTGGAGTTCACTCCTCAGCACCTATGCCACTTTACCTACTGTGTGACCGTCTGAATATTCTGCATAGCCTAGTCTTTGCTCCCTTCCCCTCTCCAATTCCCCATAATCTCTACCTCTCTTCAGGCCCCCTCCTATACCTCCCTGTGAGGTACAGTTTCACCTAAACGTCTCCTCACTAGCTCTCCATCAAAGAAATGTTGTAACTTCAGGCCAACTCCACAGTGTCTCAGCATTTAAAATATACAACACTACAGTCAATTGGTTTCATTGGATACTAAAATGCTAAGGTCGGCTGTCGTTAAAAACCAGACCCAATTTTCAGCACAATGAGCATACGGTACATCAGCACAGTTCCTGCATTCTCTGAAGCGCACAGAAGACTCATATCTTCAGTAATGATTGTTAGTTTAATTGCCCATTGCAAACACTCAATCTAACTCGGATAAGAGTCATTGGAACTAGGAATTGGGGCTGTAAGGGTACCACTGGAGGACTGTCATGTCTCACAGCGTGTATCTCTCAGTGCTCAGAGTGCTGTTTCTTGTTGAAGGTGGAGCGCATGCGGCTCCAGAACGACTGGCTCCTCCTGGTTTTCCTCTCGCTGCCGCGGACAGAGTCTGCCTCGCGCTGGCGAATCTGGCGGACCAGGGCGGCAAATACCTCGTCGATGTAGTAGCGAAATGCCGCTGAGGTCTCGAAGAAGGGGCACTGGAACTCCCGGGCCAGTTCTTTCCCCTCCTCTACTGACACCTAGTGCAGCGGAGGGAAGCAGCATGTTCAAAGCCAAAATACAGATAAAAACCAAGAGACAGACGATAATTGGTTTATACCAGTGGCGGCTGGTGGGAGGAGCTATAGGAGGATGGGCTCTTTGTAATGGCTGGAATGGAATAAATGGAACGTATCAAACATATGTGAACCACATGGTTGACTTCGTTCCACCTATTCATTCCAGCCATTACAATGAGCCCATCCTCCTTTAGCTCCTCCCACCAGCCTCCTCTGGTATATACAGTATATGGTACCAAATAGTCATGATATACAGTCCCTTCAGAAAGTATTCAGACCCGTAGAATTTTTCCACATTTTGTTGTGTTACAGCCTGAATTTAAATTGGATGAAATTGAGATGTTTTTTTCCCCCACTGGCCTACACACAATGCACCATAATGTCAAAGTGGAATTATGTTTTTCAAAATGTTTACAAATTAATAAAAAATGACAACCCATTTATTATGGCTGCTTTGCGTGATGTATTGTCATCTTCTACCTTCTTGCCCTTTGTGCTGTTGTCTGTGGCCAATAATGTTTGTACCATGTTTTGTGCTGCTACCATGTTGTTGTCATGTTGCTACCATGCTGTGTTGTCATGTGTTGCTATGTTGTTGTCTTAGGTCTCTCTCTATGTACTGTTGTGTTGTCTCTTGTCTTGATGTGTGTTTTGTCCTATATTTATGTGTTATTTAAAAATAAATGAATCCCAGCCCCGGTCCCCACAGGAGGTCTTTAAACTTTTGGTAGGCCATCATTGTAAATAAGAGTTTGTTCTTAACTGACTTGCCTAGTTAAATAAAAGGTTAAATAAATAAAATTAAAATAAAATAGCAAGCCTAAATAAGTTCAGGAGTACAAATTCTAATAACAAGTCACATAAGTTTCATGTGTGCAATAATAGTATTTAATGTGAATTTTGAATAACTACCTCATCTCTGTACCCCACACAACTACAGTGGGGCAAAAAAGTATTTAGTCAGCCACCAATTGTGCAAGTTCTCCCACTTAAAAAGATGAGGCCTGTCATTTTTTACACCCAGTCACTACAAAGACAGGCGTCCTTTCTAACTCAGTTGCCGGAGAGGAAGGAAACCTCTGGGATTTCACCATAAGGCCAATGGTGACTTTAAAACAGTTACAAAATTGAAAGGCTGTGATAGGAGAAAACTGAGGATGGATCAACAACATTGTAGTTACTCCACAATACTAACCTAATTGACAGAGTGAAAAGAAGGAAACCTGTACAGAACACAAAATATATATTTTTTAAATGCAACAAGGCACTAAAGTAATACTGCAAAAAATGTGGCAAAGCAATTCACTTTCTGTCCTAAATACAAATTGTTATGTTTGCGGCAAATCCAATCCAATACATTACTGAGTACCACTCTCCACATTTTCAAGCATAGCGGTGGCTGCATCATGTTATGGGTATGCCTGGAGTAAAACCTGGTTCAGCCTGCTTTCCACCAGGCACTGGAAGATGAATTCCCCTTTTAAAAGAATAATGGGCAAATGCTGTACAATCCAGGTGTGGAAAACTCTTGGAAACTTACCCAGAAAGACTCACAGTTGTAATTGATGCCAAATGTGCTTCTACAAAGTATTGACTCAGGAGTGTGACTACTTATGTAAATTAGATACAGTATTTCTAAAAACATTTTCACTTTGTCATTATGCGGTATTATGTGTAGACGGGTGAGAGAAAAAAAGATATACAAGGGGATTAAATATTCAGGCTGTAACAACAAAATGTGGAATAAAGCAAGGAGTTTAAATACTTTCTGAAGGCACTGTATATGTTACGGTAAATGTTTGAATCTACAGATTCCCTGTCTCCTTGGGAAATCTACTATACTATACCAGTCAGACAGGCAATCTGTAGATCTTCCAGTAAATATATAAAGACAGGCATTTTGAACAGCGGTAGGAATTTAATGCAGCCAGATAGCGGGCAAAACATGCTGTAGTGCCAAGACTACCAATGGCCGTCCCTTTCCCCCCTCCCTCCTTTCCCTGAATTCTCACCTGTCGTAGATGAGTCAGGTCAGACTTGTTGCCCACCAGTACCACGGGGGTGTTGGCGGTGCGGCGCACACGGTCAATGAGCTGCTTGAACTGGCGCGCCTCCTGTAAGCTCCGCCTATCTGTGATGGAGTAGGAGATGATGAAGCCCTCGCCCGCCCGCATGTACTGGTCCCGCATGGCTGTGAACTCCGCCTGGAAAGGGTCATGTGTGAATGTATGCGAGGGAGGGAGGAGGGGGGGGTAGAGAGAGTGGTTAAGGACTGATACAGAAAGCATCACAGCAAAATACTTAAATAACATTATATATCCCGGTGCCACACACACACACTTTGTGTTATTCTATCCTCACGGGGACCTAAAATGTATTTCCATTCAAAATCCTATTTTCCCTAACCTAAACCTAACTCCTAACCCTAATTGTAACCCTAAACCTAACCCCTAAGCTTAAAATAGCCTTTACCCTCATGGGGACGTGGTAAATATCCTTATGAGGGAGAATTTTGCTTGTTGTTGGGGGATTTTAGGTCCCCACAAGGATAGAAGACACCACCCCCACACACATACTGGTATGTGTGTGTATGCCTGAGAGCATCAAGAAAATCAATCACCATTGGTCTGTCTTTCCTACAAGCTACTGGAGGAACAACATGGAGACCCACAGAAAGAAAAAAAGATTAGAATTTGGATGACTCAGAATTTAAGGGTCACTTGAGACAGTGGACTGTGTGGACAGTGGACTGCAATTCTCTGTGTGGACACTTCCCTGACTTTGGTATGGTACAAACAAACCCAGTCACAGGCATATATTAAAGAACATGTACATATATGGAAAATGACTAATATAATAAGTGAACCATACGTGTCTATGGATGAGTCAGAGAGACGCCTTTGTGCGGAGCGGGTGAGAGACAGAAATTATGTACGTTTGTGTAAAAAGAAAGGGAGTAGATGAGAGTGAGCGACGCTTAAAAGAAAGTTGAGAAGAATAATGGATGCAGATGTTATGACGGTGAAGGGGAGATGCGACAGAGTGAAATTTGTTCCTCTGGGTTTGCTTTGGCAATGTAAGATAATTACTTTTCAATGATAAGTTATCATCCTAATAAGACTGATTGAATGGAATTGAGAGACAGGGCGAGACCGTCGGAAAGGGTTGATTTAAAGGAAAGTGAGCATTGGGAGAGAGGGAGAGGCTTTCCTCTCCTCTATTTGAACTGATGCAAAAGAACTAGACCGATGAAAGCAAATTCCCAGTCCTTCCCAGGTGTTTTTTAAATATTGCTTTCACCTATCCTAGGTTTACAGATCAGTTGATGAAGGAGAGGAAGCCATATTAGACTATTGAGAATGAGACGCAGCCAAAAGAGGTGGAGACGTGACATTTATACTGAAGGCCTTTGTGAGGAAGTGTACCTGTCCTGCTGTGTCCAGTATGTCCAGGTTGGCAGGTTCATCGTCGATGCGGATCTGCGTCTTGTATGCATCCTCTGGGAGAGACATTGAGTGGTATTTTAATGGCTATACAGGATGATTGTGTAGTTACATGTCATAAGCCGTGGTTCATCGACTCTGGCCGATGCTATGCAGCGAGCGGATGCACTTTACCAAGTTACGACAGGTGTTCTGTTGTTTGGGACTTGCGGTTCCTTGTACGAGTTCTGACATTTCAGGCTAGCGAGGCAAGTATTGTTCTTGGAACTGTGGGGGTCTATGGACTTGGGCTGTCGTGGCAACATGTCAGTGCGCATAGCCAAGTTGCAGTAGGTTCTGTTTCCCTATATGGGGCACTGACAGTTCAGGCATCTCAGGTAAGTTTTAGTGAAAAAGGTGGCTTCTGTAAGCCCATTTTGAAGCCGGTGGAACCTGTGTGTGCTTTGGCTGCCGTTTGGTACCCTCTGACCCGGGTTGGGGTGTGATTGTACCCATAGTATGTTATGCAGAGTGACCGACTGAAAGGTAAAGTACAGTTATGAATATAACTGCAGGTACACCCGTCTAGTACCAGGTCGGATCCCCCTTTGCCCCCGGAACAGCCTGAATTCTTCGGGGCATGGATTTTACAAGTCAGATAAATTCCACAGGGATGTTGGTCTATGCTGGCGCGATGGCATCATGCAGTTACTGCAGATTGGACGGCGGTACAGCACCGCCACCAGCCTGTACCGTTGACACCAGGCAGGATGGGTCCATGGACTTGTGCTGCTTATGCCAAATCCTGACTATGCCATCAGGAACTGGGACGCAACAGGAACTGGGATTTGTCGGACCAGGTGATGTTTTTCCACTCCTCAATTGTCCAGTGTTGGCGATCGTGTGACCACTTCTTCTTATTTTTAGCTGATATGAGTGGAACTCTGTGTGCTCGTCTGCTACAACAGCCCAGCCCATCCGTGATAAGGATGAACGAGTTGTGCGCTCCAAGATGCCGTTCTGCAAACTACTGTTGTACTCTGGCGTTATTTGTCCGTTTGTGGCCCGCCTGTTAGCTTGCACGATTCTTGCCATTCTTCTTCGACCTCTCTCATGAACGAGCTGTTTTCGCCCACAGGAACTGCCGCTGACTGGAGGTTTGTTTGTTTGTCTCACAATTCTGGGGAAACACTAGACACCGTCGTGTGTGAAAAGCCCAGGAGGGTGGCAGTTTCTGAGACACTGGATCCAGAGTGCCTGCCCGTGATGTACATACCTCTCAAAGTGTCTTAGGTCACTCGTTTTGCCCATTCTAATGTTCAATAGAACAGCCTCGATCCCTGTTTAATATAGCAAGCCACTGCCAGGTGACTCACTCTCCATAGGAGCAATCCATTTTCATGAATGGGGAGGTTAAAGCAGGCCAAATTTGACCAAATATGAGTGGCGTTAGTTTGATCAGATACCAAGCACTCTCTCACCTATGGTGGGGTCATGGTCTTCAGGGAACCTGTGGCTGATAAACTGCATTATAATAGCTGAGGAGAAAGAGAGAGAGTTTTAAGTTTTTACAAGCTATTTGGGGGGGGGGCAATTACATTGTCACAAAGCTGCACAGGCACTGCATCAATAAACCAAAGAGGATAAATCAGAAACAAACTACAGCAGATCAGAAGACAGAGCCGAAGAGAGATGGAGAGATAGGGATTACGAAGTCAATGCGGGAGAATTTATTACATAACGCAGGTTGTATCACACACACACACACACTTCTCCATCTCTCCTTTGTCTCATTTTTCTCCCTCCAGGCGGGTAGTGGTTCACACGCATAGATAAACACACCCTGCAGCTTACACAGAAACACACAGTATCTCCGCCTCTGCAGCATCAGTGTACGCCCACTCTAGTTTCCATGGCGAAAGCAGGCACAGATGTTGTTTTTAATGACCCATCTCTCCCGCTATCCCTCCAAATCCTCCCTCTCGCCGATGTTTTTACTACTTTTCTGTGTACCTATACCAGGTGAACTCTGCCAGTCTCCATGGCAACAGTAGCCAAGAAAAGGGGGGTTGTTAGGCACTGACGCGTCTTCCTGACGACAGGCACCCAAACGGCACCCCAGACTGCCGTAGAAGGCGGCCAACGCCCATGCTTACGAGAAGAGAACCCTGACTATCTGACTGCACTTGGAGGGTGTGTCAGAGAAACACAGAAAAGACAAGGCGGCATTAGGAGAAGTAATGAGGTGGAGAAGAATAGCCAGTCAGACATAATATGTACAAACAAACAGACCGCAAGACAGAAGAAAAGACATGCACTAAGTAAGAGTGAGGTGGAGTGCAGTTAAGTATAATTATGAGTGTGTGTACTCACCGCTCTTCCCCACTCCCCCCTCTCCCAACATCACCAGTTTGTACTCGCGGGAGAGGCCCCCGGAGCCTCGCAATGACTCCATTTACACTATGAACAGAGAGATAAGAGGCTGTGAGTAATACACATATACCCTTTAAAACAGACACACGTAATAATAATTTTTGGTCCCAGTTTATTAAGCCCAGGACTAACAAATAGAACTATGAAAGAGAGTGTACAGAGTTGAAAGTGACTAACACACAAACATGAATCCACACATGCTAATGTGCAATCTTGCTGTCATGTGTCAAGCGCTAAAGCTAATGACAAGAGATTAGAAAGAGAGAATGAGATACACCACACACAGGCAAACTTCAACATCAATATCCATTCACTGTCGAAAGTCGGGTCAGTCAACCACACAGTAGATCTAAAGAATAGCGACGAGACAGAGGTGAAAGAGATAGTGGTTTCAGGGACAGAAGTAGAGCTATATAGCCAACATTCTAGTCTACTTTGCCACCCTTGAAAAACAAACAAAAAAACTATTCAACTCATATGAATAGGCCACTATTGTTATGCCTCGGACCCATTTGGAGTGTGTGTAGATTGACTTATAAAAGAGTCAGATGGCACTCCAGTTTATTAGATTGGTGTATGCAGCAGCTAGTAGAACTCATGCGGAAAGAGGAACCAACTATCGACTTGACAGCAATCATGTGATTTCTAAGTGCAGGGCGAATGTGTGACATTGACCACCACAAACCCAGGCAATGTCATCACAACTATTATTGTTATCACCTAGCCTTCCCGTTCTCTAACCCAAAATAGCATGATTTAAATAACATTTTTTACAACACCAGACTATATTAAAAACGTTTATTTAATTGTCAGAATAAATGATAATGAATTATATATTTATCCTTGACAAAGAGGCCTACATAAGCAGACAGTTACTTATCATTAGGGCCTAGGCTACTAATGGTAGTCATTATGAAGTGATCACATTCTCTCAATGATGGAATGCAGAGACACGATGTTTGACAAAGCCGGTTCATTGTTGTGAGGACAGAGGCAGATAGAACAGACATAACTTGGGTGGTTAAAAATAGATGTTCATATCCGCTTGAGAGTAGCTACGTTTTTTTTGTATTTTTTTTTGCCTGGTTTTATGTAAAATAGGAGGTCTGAACTTCAATAACGCATGACTGACCCCATGTCCCCAAAATTGCATCAAAACATATCTTTGGTAGATCCAAAAACACAAAGGAGTGGATGGTATTGTAGTATATTGCCGAGCCGACACAGGCTGTATGATTCAAGGGAGTCTCCAGGCTTCAGATAGCTCAGGCCTCGGAAGTTTTATTGAAATGCAGATTAAACATATCGACTCTGTGATAGCCTTATTCAACGTCCACAGTTAGGGGGTGTCATTATTATTTGTAGAGGCTACCTAAACTAAGCGCAACAAAAGTAAACGTGTATTGCACAACTGTCACGTTGTTATAGCCTAATGTTACAAACAGTGAGTCCGCTACGTTTCAGCTGACGAAAATATTTTTTAAAAATTCTAAAATCATTGAATCTGACGAAGTCGCAGTGAAAACTGCATCCGTTGTAAACATTCACTGAAATATAACTATTTAATATAATTTATTGGCTACTTTGAAACAGGATAAACAACAACAAAAATATTTTTGAAAGGGCAATAGCGAACCTTCAAAAGACTGGTAAAGTAGCAGAATGAATTGTGTGGCTGTAACGTTAGGTGTCCTAGGATTAGGAAAAACAAATTACTCTACCTTTTTCTAAACTTAAAATGTAAGATTATTTGAAGAACAAAGTGTAGGCTACGAGTCAATCATTGATGAACGTAAAACAAGCTGCATGAATTTGTTAGCCTTTTTGCAGATCAGTGTTCAATCGGACATTGCACACATTGTTTCATGTAATTAAAGGAACGAGTTCAGTGAGAAAGATGTATATTGCCGACTACGACGAAAGCAAATGATTGAACATTTGCAAACATAAAAGAGCCAACTGACTTCATGCATACACGAATAGAAATGAGCGACTCACCTGTGTCACAGAGCTTCTTTCTTCATTATTTCCGAAATGACTTTTATGGCCATTTAGTGCTTGACGTTTGATAAGTCATGCTACAAAATCCTCACTAACTGTAAACAACGCCAGCAGTCTGAAAATTACGTCACAGGATCCCACCTCCCGTCGGGTCAGTGGCTGTGACTTTTCAGTAGAGTTGCAAGTAACCTTGAAAAGTCTGTGAAAGGCTGTGAAATATTTGTAGTTAATCATATCAGTAACGTTAGATCGTCATATCAGCGCTGTAGCTCCGCCCACCTTGAAAGTTGAGCAGAGCATGCTGGGTGATCTCGAGCAGTGATGACAACTAATCAATTTTGTTGCTAGATTTAGCAACTTTTCAGACTACCCTGGTAACTTTTTTTTTTCAAACAGCACCGAGCAACAAATTTAGCTACTTTAAAAAATATATTTGGAAATTTTAGCAACTTTTAAAAAGTGACTCAAACGCTAAAATGCACAAATTTTCCCTCTAAATTACACAAAAATTATTTTCTCTGTCACACTGTCACAACACACGTGCCTGGCTGCAAAAGTGCATTGTGAGTGACGTAAGCAGCAGGCCAGCAAATCATTGTTGGCTGACTGCAGCAGCAGCAGTGATACGGGTTCGGCGAGCCTAACGCAATGAATATAGTTGGTCACGAATGTTTGATCTTGAACAGAACTTACAACATCAATCAACATGCCTCAATCAAAAATGTACAGAAAAAAGTGGGAGTCTGTACCTGAACAAATCATATTTTTTGCCGAGTTGGCCAGTCAATTTGAGTAACGTTATTGTGTGTTTTACGTAATGACGTAATGAGGTTTTTAGAGAAGAAAAAAACCCAGAAAAAAACCCCGAAATACCTTATTTACATAAGTATCCATACCCATTGCTATGAGACTCGAAATTGAGCTCAGGTGCGTCCCCATGTTTCCATTGATCATCCTTGAGATGTTTCTACAATTTGATTGGAGTCAACCTGTGGTAAATTGATTTGGAAAGGTACACACCTGTCTATATAAGGTCCCACAGTTGACATTGCATGTCAGAGCAAAAACCAAGCCATGAGGCTGAAAGAATTGTCCGTAGAGCTCCAAGACAGGATTATGTAGAGGCACAGATCTAGGGAAAAGTACCAAAACATTTCTGCAACATTGAAGGTCCCCAAGAACACAGTGGACTCCATCATTCATAAATGGAAAAAGTTTGGAACCACCAACACTCTTCCTAGAGCAGGCCGTCCGGCCAAACTGAGCAATAGAAGAGCCTTGGACAGGGAGGTAACCAAGAACCCGATGGTCACTCTGACAGAGCTCGAGAGTTCCTCTGTGGAGATGGGAGAACCTTCCAGAAGGACAACCATCTCTGCGGTACTCCACCAATCAGGCCTTTATGGTAGAGTGGCCAGACGGAAGCCACTCCTCAGTAAAAGGCACATGATAGCTCGCTTGGAGTTTGCCAAAAGGCACCGAAAGGACTCTCAGATTCTCTGGTCTGATGAAACCTAGACTGAACTCTTTGGCCTTTTGGCCTGAATGCCAAGCGTCACGTCTGGAGGAAACCTGGCACCATCCCAACGGTGAAACATCGTGGTGGCAGCATCATGCTGTGGGGATGTTTTTCAGCGGCAAGGATTGGGAGACTAGTCAGGATCGAGGGAAAGAAAAATGGAGCAAAGTACAGAGAACTTGTTCCAGAGCACTCAGGACCTCAGACTGGGTTCACCTTCCAACAGGACAACAACCCTAAGCACACAGCCAAGACAACGCAGGAGTGGCTTCGTGACAAGTCTCTGAATGTCCTTGAATGGCCCAGCCAGAGCCCGAAATTAAACCAGATCGAACATCTCTGGAGAGACCTGAAAATAGCTGTGCAGCGATGCTCCCCATCCAACCTGATAGCGCTTGAGAGGATCTGCAGAGAAGAATGGGAGAAACTCCCCAAATACAGGTCTGCCAAGCTTGTAGTATCATACCCAAAAAGGCTCAAGGCTGTAATTGCTGCCAAAGGTGCTTCAACAAAGTACTGAGTAAAGGGTATGAATACTTAAATTAATATCACGTAAATGTGATATTTCTGTTTTTTTTTTAATGCATTTGCAAAAATGTAGAAAACTGTTTTTGCTTTGTCATTTTGGGATATAGTGTTTATATTGAGGGAAACGCTTTAATCAATTTTAGAATAAGGCTGTAACGTAACCAAATGTGTGAAAAGTCAAGGAGTTTGAATACATCGTGAATGTGCTGTTCCATGCCTGTGCATCTTCAGCATTATTAAATCACCTCAACTGGAATCCTACCTGTCTGTCATCTGTACCCTTACCAGCACACTGGAACAAGTAAAACCTAACCTAAAGAATATCCAGTCCACCAAGTCCTCACTTATATAACCAAATAATAGGCCTACTAAGACACAATTGATTATATTTTAAGTTTATTATAATAGAATAAAGATGCACATTGTCAGTCATGGTGCAGAATCCCTGGATGGACACAATTTGGAGTTAACTGTCTTGCTCTTGGGTACACCAGTAGCCCTTCAGGTGCCAGTTCAGTTCCCATGTTTGTAATGTTCCGGCCTGGGTCTTGAGCCAACAACTTTCCCTCTAACATCTAGGCTACCTGCCATGCATAGGTGGTGATGTATACGAGACACGTACAGGTAACTGCCAAAATAATGGAAACACTTGAGTAAATGAGAGGTACAAAGTATATTGAAACCAGGTGATTCCACACAGGTGTGTTTCTGGAGTTAATAGAGTTTCAGAATCTATGTCAAGTTGCATTGAAGCAGTTCTGGCTCGTGGTGGCCCAACAGCCTATTAAAATACTTTATGTTGCTGTTTACTTTTATTTTGGCAGTCCCTATTTGCTGTGTGCTCCCTGTGACTTTGTTTGATCTTTTTAATTAGCTAGACCATACAATTTATAGGCTACTGGATATTCTCATGCTGTAACTGCACAGAAGACCAAATCTTGTCATGTGAGTTTGTGTTTGAGAGGGGGGGGGGTATGCATTCACATTTTTGGTCATTTAGCAGCCACTGTTATCCAGAGAGAAATCAGTGAGCTAGTCGTGTGTCTGCCCAAGTGTGACTTAGCAAAAAGGACAAGCAAAAAAGACTCGAAAATAGTGTATCAGTTTATTTATTTGCACGTTCATTGTGTTAACAAATTCAACAAGTCAGCATTAGTGTAATATATTTAGCATAGACTACATAGCATTATGCAGTTTAAACACATTTCAGAGTACTGGTCTTGTTTTGCATTTCCCCCACACACACAACATACAACTCTGACCTTCAATTATGACTGAGGCGGTGAATCAATGACAGCCAATGGGATACTCACAACCCATTGATTTCTTTGTCTCTTTTTATTCACACCTCAGATTTGTCTGTACAACACACAACAGCAAAAGAGTGGGATGGGTTGTCATGGAAGGAAAAGGAGAGTGGACTAGAGAGAGGGATTCAGTCAGGGCCAAGGGATAGGAAAAGGGAGGGCACCCCAACAATTGAACACATTCACAGCTAGGGGAGAGCCCTTTGCCATTCCTGGGGGAACAATCACATACGCTAACGACAGGCGGCAGTGCATCTGCCTGATAGTGTCTGGGAACAAACTGTCATTTACACAAGGTTATACTGTATTTACATTTTGATATCTACAAAAAAGATGCTTTGATTAAGCTATGGGTTTAGGGGAAGCCAGCAAAACAGAGGGTAACAAAGCCAGAGCATCTAATTTTGGTTTGGATTATTCTGTGATATGGGACATCGTTGCTGATCTTTGCAGAGTGCTTTCTGTGCTATTTACAAAAGGAAATGCTTATAGGAAGAAGAAACTGTTGAATATCGATCACAGGCACCTGTAACATACACAACCCCAGAATCTCAAAGTAAAGTCAGAAAGAAACAGTGAGAACATATAAATAGGAAACTAGAAAATCTGTTAAAGATACAGAAACGGGAGAATGTACACGGTTTGTTTTCTAAAATATGTTAGCTAGCAATTATGATACACCTTGATTTGATCTCCACTAAACCTTCCTGTCATGAAGAGAACTCACAATGTTGCTAGCCAAAGACATCTCGCCTCTCGCAGTAATTATCTGTCATGCACAGACACGTGAGACAAAAAAAAAACGAAACACTTGTGTCCTTATCAACAGACACATTGACAGCCATCCTTTCCCACAGAACAATGCTAAGATGCTGTCATCATTCTCCTTTCACCCTCCAAAAATATTCCACTTTAACACTTTTTAAAACATTGAATGCAACCCTTATTAGCGCAGCTACAGTTAGGAACACCACTCCTTTCTAGATGTACCGTCTAACTCTCCAGCGAGGACAGAGCAATGAATAAAGATGACGTCACACTATTCCTCAGCCACCATGTTAGAATCTCCTGGGCAAAGTTGGCCAAACGGTGGACTACAACCCATTGGCCTTTCCGTGGTGAGACTCTGACAGAGATGCTTTGAGCCTGTGCTCACACTACAAACTTGGGCATTTGTAGCCTACATTCAGGCCATATGTTAAATACAAAAACACATTTCCAGTCTACTGCCCAGCACATCTTTGCCCAAGCCAAGACTAGGTGGGGTTATGGTGTTAGGGCTAATGCAATTTTACCTCACTCCAAAGTGCACTTATATCCATATAATTAAATCATGCCCCAGACTGGAAGCCTCCTACAGAGACAAAGACAAAAGGATAGTCAGAGGACCTTTCTCTGAATTGGAAAGACTACAGTTTGAAAAATGTCTCTAGGTTATCGAAACCTGTGCGGCTGTTGTGATTTTTTTTTTTTAAGTGCTGTGCTAATTATTCAAACATTATGAAACCAAAAGTCTGAAATGGGTTTCCGAGACAGTGCTTCTTAATGAATGACAATTACATTTTGTTTCAACAAGTTGCCTTGATGTATAGTTTCGATGGAAACTGAAGATACTGTGCATGTAATTGAACAAATTTCCAATATCTCATGGCTGTGAGGGAAAACTATAGGACAAAGGACTTGAACTGCCCAGGATATTAGCCTCTTATATTACAATAACTACAAATAGATATTTGTTTTCAAAAGTATCAAAAGAGAGCAAAAAAAAAAGTTTGATCAAATCAACCAGTGATAAAAGCAAAAAAGGTTGCTTTGGGCTTTTCAAAGTGCGATCAGATATACAAAATGTTCAGTGCGCAGCCCAGATGTGCATACCGCCTACTCTCAATTCCATGTGGAATGTGATGACTTTCATAGGAAAGGACACAACACTTACGAGTGCCAAAACCGCTATCAATGGTATCTACATAAAACTGTGATATGCCAAGCATTAACCAAAGAAGCTTGTTGAGTTACAACACCACGCAAATAACATGTAATAACAGACATTTATGGTCATTTATTTGCTAGCTCAAGTTAGCTCAAACCCAAGCTACCATTGCAGCTAGTTTACAAGGACTCAGTTTGAGCACCTCAGAGGCCGGTGAAGCTGAATGTGTACAATATTTACCTGTGTGTGAGGGTAGGGATATGCAACATTCAAGCTAAGTGGTTAGCAGTGTACACCTACAGTGAGATGCAGTGTATAGACACAGCAAAGAGACAGTGTGCAGTGACAGCTTGATCGCTATTGACTATCATAGTTCAAAAAAATCTTCTGACACAATGGGGACCGTGCTGTGGAGCAACAGCGGTGATAAACAGAGAGCAAGAGCTCGGGGAGAAGGGAGGGCACCAGAACCCGAGCTGACACTTTGAAGCCTTTGTTGAATTCAGTGGATGAGACATTGCAGGAGATGAACATTTGCATTCTTACACAAACTCACCCCACACAAAATGTATTTCAAAAAGACAGTGAGCTCAAACAAGGATCGACTGAGCCGTTACCAATGATGTGACTATAAATTCTACTAAATGGTGTATTCTAATAAATTGACAGGAGTAAAGCACTGACATGCAAGTGTATACAGGGCCAAATGGCCCCCGTGGAACAGCATATGAACGACAAAGCTCTCTCTGGTAAAATTGGTGATAGACAGACACAAAGTTACAGATCATTTTATGGCCTTCGGCTCATGTGGTCACCATGACAACGGGTGTACTGTAACAACGGCTTTCGGGTACATTGAGATCCGTCCAATTATAGCCTCCCGTGCCACATGGCTACAGCCTCGCCTCGACCAATCACGTCAGGTCTAAAAAAATAAATGCACCAATGAAATGGTAGGGAGAGCAACAGGAGTCACAAAGTAAAACCAGAAATCATCAATTTACTCTAACGGGGTAGACCCAATCCACTGAGGTTGTGTGCTACTGAGGGAGGGTTCAGTGTAGCAGAGTGATTTTCTATCCACAATGCACTTATTGTGCTTCTACACCTGCATTGCTTGCTGTTTGGGGTTTTAGGCTGGGTTTCTGTACAGCACTTTGTGACATCAGCTGATGTAAGAAGGGCCTTATAAATACATTTGATTGATTGAATGATTGACTTATCATAGACACATTGTTATATACTGAACGCAGGTTTTCCAACATGTACGTGAACGGCAGGTGAATAATATCCGATTGTTATGCCAGAGTTGGTATGAATCTGCCCCACAAAATGAAATTCCCCATTTTGTCTCTGCCTCGCTAATATAGGATAGGAAAGGTGGCTTGAACTCATTTGAACTCATTTTACACTGTGCATGAAAAAGCTCTGACTCACGCAGTTTGACTATTGAGTTTCATGGGCATTGTTGCTACATGTGAGCTTACTGATGAAACATATATGGTCCACATTGAAATAAAGAAACATAAACGTGGTGGTAGATAAGATCAATACATCCCTCTAGCCTTACCTGCCCATAACGTAAAACACTTAGCGATATCAGTATTATCCCGTGAACATTGTAATATAGTACTCTATCCTGCCCAATAAATTGACCACATGTCTAATATTACCACTGCTGTTTAAAAATAAAAAAACGCCCCTACTTTAAAAAAAACAGCCCCGTCACAATATAAATTAACCACACCCTCTAATTAACATAAACCCTCCCAGTTTTGTGCAGTACCAGGAGATACTTCCTGGTTTAAAGAGGAATTGGTACACTAGGTTAAGAGAAAGTCTTGCATACTGTATTCTGTGGCCACATTCCTTCCCAGGTGTGTTTTATATTTAACTTGTAATTATATTTAACAAGTAATTGAATGTTTATACCTATGGGTGACAGGGGCTGGAGAACGAGGGTGGGAGGTTGTGACGCTCTCTGAACTCTGATTGGATTAACCACATCCCCTTTACACCCCCACCCAACCGGTAGGACCACATGGATATCACTGACAGTCTTGAATGTGTAGGCTATATATTTGTGTATACATTTGAATATGTCTTCCTATATTCAGATCTAGATTTTGAAATACTCAATCAAGTCTTTTGTCGTCAGTGATTCCTAAAAGTCTGGTCAGATTTTTTTTCAGCCACGGTGGTCGCCTCAATGGTTGCGGTAATTTTTCATAGAAGAGAGTGGTCCTACCTTACAAGTCCATGCTGGGTGGGGTTATGGTGGTCTGGTTGGGTCTCTTTATTTCAGACAGGAAGGGTTCTTTTTCATTCTTTTATTTATTTTTCTAAGAGAATAGGATTGAAATAGTAGTGGTAGTGGTGGTTTTTTGACAGAATACCCACTCTGAGAAATTGCACGATTTTCCAAATTTTGGGGAGATTTTTCTGAGCTGTCCTAATACTCGCCCAGGGTGTGCCACTTGGCTATCTGCCGGCGGGGGTTGTCGCAGACCTCTCTCCAGTGGGTGACCCCAGTGGGCATGAGGCTCTGGCCACCCAGCACCAGGCGGCCCACCACCTCGTTCTTGGTGGTACGGTCGAAGTCGACCACCAGGAACTCCACGGAGACGTCGGCCAGCAGCTCGGCGGGCACGTCGTAGATGAATGACTCGTTGAAAACGGGGTTGAGTGTGCACTTCTTCACGTGTGTCTTCTTCTTGGCGATGCGCTTGTGGCTGTAGAACACGTTCACCTTCACGTAGGGGTCTGTGAGGGATGGATAGAGGGGAAAGGGGGTGAGGTGTGTGTGTGTGTGTGTGTGTGTGTGTGTGTGTGTGTGTGTGGTACTTACTGCCTGACAGGCCAGTGATGTCCATCCTGGGCAGGTGTTTGGCCTTCAGCACCACCACATTGAGCCTGTGAGTGACAGGCTGGTAGGACAAAGACACCAGCAGCTCCCCACGGCTCACACACTGCAGAGAGAACGCAGGGTTAGAATGTAGATACACACACACTGCAAAGAGAACGCAGATACACACACACTGCAGAGAGAACGCAGGGTTAGAATGTAGATACACACACACTGCAGAGAGAACGCAGGGTTAGAATGTAGATACACACACACTGCAAAGAGAACGCAGATACACACACACTGCAGAGAGAACGCAGGGTTAGAATGTAGATACACACACACTGCAAAGAGAACGCAGATACACACACACTGCAGAGAGAACGCAGGGTTAGAATGTAGATACACACACACTGCAGAGAGAACGCAGGGTTAGAATGTAGATACACACACACTGCAGGGAGAACACCTAGTTAGAACACACACATGCACACACAAAGTACGCATACAGTACACTCATACACACAAAACCTGCCTTGCACACAAATAGGGCAGACATTATACGTCAATAACCCACTACCCACTTCCACACAATTTATACACCATAGATAATTTCCGTAAAAGTAATATACAGTATGTAGACCTGCAGCTTCCCCTGTCTTTCTGTTCATCTCGCTCTCCGTTTTACTCTTGGCCTCACTCTCTTTCTCGTGAATTCGTATACTACACCTAGGTGTCACTATGGCAACGCACTGTGGGAGGCGGCCCAAGGCTGAGCTTGAACTTAAAAAAGGAGAACTAGAGAATTACCCGGGCCGGGACGTACGCGCGTGTGTGTCTTGCCATGCGTGCGTGTGCAAATCCGCTACCATCTGCACTGGGATCTGCATGCAAAGTATGACGTAAATAGATAGCCTCCTAATTTTCTCTAGTCCAGTGCATCTGTAGCTTTTTCATTAACGAGCAGGACTTAACGCCACATCTCATTTAGAATCCCCACTAGGGGAATTCTGCTCTAAGAAAGTCTAGTCTTTAAAAATAGTCTGAAACCACTGCAGTCGCTACACAACAATACTTCAGTTCCCTAACACTGTACTCCTTTTGACTACATTCTGAAGTACTCATCTAGTAAATGGTACATTTCACACTTAAAAGCACCTTTTGAGTATATAAATGAACATGCCATAGACTCACTGCGGAGTGAAATGCAGAAAATGACCCACCATTTTTAGTGTTGCTTAGTTCCCTGACAATTTAATCTTTCAAAAAATATTTCTCTAAAGTACAACGCAAATGGTACATTTGTCATACTTTCAAGCATTTCTTTTTATTATATGAATGGACATACCATGAACTCAGTTTGCGCTTGGTTTATTTCTTTAAGTCTCCTATGGCCTCATTAGTCAAGACGGGCTGAGAGAGAAGTCCTAACAGCGCTAGGAGCTAGTGCTGCCATATAAACCAATGTGACATTTTAGACGCCTTGGGCTGAACGGGAGTTTTGATGCGTTTTAGTGCTCCTGTAGAATGGTGGAGAATCACAATGCTCAAAATATACCTTTTTATGTTCTAAACGGGTAATGGCTTCTTTTTTTTTTGAACAACTTCTAAGTGTGTGAGCTACCGCTGTCGTAATGAGTGTGACGTCTTTACTGCTCCCCACTTCAATAATTTAAGCTTCCCCCCTCCACTTAAGTCACTTAAAAGGTTCATGGACGTCTCCTCTGGACTTATGGTCCAGCCACACTCCTTTTTATCGCAGCGCCATCTCGCTTTCTCTCCGTCCAATGATGCCCTTCTCTCTCTAATTCGTCCCCTACTACTGTATCATCCATCTCTCTCTTTCTCATGTACTGTTGTCTTTTTCCCCCTCTTCATTTGTTCAGTGGCATCGCACTCCTTCTCCTCTTCATCAGCAGATACCCAAGTCTCTCTTTTTCATTTACTCAGACTAATCTTTCTCTCCCTCTATTTATGTCTTGTTCCTTCTCTCTCCCCACTGGAAGATCGATTCCCTCCCGTCTCTAAACCGCTTCAGGCTGCAGTGAAATGGGAGGGAATTCAATTTAAGGCCCTCTTCTGAACGAAGGAGTAAAGAGATGAGGAGAGAGAGAGAGAGATGGAAGGAGGGGAAGAAAGGGAGAGAGGGGGTAGAAAGAGACAGATAGAGAGGAAGATGAGAGACAGGGAGAGAAAGGGAAAGAGAGGGAGAGAAAAAGAAAGAGAGAGGAAATGGTAGAACTATGTACTGATAAATCTCTATAGGAGTCAGAGAGAGAGAGAGGGGTGTGAAATAGTGTGACTGCATGGAGATGAAATTGAGAATGTTGGTGTGGGTGTATGTGTATATGGAGGAAGATATTATGCATGTGTGTATACATATCTGTACTGCCTCGCTTGACAGGCTTACATTGGCACTGGGAATGATACTTATGCATGTAATGTGTTTACACGTGTCGTGTGGGCATGACTGTGCATGTGTGTGTGTCTGCTGCTGTCTTCGAAGAGTGGAAAAGAAACAGGTTGTGTGTGCTGAATGAGCCTCTCTCTCTGTGTTTGTGTGTGTGTGTGTGTGTGTGTGGTATGCATTTAGGTTTCTCTGTAATCTTTTTCTCAATGCAGATTGTGTTGTGCGGAGGTCTCTCTCTCTCGGTCTCTCCCTCTCTGTGCTATGTGTGGGGCTCTTTCTTGTCAATGGTAGTAGCCTAACCCCTCAATTTCTCTTTCTCTCTCCATTACCCTCTCTTCTCTCCATTGCCCTCCCTCTCGTCTCCATCTTTCTGCTCTGTCTATACCACCCCTCTCTCTCCATCCCCTCTCTCTCTCCATCCTCTCTCTCTCTCCATCCCCTCTCTCTCCATACCCTCTTTCTCCCCATCCCCTCTCTCTCCCCATCCCCTCTCTCTCTCCATCCCCTCTCTCTCCACATCCCCTCTCTCTCCCCTGCCCTCTCTCCCCATCCCCTCTCTCTCTCTCTCTCTCCCCATCTCCTCTCTCTCCCATCCCCTCTCTCTCTCCATCTCCTCTCTCTCCCATCCCCTCTCTCTCCCCTGCCCTCTCTCCCATCCCCTCTCTCTCCCCCTCTCCCCCCATCCCCTCTCTCCCCCATCCCCTCTCTCTCCATCCCCTCTCCTCCCCATTCCTCTCTCTCTCCATCCACTCTCTCTCCCTCCCTCCCCTCTCTCTCTCCCTACCCTCTCTCTCCCCTACCCTTTCTCTCTCCCTATTCTCTCTCTCTCTCTCCCTCCCTCCCTCCCTTATTTTGCAAATGTATCGCCTTTCTGCCAACCTTTCTCTCTTTCTTCCCCGTCTCTCTCATTATCCCTCCCCCTCTTCATCTCTAGTGTTGCTGGCCATAAAAGCCCATCAACTGTTCCACTTCTCCATCCTCTCTCTCTATCCTTCTCTCCCTCCTTACCACTCCAACTCCTCCCTCTATCCTCAAATTCTGTCTACTCATCTCTCTATGAATTGCCCTCTTTTACCACACCCCATTCCCTCCCTCCCTTTCATCCTCTTTCCCCTTTTTGTCTCCCTTCTTTTCATTCCGGCCCTCATTCTAGAGTCTTTTTCATCATCTATCCTCCATCCCTCGATTCCTCACCTGTATTCCTCTCAATAAAAGAAAATGCCTTTCTCACTTTCATCCGGTTTCTCTTCTCTCTCCCTCCTCCTCCTTCTCTCCATTCCTAATTCCCATTCTCTAACCAGGATGTGTCTTTTGTCATTATTGTAAAAGAGAATGTTCTCAATAACATGTTTAAATAAAAGGTAATAAATACAAGTAATTCCTTGTCTCCTCCCTCCATCCTTCCCTTTCCCTTTCCTCACCTGGATGTGTCTCTTGCTGATCTGTTGGGTGATGTGAACTCGTCCTGTGCTGGGGTCCAGCCCGGCCAGAGGCACTGCCGCCTCCCCGATGACATCATCACGGGCGAAGCGGTCAAAGCTGAGCACCAGGAAGTGCAGTGTGAGGTCGGGCAGTGTGCTGTAGGCCACGCCGTAGAACGTAAACGTCTCGTCAAACACTGGCTCCAAGGTCTTCCTCAGGACGCGGGTCTGAAGAGCAATTGGTCATATTTCAGTCTGGTTGCTATTGTGACAATAGCACTTAAACAGTCACACTTACAGTAACAGTTAAACAGTCACACTTACAGTAACACTTAAACCGTTACACTTACAGTAACATTTAAACCGTTACACTTACAGTAACACTTAAACCGTTACACGTACAGTAACACTTAAACCGTTACACGTACAGTAACATTTACATGTACAGTAACAGTTAAACAGTTACACTTACAGTAACAGTTAAACAGTTACACTTACAGTAACACTTAAACCGTTACACTTACAGTAACACTTAAACCGTTACACGTACAGTAACACTTAAACCGTTACACGTACAGTAACACTTAAACCGTTACACTTACAGTAACAGTTACACGTACAGTAACAGTTAAACAGTTACACTTACAGTAACAGTTACACGTACAGTAACAGTTAAACAGTTACACGTACAGTAACAGTTAAACAATTACACGTACAGTAACAGTTAAACAGTCACACTTACAGTAACAGTTAAACAGTTACACTTACAGTAACAGTTAAACAGTTACACTTACAGTAACAGTTACTGTACGTGTAACAGTTAAACAGTCACACTTACAGTAACAGTTAAACAGTTACATGTACAGTAACAGTTAAACAGTTACACGTACAGTAACAGTTAAACAGTTACACGTACAGTAACAGTTAAACAGTTACACGTACAGTAACACTTAAACCGTTACACGTACAGTAACACTTAAACCGTTACACGTACAGTAACACTTAAACCGTTACACGTACAGTAACACTTAAACCGTTACACTTACAGTAACAGTTACACGTACAGTAACAGTTAAACAGTTACACTTACAGTAACAGTTACACGTACAGTAACAGTTAAACAGTTACACGTACAGTAACAGTTAAACAATTACACGTACAGTAACAGTTAAACAGTCACACTTACAGTAACAGTTAAACAGTTACACTTACAGTAACAGTTACTGTACGTGTAACAGTTAAACAGTCACACTTACAGTAACAGTTAAACAGTTACATGTACAGTAACAGTTAAACAGTTACACGTACAGTAACAGTTAAACAGTTACACGTACAGTAACAGTTAAACAGTTACACGTACAGTAACAGTTAAACAGTTACACGTACAGTAACAGTTAAACAGTTACACGTACAGTAACAGTTAAACAGTTACATGTACAGTAACAGTTAAACAGTTACATGTACAGTAACAGTTAAACAGTTACACGTACAGTAACAGTTAAACAGTTACACTTACAGTAACAGTTACTGTACGTATAACAGTTAAACAGTTACACTTACAGTAACAGTTAAACAGTTACATGTACAGTAACAGTTAAACAGTTACACGTACAGTAACAGTTAAACAGTTACACGTACAGTAACAGTTAAACAGTTACACGTACAGTAACAGTTAAACAGTTACACGTACAGTAACAGTTAAACAGTTACACTTACAGTAACAGTTACTGTACGTATAACAGTTAAACAGTTACACTTACAGTAACAGTTAAACAGTTACATGTACAGTAACAGTTAAACAGTTACACGTACAGTAACAGTTAAACAGTTACACGTACAGTAACAGTTAAACAGTTACACGTACAGTAACAGTTAAACAGTTACAGTGACACAACTCTTTTACAATACAAAATGAGAGGGATAATGCAGGGGTCTTCAAACTTTTCTTGCCCAGGGCCCCAATCATGTTTGTATACTTAAAAGATGTTTTAAAAAATGTTCTTATTTTGATCTAATCCTGTAATAATGAAAATTCAAATAATTAAATAATAAAAGTATTAAGCTAATTGGGACCGCAACCCCAAATACCTAAACCCTAAAAACACAACAAAGCAAATCAAGGATTAACCCTGTAGGTAGGAAGAAACCTCCAGAGGAACCAGACTCACCTTGACCCGATGCTTCTTTTCTGGCAGTATGGTCATCTTCACGTAGGGGTCCGAGCTACCCGCCTGCTCGTCCACGGCCGGCAGACCCTGGGCGCCAACAATGGTCACCACCAGCGCCTTCTTGGGGAAGTTGTAGTCCACGGACAGGCTGAGGGTGCCTAGGGCAGCGTGCGGCGTGGTGGTGCCCTCCCCCTGGCACGGAGTAAAGGGCGAAGCTGTCTTGCTGGCATCACAGCTACTGCTACTGCTGTTACCTCCGGAGCTGCTCTCCAGGCAGCAGTAGTCGGCTCGGATGGGCAGCGCCCGCTCTAGCCTGGGCTGTCCAGCAGGAGGCAGCAGGTGGCTCATCTGCAGGTGGGTGGAGCCGTTGAGCAGGCCCGTTTCTGGGTCAGCGTCCACCAGCATCACCCTTCCTCCCCCTCCACCTCTTCCTCGCTCGCCATTACGACCCCACTCTACGCCGGATCCGCCGCCATTTCGCGAGGAGCCCGGGCGTCGACCCACGCGGACGATCTTCTTGTTACTGAGTGTCTCCGGGTAGATGCTGATTCCCTTGAGCATGTGGATGAACTTGTAGGGCGGGTCGACGGCCGGGTCACAGGGCCCCGATTGGAGCTTGTAGCTGCCCGTCATCTGGCGGTAGCGACGCTGGCAGCAGGTCCAGAGGAAGACGGCCACCGTGACCGAGACCACCAGGACCCCGGCGCCCAGGAAGCCCGCCAGCACCGGGGACACCTCTGAGAGGGGCGAGGAGGGGAATGAGGGACAGGGAGAGAGCAGGGAAATCTTATTCATTTTATGATTTCCTTTCCACCGTTATTCACTTCATTCCTTCAATACTGATGGGTTGAAAGCCTTACTAACAGGTAGATTAGGCCTTCTAAAAAACTGCCTTCAACAAACAAAGGAAGAACAAGTGCGGAATGAAAACACATAATGAAACAGAAGGTTGTATTCCATCAAAAAGCATAATTCCCTGCCTAAAGTGAGAAGATGAAAGGCTGTCAAAAATATGTGTCCCGAAAAGCAGGAAAACTGGTTAAACCTTGTAAAATGGATGGACTTGATCAGAGTATTTCAAATTTTTCCCCCCTGTTCACGTTTCGTGGGGCCTTGCCCCATACAGTCAGTCAGATGAGGAAGTTGAAGTTAGTATAAGCCGTTGCAGAAGGATTACAGTATGTTCTACACCATGTTCTACCC
The DNA here is from genome assembly GCF_018296145.1 of Oncorhynchus tshawytscha. Classification (NCBI taxonomy): domain Eukaryota; kingdom Metazoa; phylum Chordata; class Actinopteri; order Salmoniformes; family Salmonidae; genus Oncorhynchus; species Oncorhynchus tshawytscha. The sequence goes on from NC_056441.1 coordinate 32,858,605, forward strand.
GGAGCGTTTAGGAAAACACACAACACCACTGACCTACATTTGGACTAAGCATGTGACCCAGTTTAAAAAGTGACTGACAGCTGTGGCACCAGCCTGGATCCAAGCTTCGGCTGGCACCTTATTTGACAGTACACGTTTAACTGGTATTCAAAATCAAATCAAATTTTATTTGGCACATGCGCCGAATATAACAGGTAGACCTTACCATGAAATGCTTACCTACAAGCCCTTAACCAACAATGCAATTTTAAGAAAAATAAGACTTAAGAAAATATTTACTAAATAAAACAAATAAACAAATAAAAGAGCAACAATAAAATAACAATAACGAGGCTATATACAGGGGGTACCGGTACCAAGTGAATGTGTGGGGGTACTGGTTAGTCAAGGTAATTGACGTAATATGTACATGTAGGTAGAGGTAGTGACTATGCAAATAGTCCGGGTAGCCATTTGATTAGCTGTCCAGAAGACTTATGGCTTGGGGGTAGAAGCTGTTATTCTTAGCAAGAAGCCTTTTGGACCTAGACTTGGAGCTCCGTACCACTTGCCGTGCTGTAGCAGAGAGAACAGTCAATGACTAGGGTGGCTGGAGTCTTTGGCCATTTTTAGGACCTTCCTCTGACACCGCCTGGTGTAGAGGTCCTGGATGGCAGGAAGCTTGGTCCCAGTGATGTACTGGGCCGTAACGCATTACCCTCTGTAGCGCCTTGAGGTCAGAGGCCGAGCAGTTGCCGTACCTTAAATAGTGGTGCGAAATAAAGTGCTGCCTAGTTCTGAGGTGTGGCTATGGATGTGAGGAGAAAGGTGAGGCTAAGGACACAGGGAGAGGGAGACTTTTTCTGAAAATATCATTTTTAAGAGATGGATAAATAATATCAACAAACACGTGTGATGGAATATTTGGTATTCTGAATAAAGGAAAACTATTCTATGGCATTTCTATGTTAACCGTAGTAGATTAACATAAGCGGTGCATTATGTTTTGCTAGTTATCAACACAATCAGTGAATTTAAAAGGGTCAAATTATTAAATGAACAGTGCATAGCATTGTGTATTGTGAGTCACTGGAAATGTGTAACAGAAATATAGTTGGATTGATGTTGATATAAACACTGAAAGCAGTCAGGGAACGCTTCACTGTGTCGACTATTAAGCACTACATGGTATTATAATAGGAACAAATCTGAATAAAGTATTCCATTACTGTGGCCATGTTCAGTATAATTTAATATAAAAAAGTAATTCTGCACTTGGCTTGCTGCTACCAGTCATTTTACATTGCCTCTGTTGGGAAAATGACATTGTTGTATAAAACTATATCAGCTGTTTCGTTTGTTTGTGTAGCCTAATAAAAATAAAATCATTGCATGGAGAGAAAAATAGTATGCTGATCTCTAGGATGTACAGTACAGAGCACTCTTTACTGTTCAATATTGGTGTTTGTAGACTAGGTGACAAACTTGAAAACACTCATTGTCGTAGAAGTACAGCGCATTCGAAAAGTGTTCAGACCTCTTCACCGTTTCCACATTTTGTTACGTTACAGCCTGATACGAAAATGGATTAAATCATTGTTTCTCCTCATCAATCGACACACAATACCCCATAATGACAAAGCACAAACAGGTTTTTAGAATTGTTTGCTATTTTATTAAAAATAAAAAACTGAAATGTGACATTTACATAAGCATTCAGACCCTTTACTCAGTACTTTGTTGAAGCACCTTTGGCAGCGATTAGCTGTGACGCTACAAGTTTGGCAGACAGGTATTTACAGGTACAGGTGCATCAACGCCTGGGACCGAGGTGACTGAAAAACATCTATCTCAAGACCATCAGACTGATAAACAGCTATCATTAACTCAGAGAGGCTGCTGCCTACATTGAGACCCAATAACTGGCCCCTAAATGGGTCACTAGTCACTTTCTACAACGGCACTAAATAATGCCACTTTATTCATGTTTACATATCTTGCATTACTCATATCACATGTATATACTGTATTTGATTTATAATGTTTACATATCTTACATTACTCATATCACATGTACAGTGGGTCAAAAAAGTATTTAGTCAGCCACCAATTGTGCAAGTTCTCCCACTTAAAAAGATGACAGAGGCCTGTAATTTTCATCATAGGTACACTTCAACTATGACAGACAAAATGAGAAAAAAAATCCAGAAAATCACATTGTAGGATTTTTAATGAATTTTTTTGCAAATTATGGTGGAAAATAAGTATTTGGTCACCTACAAACAAGCAAGATTTCTGGCTCTCACAGACCTGTAACTTATTCTTTAAGAGGCTCCTCTGTTCTCCACTCGTTACCTGTATTAATGGCACCTGTTTGAACTTATCAGTATAAAAGACACCTGTCCACAACCTCAAACAGTCACACTCCAAACTCCACTATGGCCAAGACCAAAAAGCTGTCAAAGGACACTGTATTTTATGTATCTATTGTACCTTGCCTATGCCGCTCGACCATCACTCATCCATATACTTACATGTACATATTCTCATTCACCCCTTTAGATGTGTGTATTAGGTAGTTGTTGGAGATTTTTAGATTACTTGTTAGATATTACTGCACTGTCGGAACTAGAAGCACAAGCACTTCGCTACACTGGCAATTAACATCTGCTAACCAGGTGTATGTGACAAATAAAATTTGATTTACTTGGGGAGTTTCTCCCGTTCTTCTCTGTAGATCCTCTCAAGCTCTGTCACGTTGGATGGAGAGCATTGCTGCACAGCTGTTTTCAGGTCTCTCAAGAGGTTCAAGTCCGGGCTCTGGCTGGGCCCCTCAAGGACATTCAGAGATTTGTACCGAAGCCACTCCTGCGTTATCTTGGCTGTGTGCTTAGGGTTGTTGTCCTGTTGGAAGGGGAACCATCACCCCATTCTGAGGTCCTGAGCACTCTGGAGCAGGTTTTCATCAAAGATCTCTCTGTACTTTGCCTAGTTCATCTTTCCCTTGATCCAGACTAGTCTCCCAGTCCATGCCACTGAAAAACATCCCCACAGCATGATGCTGCCACCATGCTTCACCGTAGGGATGGTGCCAGGTTTCCTCCAGACGTGATGCTTGGCATTCAGGCCAAAGAGTTCAGTCTTCATTTCATCAGACCAGAGAATCTTGTTTCTCGTGGTCCGAGTGTTCTTTCGGTGCCTTTTGGCAAACTCCAAGCAGGCTGCCATGCTACTTTTACAGAGGAGTGGCTTCCATCTGGCCACTCTACCACAAAGGCCTGATTAGCAGAGTGCTGCAGAGATTGTTGTCCTTCTGGAAGGTTCTCCCATCTCCACAGAGGAACTCTGGAGCTCTATCAGAGCGACCTCCTTGACCAAGGCCCTTCTCCCCCCTGATTGCTCAGTTTGGTCAGGCAGCCAGCTCTAGGGAGAGTCTTGGTGGTTCCAAACTTCTTCCATTTAAGGAGGCCACTGTGTTCTTGGGAACCTTCAATGCTGCAGAATGTTGTTGGCACCCTTCCCCAGATCTGTGCCTCGACACAATCCTGTCTCGGAGCTCTACGGACAATTCCTTCGACCTCATGGCTTGGATTTTTTCTGATATGCACTGTTAACTGTGGAACCTTATATAGACAGGTGTGTGCCTTTCCAAATCATGTCCAATCAATTGAATTTACCACAGGTGGACTCCAATCAGGTTGTAGAAATATTTCAAGGATGATCAATGGAAACAGGATGCATCAGAGCTAAATTCAGAGTCTCATAGCAAAGGGTCTGAATACATATGTAAATAAGGTATTACTGTTTTGAACTTTAAAAAATAATCTAAAAACCTGTTTTCTCTTTGTCATTATGGACTATTGTGTGTAGATTTTCTCACCAATGTGTTTATTGAATCCATTTAAGAATAAGGCAGTAACGTAACAAAATGTGGAAAAAGTCAAGGGTCAAATGTCAAAATTTTCCTGAATGTACTGTAGGTACTTCATCAACTCAAGACCCTCTGAACCCTGTTGTTTTGACAGCCATTTTGACGTTACAAAACACGACTGTATTGGTCACAACATCTATGGCGGCATTTCTTTCAAAACCTCTTTGTAAGTCTTCTATTAGAATGGGGCAATAATTAGTGTCGCTCTGGCTCAGGCAAGTCTTGCTTACGTTCTTACTTACAATCTCTTCAGTACTGACTCAATCTCTGAGTAACCTGAGAGAGACCGCCTCTTCACCAACCCTGTAGTCACAAACATGTACACACACTGTAGTCAGTGTTGTAACGAGTCCAAAGACTAACCTGAGTGAGAGCAATACCTTCTTGGTCCCGTGTGGTTCAGTTGGTAGAGCATAGTGCTTGCAATGCCAAGGTTGTGGGAACGATTCCCATGGGGGACCAGTACCAAACAAAAACGTCTGAAAACGTTTCCACTCGCTACTGTAACAGTTTCATGGTCACATTTTCTAAGGGACCGATTGACAGAGGCACATTGCCTTTCTTTGAGTAAGTAGTGGGTTTTCGGTCTTGTTGCCAATGTTTAAACTACAGTGGGAATAAAAAAAGTATGTGAAGCCTTTAGAATTACCTGGATTTCTGCATAAATTGGTCATGGTCATAACATTTGATCTGATCTTCATCTAAGTCACAACAACGGACCAATAGTCTGCTTAAACTAATAACACACAAACAATTAGAATTTGTCATGTCTTTATTGAACACACGGTGTAAACATTCACAGTGCAAGGTGAAAAAAGTACAGTTGAAGTCAGAAGTTCACATACACTTAGGTTGGAGTCATTAAAACTCGTTTTTCAACCACTCCACAAATGTCTTGTTAACAAAGTCTTGTTGACTGTGCCTTTGAACAGCTTGGAAAAGTACAGAAAATGATTTCATGGCTTTAGAAGCTTCTGATAGGCTAATTGACATCATTTGAGTTAATTGGAGGTGTACCTGTGGCCGTATTTGAAGGCCTACCTTCAAACTCAGTGCCTCTTTGCTTGACATCATGGGAAAAGAAAAAAAATCAGCCAAGACCTCCACAAGTCTGGTTCATCCTTGGGAGCAATTTCCAAACGCCTGAAGGTACCACATTCATCTGTACAAACAATAATATGCAAGTATAAACACCATGGGACCACGCAGCTGTCATAACACTCAGGAAGGAGACACCTTCTGTCTCCTAGAGATGAACGTACTTTGGTGCGAAAAGTGCAAATCAGTCCCAGAACAACATCAAAGGACCTTGTGAAGATGCTGGAGAAAACAGGTACAAAAGTATCTATATCCACAGTAAAACGAGTCCTATATCGACATAACCTGAGGGGCCGCTCAGCAAAGAAGACGCCATTGCTCCAAAACCGCCATAAAAAAAGCCAGACTACGGTTTGCAACTGCACATGGGGACAAAGATCGTACTTTTTGGAGAAATGTCCTCTGGTCTGATGAAACAAAAATAGAACTGTTTGGCCATAATGACCATCGTTATGTTCGGAGGAAAAATGGGGAGGCTTGCAAGCCAAAGAACACAATCCCAACCGTGAAGCACGGGGGTGGCAGCATCATGTGGTGGGGGTGCTTTGCTGCAGGAGGGACTGGTGCACTTCACAAAATATATGGCATCATGAGGGAGGAGAATTAGGTGGATATATTGAAGCAACATCTCAAGACACCAGTCAAGAAGTTAAAGCTTGGTTGCAAATGGCTCATCCAAATGGACAATGACCCCAAGCATAATTCCAAAGTTGTGGCAAAACGGCTTAAGGACAACAAAGTCAAGGTATTGGAGCGGCCATCACAAAGTCCTGACCTCAATCCTACATAAACAATTGTGGGCAGAACTGAAAAAGCATGCGCGAGCAAGGAGTCCTACAAACCTGACTCAGTTACACCAGCTCTGTCAGGGGGAATGGGCCAAAATTCACCCAACTTATTGTGGGAAGCTTGTGGAAGGCTACAATTTAAAGGCAATGCTACCAAATACTAATTGAGTGTATGTAAACTTCTGACCCACTGGGAATGTGAAGAAAGAAATAAAAGCTGATATAAATCACTCCACCATTATTCTGACATTTCACATTCTTAAAATAAATTGTGATAAACTGACCTAAGACATGGAATTGTTACTAGGATTAAATGTCAGGATTTGTGAAAAACGGAGTTTAAATGTATTTGGCTAAGGTGTATGTAAACTTCCGACTTCAACTGATGTGAACCCTTGGATTTAATAACAGGTTGACCCTCTTTTGGCAGCAATAATATCAACCAAATATTTTCTGTAGTTGTGGATCAGACCTGCCCAATGGTCAGGAGGAATTTTGGACTACTCCTCTTTACAAAACTGTTTCAGTTCCACAATATTCTTGGGATGCCACAGCATCTCATTCGGGTTGAGGTCAGGACTGACTGGGCCACTCCATTTTCTTCTGTTCAAGAAATTCTGTTGTTCTGTCTTTTAGGTTGTTGTCCTGTTGCATCACCTTCTGTTGAGCTTCAATTGGTGGACAGATAGCCTTACATTCTTCTGGAAAATGTCTTGATAAACTTGGGAATTCATTTTTCCGTTGATGAAAGCAAGCTGTCCAGGCCCTGAGGCAGCAAAGCAGCCCCAAACCATGATGCTCCCTCCACCATAGTTTACAGTTGGGATGAGGTGTTGATGTTCGTGTGCTGTGCCTTTTTTTCTCACATAAAGTGTTGTGTGTTCCATCCAAACAACCGAACTTCAGTTTCATCTGTCCACAGAATATTTTGCCAGTAGCGCTGTGGAACATCCAGGTGCTCTTTTACAAACTTTAGACGTGCAGCAATGTTTTTTTTGGACAGCAGTGGCTTCTTCCGTGGTGTCCTCCCATGAATACCATTCTTGTTTAGAGTTATGTATCGTAGGTAGGATTCTTCTTAACCTCATTGAGCATTCTGCGCTGTGCTCTTGCAGTCATCTTTGCAGGAAAGCCACTCTTAGGGAGAGTTTAATTTATTTTACGTTTATTTAACTAGGCATGTCCGTTTTAAGAACAAATTCTTATTTACAATTACGGCCTATGGACAGTAGGTTAACTGCCCCGTAGTAACAGTGCTGAAATGTCTCAATTTATAGACAATTTGTCTTACCGGACTGACTTTTAGAGATACTTTTGTTACCCTTTCCAGCTTTATGCAAGGCAACAATTCTTCATCTTAGGTCTTCTGAGATCTCTTTTGTTCAAGGCATGGTTCACATCAGGCAATGCTTCTTGTGAATAGCAAACTCACATTTTGTGAGTGTTTTATATGGGGCAGGGCAGCTCTAACTAAAATCTCCAATCTCGTCTCATTGATTGGACTCCAGGTTAGCTGACTCCAGTTAGCTTTTGCAGAAGTCATTAGCCTACAGTAGGAGTTCATATACTTTCCCCAACCTACACTGTGAATGTTTAAATGATGTACTCAATATAGACAAGAGAAATACAATAATTTATGTGCTATTAGTTTAAGCACACTGAGTTTGTCTATTGTTGTCAAATTTATGCAGAAATCCAGGTAATTCCAAAGGGTTCACATACTTTTTCTTGCCACTGTATGTCTGTATTGTTACTTTTGTGTTGTATGTTTACTACCATGGAAACTTGGTTTTTATTTAGTATTTGCTGCACTCTCGTCTCTCTCTTGCATAACACTCATCTCCATTTCCCTCACTTCTATCCATATCTTTTCTCTCTCTCTCTCTCTCTCTCTCTCTCGCTCTCTCTCTCTCTCTCTGTGGCCCGTGTCATGGGTCGCCCTGGCAACCGCGGGGCCCCTCTCCCATCGAGCTGGTCAGATGGAGCTGATTGGAATTCAGAGTTTGCCCAGGAACCCCAGAGCGGATGAGAACAGGATGTGTGTTCCACCATCTCCACACAAGCAGCCCTTAACCAGACGCCAGCAACCACCAGAGGGGGGATGCCTATTCTGAGAAAGTTTCTGTGTAAAGAGAGAGGCTGAGAGATGTTTTTGGCAGACATGCCGGCAGAAGTGGGTGTATGCGTATCTGTGTCTGTGCGTGTGCGTGCATGCATGTGGTTGACAGACACTGCTGTACAGCTGCACTGATCACAGCTATAATGAGGCCTCAAGAGCTTTGGAGAGTTTCTCCTTGTCTCCTGTGAGTTCTATGTAAAACTCCACAGCATCATGGATAATAAGTATAGGAACTACACCATAAACACTTAGCATACTGAGTGTTCATGCATTTACAAACATTTCTAAAAACACACCCACATACAGCATTCACAAAAAGCCACTGATGCAGATGCATAAAAAACTAAATAAATAAATACCCTGAATTATGCATGCCGTTGTCATGGGAAATTTCATAGAAGTTACTTGTCGTTTTTAGTGTAAACCAGGGATCATCAACTAGATTCAGCCGCTGGCCGATTTTATTTCTGGAGTGGCTGTTCGGGGGGCCGGAACATAATTACAAATCATTTATAGACTGCAAATTGACCACAAGAAGCCCAAATAGATAAAATATTTGACTTAAACATAATCAGATTCACATCTGCATTCTGATAAGCCACCTTCTACAGTTAAAATCTGTGACTGAAGCCCAAACCAACCTCAGTGGTCAGGAATAACTATGCGTAGTCACATTTGCTTAAGGTTACCTACCTCTGTTATAAAACAAAGATGACAGAGGCCCCAGCTATCGACTACAATAATTCTGCACAAGATTTTCTCTTGGAGGAAAATGGAAGTACAATTATAAGTCATCTTGCTTTCTATATATATAAAAAACAGGTTTCGGCAATAGCTGCCTTCATTAACCTTCATGCACCTTGGCGGGAACTAGTAGCCTGGTAAAACCAGACTGAACACAGCCTTCACGATTGGAAGCAACAGTGAGTGCAACATTAAGCCTGGTTTGACCAGGCCAGTTCTTGACTGGATGACCCCAGATGCTTGAGCCTGCAGCCAGCCACACCCTGGGCCACCAGTAAGCTGCATGTGCAGGGATTTAGCTGTGTGTTAGCAGTCAATATTCATATCCAGCAGTGAAGTCAGTTGGAGGGGCTTAGCAACAGTGCAGGAGGCCAAAATTGGGTCAGCAGGCACTTGTCCAGTTGTGTGACAGACAGGAGGCTTTTAAGAGCTTTTGGAAAAACCAAAATGGCCAGAAAAGGAAAGTTGCAAACATGGTTACTTGAGGACAGGAAGTGTGTTAGAAATCAAAGGTAGGGGCCTCCCGAGTGGTGCAGTGGTCTAAGACACTGCATCACAGTGCTAGTTGTGCCACTAGAAATCCTGGGTTCGAGTCCAGACTCTGTCGCAGCTGTTTCCTCCGACACATTGGTGCGGCTGGCTTCCGGCTTAAGTGGGCATTGTGTCAAGAAGCAGTGCGGCTTGGTTGGGTTGTGTTTCGGAGGACGCACGACTCTTGACCTTCACCTCTCCTGAGTCCGTACGGGAGTTGCAGCAATGAGACAAGACTGTAACTACCAACCGGATACCACGATATTGGGGAAGAGAAAAAAAGGGGTTAAAGAGTAAATAAATCAAAAAGGTAGCAGGAAGACGAGAGAGAGAGAGATGGATTGTCAGCAGAGAAAGAGGAGAGGAAATGGTGAAAGGAAGAGAGAGAGTGAGGAAATGGGGTACGAATGAGTGGTGACATTAGCTGCTAACAGAGAGACAAACAGTGAGACAAAGGATCTATAGCTAGGTCCCAGACTGAGAGTCGAGAGCAAGCGTGCCAGACAAACAGACTGGTTGGGACATTTCTGAAGAGTGACTTCCCTGCGGGCCATGGGAATTCAGAACAGCAGGTGGCTAAACCATTTAGAATATTTTTTGTATTGGCATTCAAAACAGTTACTGGCATCCAATTCTGCTTTCCTTTCTCTCTTTCTCCTGATCCACCAAGGAAATGTTCTCCCTTTTCCTACTCTATTTTGTCATCTCTCTCTTCCTCTCTCATCCACTCACTGTATCTCCATAGTGTCTAGCTATCCACACCCACTATCCCCCTCTAGACAAAGACTCAACCCCCCTCTACTCCATTGATCATTGCGACCTCAGTGGGGCTTGAGAATCAGATGATGCCACTTTTTTGGAGGGTCTTTAAAGCCCAGCTGAGCAGCTCTTGTTGCCTAGAGGCATTCCCCCAGCGAGAGACTGACATTACCCATAAGGTCAAGGTCTAAATTAAATAAACCGTTCAAACCTCAATAGCAATACTGAAGAAAAGGTTGAAATCCAGGACTTACTAATAAAACCAACAGTATCAAAAGGAGCACAATGCTTGAAAGAACAAGCGTGTGTGTGTGTGTGTGTGTGTGTGTGTGTGTGTGTGTGTGTGTGTGTGTGTGTGTGAGAGAGAGAATGTGTGTGTGCTCGTGTCTATGCACACGTGTCTGTGCACAAGCAGGGGGCATCCATGATTAATAGACTGCAGTAAATTGTTAATCACGAGCAATGATTCTAATTGTCTGATTCATACGCGAGGAGGAGAATGGGGAAGTGTGGGACCGTGGAGGAATACAGGAACACAGAGGAGTGTGACGGTAGGGCAGGAAGAGGAGGACGAGGTTATGATGGAGAGAGGAGCGTTGTGCAGTTACCGAAGAGAGGAGGAAAGGAGGAAATGAGGAGTGTGTTATTAAGGATAAAGTGTGACGTCTGGGCTTAGACTACCAGAAGAGTAGTAAATATAACCAGCACTCCATACTCTGAATTCACTCATTCTAACCACTAAATGGATGGGCAGGTAGCAACAACGTAACCACATGTAACATTGGGATTTTGCATTAGTATATGCATCAAAAGTCCCAATGCAAAGTGACCTCCCTTTTCTATTGTTGGCGTTATTACATAAAACCGATTAGAATTCCGAATTCCTATCGGTGAAGTCCAGTCGGGAAAAGGTTTTCCATGGTGTGATGTAATATAGAGGAACAGGTAAGCCAGCCTGATCCCTATAATGTAAACTCCAACAGAAATTACGTCAAATCTATAACTTCAAATTAATCCAAATCGCCATGACTACTGGTTTCAACAACATTTTCAGCCAACTTACAAGCAAATACTTTTTGAATTTATTGTTACAACAACTTGCAAAATTGCTAGCCAACTAGTCTGCTCATGTTAGCCATACTACCCTGCTTACGTTAGCACTGAATGAGTCAGCCAGTTGCTATCAACAGCTAGCTTACAGCTGGGGAAGTGTGGGACCGTGGACATTAAAGTAAACCAACGTTTAGGAAATACACAACGCCATAATATTAGCTACTGTATATGCAGTTGTTTTAGCCAGCAAGCTAGCCAGCCAGCGTTAGCTATTTAGCCAACTAGCTATTAGCTTAGCCAGCCTAGCCAACCACCACAGTTATAGTCAGTAAGCTAGAATCCAACTTCTGGAGACCAGCTAGAAAAAAACGAATACAACACAACTAAAAAATAACTGCAGATTAAAAGCAAAGAGAGAGCAGAGACTTACAGATTGAAGGTTGGGGCCCATCCGATGGTAAAACGTTTAAAAGAGTGCAGGCTGAGTTAGCTACCAAAGCGAGGGGGAGGCAAGTGCTTCACCGGGCAGAAATCCAAAATAGATAGATTCTAGATGTCTGTCAACTAGCGTGCTAGCACTAAGCCAAGGTGGAAAAAGTTACAAAACTCATGTAGCCTATTTCATAGCGAACATGGCAAAAGTTGACAAAACAAAAAGGAGAACAGATGTGGTACTACACAATTAAAGCAAGTAGGTATGATATTCTTTCATTTTAAGCCCATGGCAAGCACTAGAGCCTGCCGTGCCAACAGGTTCTCACTAGATAACACAACCACAAAGTCTGTGAGAAGCATGATGTGTGGTCTACATTTGCCAGCTCGAGCTACCTACAGAGCTAGCATACAAACTCGGTTGCAGAGTAGATCCTCCATATGAGAAATAGTGCATTGTGAGAAATAGTGCATTGTGGATAGTTTAGAAGTTATCTGGAAATAATAAACTAACTATGTTAGAACTTATAGGTAACCAGATCATGACTGCAACTAAGTTACTAAGTCTTTGACCACACTGTGTTGTTACATTGGTGAGTAAAAACTCATGCTTCCTACACTTTCGGTGCCAAACCAACCAGGATTGACCACTAACTTCAGGAAAGGTGATGTCAAGGTGCGAGGAAATAATACCTTCCTAAGTAACTCCACTCCAAAGAGTTGTGTGTCTCAAGTATTCTTCAAACAACCCCAAAACTCATAGAAATGTTCTCGTAAACACACCCGTTTCCCTCTTACATGTACAACATATGGCACACAGACAAAACCCATTTGTAAATGTCCATCTCCCCTACCGCCATCAACACGCTGGGGTAAACCACTGCTGCTCAGCTTCTCACAGGACTGAGCTAATAGACTAGCTAAACCCCCTTTCACACAACTCTGTGTGTGTTTCTTCATCCTGAAATCTCTGTGAATATGAGTGACACAGACAGACACCGTGTCCCGAGGTGGAGTGTGCTGTATTTCACCACTGGGACAGAAAGAGGCTTGTCACTCTGACACCAGTCACTATGGCATTAAATCACAAGCTCTGTTTGGCACTGCCACTGCGGCTATGCAGGACACACTGCAGAGAGAAGGAACGGAGAGAGCTGGAGGGAGGAATGAGGTAGGACTGTGTGTCGGCTCACCCCTTCATCCAGGCTAGACTGCCACAGTAAGAGATGTAGCCCTGAAGAGATAAAGTCAATAACATAAGGGTACTAAACAAGGAAAACCTTTTAAGTGACTTATACCATCTTCATAAGACATATAAAGGTGTTTTACATTGCTTATGTTATGACTGTGTAATGTCCTCATCAAGTACATACACTACGGGTCAATAGTTTTAGAACACCTATTCATTCAAGGGTTTTTCTTTATTTTTACTATTTTCTACATTGTAGAATAATAGTGAAGACATCAAAACTATGAAATAACACATATGGAATCATGTAGTAACCAAAAAAGTGTTAAACAAATCAAAATATATTTTATATTTGAGATTCTTCAAATAGCCACCCTTTGCCTTGATGACAGCTTTGCAAACTCTAGGCAATATGTACATAGCACATCCAACTACCTCATCCCCATACTGTTATTTATTTATCTTGCTACTTTGCACCCCAGTATCTCTACTTGCACATTCATCATCTGCACATCTGTCACTCCAGTGTTTAATTTGTATATTGTAATTACTTTGCCACCATGGCCTATTTATTGCCTTACCTCCCTTATCTTACCTCATTTGCACACACTGTATATAGACTTTTTTTCTATTGTATTATTGACTGTATGTTTGTTTATTCCATGTGTAACTCTGTGTTGTTGTATGTGTCAAACTGCTTTGCTTTATCTTGGCCAGGTCGCAGTTGTAAATTAGAACTTGTTCTCGAAGAAATCCGGAACAACATCCAGAAGTGTCTATAAGCAACAAAGGTCAATATCGATAGGCTAAAAGCAACAAAGGTCAAAGGTCAATTGATCGGCTAAGAAGGATATGTACAGAAGATTCAAACTACAAAAACGGACACTAAGAACTGTGAAGAGACTAAATACACTAAGAAACCGAGTTGGTCAGTCGTAGACAATCTCGTCTGGTTTAAATCCTAAAAGGACACTCACTTTGATTATTCCAATATTAAGTATGGTGTTCCACAAGGTTCTGTGCTAGCACCTATGCTGTTCTCATCAAATACAACTCTTACACGCAAACCACACCGGACACACTTCGCGCGTGAGCATTGCAAAATCAATTTACACATACATGTTATTCAATCATTTCTAACTTATTTCTCACCATAGCTCTCTGTCTTAGGTGCAGACTATCCCTCACATAGCTCATATTCGGCTACTCCCTGACTCAACAAGTCTTTCTCCCTGCCAGTCCTTCCGGTAACTCCTACGCCATGGTTTTGGATCCAAGATGGCATTGCAGGCTGGGGATCTTAAAATATCTGCCCTCTTTTGCATCAAAGACTGCCAACCCACACACCCACCGTCATCCCAACTATCCCCTCTGTCCACATGCATGCCTTGGATAATAAGTGATGGTGTGTAGTGATGGTTAAGAATAGAGTGGGGTCCAATGGAACACAGTTTCACACTCCAATATCGTTTTCAAACTATATCACGGCGAACCAAACCATACTGTGCTCGCTCGGGTATACACTGATGAAAGTGAACACCCCCACAGCATTGTTTTTCAACTTTTGTATGTTATATATAATATATATGGCCATGTTTTCATGAATTTGATGATATGATCTTGAAACCCATTCAAAACAGTATGGGACTGGATACGGAAGTAAAGCAGAAGGGGTCATCACATTCACATCGTATTTCATTTTCACATTGTCCTTTCCAGAACAGTTACAGCAACAACCAGGCCAGCTCAGTACAGCTTGTTTTGGCTCGGCTCAGCTCAGCAGTGTGAGCCCTCAGGTGGGGTAAACTGCAGCTGTTCCCTCCAGCTTTGGCACTGGCCTCAACTCTGAAGGAAAGTCCTGAATCAAAGCAAAACCATGCACGTTGCTCTGGGCGATAGCTATCTGTTAAGGAGAGGAATTATGGTAATATGAATTTAACAATGCATATAAATTGGTAATGAAGAGATGATAGAACATAGAGTGCTTTTGTTGGTGTAATTAGACTCCCCACGCCCTCTCACCGAGGAGCTGCTCTAACACTCCTGACACAAACAAACACACATTAGGGCCTCACCCATCCACTGCAGACAAAGAACATAATAATCTTCTCAGGAGCTAATTTATTTTTCGGGGACTTTGTGCAGGTCAGAGGAGAGGAAAATTAGACTGTTTCTTACTGCTTTTGTTAATGTGATATGTCCCATTAGTTGTCTACACTGGTTGCTGTATATTGCGTAATTGATTGCTGAGTAATTGTAGGTGTAAACCATATATTTATACAGTAGGCTAAATATATGTGTGTGACTGGGTGTAGCCAGTGTTTTTTCCATTTTTGTCCACTCATTCTCCAGTCATTCTCTAAATAACAACATATTCTGCACAAGGTTAAGCCCCATAGCCGGTGTTTTAACTCTGACAGTGATACGTGATGCACTATTGGCAAAACATCCATCAATGCTTCCGACAGTCCCACGGTTACATAACTAGATTACAATGAGCACTCGAATTGATTGCCCAGCGACAGCGAGTGAGGTTTTTGGGGAGATGTGAGACCACCCACCCCGCCCAAATGTTCTGTTAGGCTATGGACAACGGGTCCAGTTCAGGAATTCGGGTAGATGTTCATTGAAACAATAGAAGAGCGAGCAGTCGGGCATGATTGATGCCAAGCCTCAAGAATAGACATAACGTCATCATCCTCTCTAACCCACATGCGCAGTCAACGCCATTAGAGAAGGCTGGAGAAAGCATGAGCGCAGTAGGAGCAGGCCAAACAGGTCTCACCCATAACAATAAATACGTACCGCACAATAAATATGTACTAGAAATCAACTTTATTTGTTTTTACATAATGTCAAAAGGCACATTTTTATTCAGTCCATTTCCCTGCCAATATTCCCCCTTCAAGCCAAAATCTGACGAAGCAGTATTGGTGACTGCCGGGAACTAATGCACGCATGACCACACATTTTCATATACATGCCTATTTCTAATCCCAACAAATTAAACAAATTAAACATTAGCCCTATTCTCCGTTTTAAAATTATTAGAATTTGTTGACGCAGAGTCAAGGCCTTCGCTGGCCTGTGTTCTCCACAACTTTATATATATATATTTTAAATGTATTCCAGTTGTTGGCTCAAAGCTTTCTAATCATCAGAATAACATCCATTCTAGGAGATAAACCGTGTTTTATGAAATATTAAATAGACGTGTGCCATTTAATTTCAAACATCAAATTAATTGAATATACAAAAAAACTAGGCTTTGGGGGAGATAATTAAAGTACATGTGTAGAGAATAAACAACACATTTAGCACCTGGCGTCTTTCAGCCTTTCTAGGCCAACATGACACCATTTAGAATCTGAGGAGAACCTGAGAAACACTCATTTTTCTTCGGCTAGCCTAAAACAGTTGGCTGGCATCCAATAAGTAGCCTAAATACAGCTGTTTTTCGTTAATTATTATGAGGAAAAATATGTCTTACCATATGCTGGTCTTAAATTGGTTATCTCTGTCATTTTGGGGTTGAAATGGCTGTGTTGTTGTCAGAAAAAATAGATTAAAAGAAAACCATTAAAACTCGCAGGTTTCTATTTTATTTCCATGAATGTTCTTGTCCCTCCGCTTTTTCTTAAGGTCAGATGAGACGATGTTTGACCGTGGTATTTTTCTCAGTCCGAAATTATTGTTTTGATCCTGTCGCTTCTCAATGATGCGCTCGGGATGGCATTTGCGCTTGCTTCTTCCCACTCCAGTTTCGAGCTCGGGTGCGGCTGCTGAGCGCGACTACTACAACCAGAGTTGGTCCCCCCTGATAACGGGGAGTCTAGGGGAGAATCTCAATTGATTCACTTGATTCCTCGCGTCAATCTCTTCTCGCCTCTTTCTCAAAACACATTGGATGAGGAGGTCAGAGGTCCAGCCCCTCCAAACCTTCTCATCCAATCATATCGCCGCCAAGAACTGCCAAGACGCTACCAAGAATTGGCGAATGAGAACAAAGCAGTGGAATTGGTCACAAAGATGATAGGGACCCAGAAGACGATAATCTTTTTTTTGTTGCACTAGTTAAGTACAACTGTTTTTCACAGTATAGCAACCAACTTGAAAATAAAATATGGATGTTGATGTACTCTTATTTTTTACCCCTACAGATGTCAGATCTGAACTTGATCACTCTTTTGTCTGCTTTTGCATCAGGAAATTCAAACGCAGTTGTCGTTCTCTCCAGGCTGGGGCAGTAGAGTCATTGGGATCAGGTCTGCTATCAAAACAATATTCTCTCTCGCTCTTTCAAACATTAGGCCTAGATCCTATTACTGCAACATTCAAATGTACAAAAATGGATCTGCCATGTAGCCATACACGTCAACAACCATAATTTTACATAGCTAATTATAAACCTATTGTGTCAGCGTGGGTTTGATTCCCACTAATGATGTATACCCTGGATTGCTGATGCTACAGTGCTGTCAGAAAGTATTCACTCCCTTTGATTTACTCCACATTCTTTTGTGTTACAAAAAAGTGGGATTAAAATGTATTTAATTGTCTTTTTTTGTCAATGATCTACACAAAATACTAGAAGTGTAAGAACAATTCTAACATTTGTAAAAATGTATATATATATATGAAAAATGAAACACTAATATACAGTGGGGCAAAAAAGTATTTAGTCAGCCACCAATTGTGCAAGTTCTCCCACTTAAAAAGATGAGAGAGGCCTGTAATTTTCATCATAGGCACACTTCAACTATGACAGACAAAATGAGAAAAGAAATCCAGAAAATCACATTGTAGGATTTTTAATGAATTTATTTGCAAATTATGGTGGAATATAAGCAATCACATTGTCTTGTAATGCCAACAGGTCTCCCCTTTACTAATAGTAAGTGCACAACTCCAACAATTTCCCCCAATCTTCCCTACCAGCGAGTCAAGGAAATTTCAACAAAGTTTGAGGAGATTTTCCAATGAAAGTAAAGGACAGTAATGTTATGAGTAAAGTAGAAAGAAAAGGTTTCAATAGACGATAAGATATTAAGATTTCAAGAAAGGAGTGTATATATTTGGCCTTATATTTGACTGAATGAAAGCTGATAATTAGTTTTTTTTTACTCTGCTAGTTTTGGCTGGTCTCGGGAAGAAATGACGAGTCCTCACTGTCCGAGACCAAGTAAAAATGTATCCGACACCAAGACAAGAACGAGAAACTCAATATGTGGTCGAGAGAGAGAGAGAGGACTCGAGTCCTACAACACTTACTGCTAAAAACATAATTCCACTTTGACATTATGGGGTATTGTGTGTAGATCAGTGACACAACATCTCAAAGTATTTGAGATGCAGGCTGTAACACAACAAGATGTGGAAAAAGTCAAGGGGTATGAATACTTTCTGAAGGCACTGCACCTGAGGAACGCTCAACTCCGTTCTCTTATATCATGGCGGGTTGAGTATTGATAACTGGGGAGAAAATGGCGACCGTCCTTGAATCTGAAAGTGCGGCAAGTGAAGTGTGTGACAACGAGTGAATTAGAGAAATCAAAAGTATAGAACAAAACGAGCCAAAGTTATCGTAGAAGACCCGTTCAATTATGAATTTCTTACTGGCCTGTGTTTTGTGGACAAGGAGATTCATTTGGGAAATCCATTTGTATATTTTTATTTGTATCGAGGACTGTGAAGAAGCAGTGGGAAAGGGGGATTCAATCAAGGTGACTAGAAGCGGCCTTGTTATGGTTAATTGTGTCGATGAAGAACAGACGAAGTGTGCACTGGATCTGACTAAATTGTCCATGTCAGAAGTAACATTTATTGACCTTCCGAGCAGGGCGCATGCCAAAGGAGTCATAGCTGGAGTCTCGTGGTACATGTAATGAACAAAAATATAAAATGCAACATGCAACAATTTCAAAGATTCTACTGAGTTACAGTTCATAGAAGGAAGTCAGTCAATTGAAATAAATAAATTGGGCCCTAATCTATGGATTGCACATGACTGGGCAGGGGTGCAGCCAAGGGTGGGCCTGGGGAGCCCACTGGGGAGCCAGGCCCAGCCAATCATAATGAATTTTCCCCCACAAAAGGACATTATTATGGACAAAAATACTCCTCAGCAGTATAGATGACGAGTACCGTAGTCAGAAAATCCCAGGAGGGGTTAGTGTACATCACCTGACCCGTATGGTAAATGGAAGAGAAAAGCCTATCGATATTATTGTTGTTTGAGTAGACTCGACCTGAATATGGGAATTGTAAAGGTTAAGATCACATGTCAAATGCTTGCAGACGAGAGAAGTATATTATTGAAAAATCAAAAAATGTTGCAACTGTGGTGGGGATCATACTCCGGACTTCCTTGAGTGGCCTGTTAGGGTGAAGGAGGTTGAGGGGTCAAGGATCAGAGGCTGTGCAGCGGATCTCCTATGTGGAGGCGGTAAAGAGAGTCGAAGGGGCAAGAGGCAACAGTGTTGATGATATGGCGGTGGATGCATTGCAACCAGTTGCTATTGTTTTAAGGTAATCGAGTGATCTGGATACACTCATTGTGAAGAAGGTGGATTTTGTGGCATTTATAACCACAGTGATTAATTGTACAGCACAAGTGTCTAAAAAGTCCAAGAAGCTGCATATCATTATCTGCAGCCGAGAAGTTTATGGGGCTCCAAGACTTTACAGCAGAAGCACTGCAAGGTCTATTGTCGCTAGGAAATGTCCCGCCCTCACCGGAGTTTTCTGACCCTGTGTAGGGACCTGATTAGAATTTGTGCTTTGTTTTTTTTTACAGAAAAGCAGGTTGATTTTGTTTAGTTAATTTCTTTCTTGATAGTTTGTATGATATTTTATTTATTTTTACCCATGGTTTTTTTCTTCCCTTTTTGGATCCTTATTATCCACCCGCACAGTAGGTGGCGGAATGCACATCCAATTGGTGCGAACGCCATTATACCATAGAAGAAGTAGTATCAATAACTGGTCTTGCGATTTGCTCATTCTGAAAATGCTTACCTGTACCTATGTTTGTCCTGTACAACTGCAGTCCTGGGTTTGTATCCAGATGCGATCAGAGGTAAGTTGCACTTTAATTACCTTCTGCCTTTTTAAAAATATATTATATATTTCTGGAGTAAGCTAAGTATTTGTCAGATATAATTATGTTGTTGAAATTGTGTTTTGGGGGAAAAGTGCAAATCAAATGGCAAAGCAGGGCACTGTGGGTGTTGAAATTCTTACTTTTAATGAAAACGTTTATTGAATACAACCACCCGACCTTTTCCTCCTGTGTTGCTCAACTAGCGGCCTTGACTAGCTTCGTCAGTTGAGATTCAATTTGCACAGCCGCATTCGCATTGAGTAGCAACACAAATTAGGAAAAAGTTGGTGGTTAAAAGTATGAATTTCAGCATCCTGCGGAAGGGCTATAACTGTATAGGACAAAAATACAGTAGGTACAGGTAAGCGTTTTCAGAATTGACATTTTTACAAGTATCGACTGATGGTGATTCAATGTTGTTGCTAGCATATCGCGCGACCAGTTATTAATACTCAACTCGAAAGAAAATAACAGAGTTGAGTGGTCCTCAGCTAACACAGAGTGAGAAAGCAATGGAGTCGGGGGGATGCTTGGCTGGACTGACTGGTTGATTTGGCTAACTTTAACTAACTGCATGGTTTACACTGCAGCTAGCTAGCTTAGCCAGTTTATCTAGTGGCAACCTAATGTAATAGCTAGTTAGCTATTGCCAAACATCTGATGAATCCGTTCACTCTTTATGCCAATGACAAGGTGGCTAGTTAGCCAGCAAGCAGAGATCATATGGGGAGCTAAAAACAGGAGAGTGTTAGAGTTGCGTCAATTCGAATCTGGTATCAGGATAAATATGACAATGAGTCACAGATTGTATACTATGTATTTTTTATTAGCTAAGCAATAAGTGGTAAATGCAATTTGCGTATATACGGCCTCTCTGTCCCACCTCGCAGGGCAAACAGAGAACTGACTTGTTCCTGACAAAGATATTATAATATACCCTGATGACAGTAGTAGTTCCTGCTTCCGAGCCGGCCTGTCAGAGTAGAGACTGGGCGTGGTTTAGACTCACCCAGCCTATTGTTGATTGTTGTCGTACGAGCTGGTACCAGCCACCGGGCACTCCAGTTGATAGATGTAACTTGCTGTGAAGAATATCTATGCGCTCATGCTCGATACCGTTATCTCGCACCTGGCTCCTGTTATCTAACAAAAGACCGTTTGTTCTCGCAACACTACGTTCTGAATGTGCCCCCACAACTCATTCCACAGTTCCTGTCTTCATGTTATTCTGTATTTTTCCATCATGAGAAAGGCCTATGGCCCTGAAACTGTTAACAATGTTTCAAGTCAGCTATGTTGCAAATCACATACATACATCCACACAAGCCAACAGCAGATAATATTCAATCACATATATGGTAACGGGCTATAGTGCATAACACAGAATCCTCATAAGAGTCAACTTTGTCAGATTCTGGGTTCGCCAAAGCTAGTTAGCTACCTAGCCATTTTCAACAGCAAAATTGAATCTGAGAAATGCTTATCTTACTCCAGAAATATGATATTACGAAGGCAGAAGGTTATTAAAGTGCAACTTACCTCTGATTGTGTCTGGCTACGAACCCACAAACAGAAATATCCTCAGGAGTGATGACGTGCACTTCACTTCAAGAACAGTGGTGGAGTTCGACAGAACTTTGAAGCCAATGGACTTAAGAGTTTTGATGACAAGTTATTTTGAATACATTTCATAGGTCAAGGGGTCGTGAAACTTTCATACAGACATAACGGGGAAACAATAGTATCGATTCATGTACAAAAAAAACAACCTCAACTCCAAATTTGGTGTTTTCAAACAATAATGAGGATATAATAATATAAATCTCTGTCGTAACCGGCCGCGACCGGGAGGTCCGTGGGGCGACACACAATTGGCCTAGCGTCGTCCGGGTTAGGGAGGGCTTGGTCGGTAGGGATGTCCTTGTCTTATCGCGCACCAGCGACTCCTGTGGCGGGCCGGGCGCAGTGCGCGCTAACCAAGGTTGCCAGGTGCACGGTGTACCCTCCGACACATTGGTGCAGCTGGCTTCCGGGTTGGATGTGTGCTGTGTTAAGAAGCAGTATGGCTGGTTGGGTTGTGTATCGGAGGACGCATGACTTTCAACCTTCATCTCTCCCGAGCCCGTACGGGAGTTGTAGCGATGAGACAAGATAGTAGCTACTACAACAATTGGATACCACGAAATTGGGGAGAAAAAAGGGGTAAAATAAAATAAAAATAAAAATATATATATATATATATATATATAAAAATCTATGTAACTGAAGTGATTTGGTAAAATGTAACGGAGTGAAAAGTTACTTCCTTCAGAAATGACTTGAGTAAGAGTACAAGTACAGCAAACCACAGAGAGAAACTAGGAAAGTATGTCAGTGGGCCGGATTCAAGCCCATGTTACATGTGCCGGGGTCAGCAGCTGTAACCGTTGTGTCACAGGCACTGAGGGACCAATAAGTTATACGCATGTGAACAACTGGCACAACTCTGATATAAAGTGGGTTTGTCACGTGTCCTACTTATATAGTACACTCCGATACAACCTAAGCATTACAAAACGTATATTTGAAAAAGCCACACGTACCAAATAAACCATTACATTTTTTGTTGACCAAATTCGACACGGTCTTTGACCTTCCTACAAAAACTCCTGGCTTGGTGAGTGAAAAAAAATGAAATGTGCCACCTGCTGGACAAGATGGATTTTGGGCCCAGTTATTCCTCTCGCTTCGCCTCTTCCTCTCTGTGTTCTGTATAGCCTACACACATCGCTTCCAGCTGCCCATGGGTGGTGATTATGAATATTAATTATTAATTCAAATCCTCCTGCTGCAGGATTATTTTCCTCCTGCCATGAACAAGGTCAAATTAAGATCCAACATCTGTCAATTTAAGCCTCTAGATGACGATATCTACTAAACAAACATATGTAATTGTTTTAATATGCTCATAAGATGGACCATTTAGCTATTTAATTTTGAGTTGTTTTCTTACCCAAAACATTTTTTTTATAAAACATTTGATTAGACCATACTCCTATTAATCTATGGAAACACATTGAATAATACATACGGGTATGGCAAAAAAGGAAGTATTGTTTGAGGTGTTTGAAATGCATAAGAGATATAGGAAAGCATCAGGATTTTTACCTCACACTCACGGGTAACCTTCTCACGAGTCCCGTGAAGATTGTGGGTGTTGTAGAGCCGTGAGAAGACATATTTTTGGGATGTCTTCTGGTCTGACAAACACCACTGTAGCTCTATCTTCTTCCACTGCAGATGCAGAAGGCCGACATATGGTGGATTGAGACACAGTCCATACAAAAACCCAGAGGTTTCTAGCTAAACAGACAGATTCTGTTGAAGATTTTTGTATTATTCTGTTTTTCTCAATGACAAATGCAATTCGGCATTGAAAAAAGGCACAAGTTTAAGTTCCACCTGAGCAAGTCTGACCACAAGTCAGAGACCACTATGAATACACCAAATGTGTTTGATGGATCCTGTTTGTCTTATTCTAAAGCCTATTAAGGGGAAAGTAATCAAAAGGTAACTGAAAGTACAGGTATACATATATATATATATAAAACTGTAATGGATTACATTTAGATAAGAGCCTATGTAACGGATGTGAAACGGCTAGCTTAGTTAGCGGTGCGCGCTAAATAGCGTTTCAATCGGTGATGTCACTTGCTCTGAGACCTTGAAGTAGTGGTTCCCCTTGCTCTGCAAGGGCCGCGGCTTTTGTGGAGCGATGGGTAACGATGCTTCGAGGGTGACTGTTGTTGATGTGTGCAGAGGGTCCCTGGTTCGCGCCCGGGTATGGGCGAGGGGAGTACTCAGCAGGGTCTGTCATTTCATTGGGAACTGTGCTCTACAAACCCAGCAGCACTTTTTCCCCTCTACCACCCCTACATGCATTGCAATGCATTGATTACACTGTATTTGAAACATCAAATACTTTTTGGGCTATAGATAAAAGTAGAGTACCTGTGTCATGAAATGTGTCTCAAATTAATTAAAATTAATAACGGTGGTGAGCAAAATACTCAATTGTGATACTTGAGTAAAAGCAAATGCTATACAACAAATTCCATATATTAAGCAAACCAGATGGCATGGTTTATTTTTATTTATTTAAATAATATAGACAGCCAGGGGCACATTCCAACACTCAGACATGATTTACAAGTGCAGTGTTTGTGTAAAATTGAGTCCACCAGATCAGAGGCAGTGGCGATGACAACACATTATATTGATAGGTGATTTGGACCATATTGCTGTCCTGCCTGAGCATTTGAAATGTAATAAGTACTTTTGGGTGTCAGGAAAAATGATGATACTAAAAAGTACACATTTTCGTATTGAATGTCATGGAGTTAAAGCAAAAGTTGTCAAACATATAAAGAGTAAATTACTGATATCCCCCCAAAAAACAACTTAAGTAGTAGTTCAAAGTATTTTTACTTAGTTGCTTTACACCACTGCTGACGACACACAAACACACAAGCGTGTGTGCATTACTGTGAGGTAGTCTGCTCCCAGACAGACTAAACCACTTCTTTGCTCGCTTTGAGGACAATACAGTGCCACTGACACGGCCCGCTACCAAAACTTGCGGACTCTCCTTCACTGCAGCCGACGTGAGTAAAACATTTAAACGTGTTAACCCTCGCACGGCATCCCCAGCCGCGTCCTCAGAGCATGCGCAGACCCGCTGGCTGGTGTGTTTACAGACATATTCAATCAATCCTTATCCCAGTCTGATGTTCCCACATGCTTCAAGAGGGCCACCATTGTTCCTGTTCCCAAGAAAGCTAAGGTAACTGAGCTAAACAACTCCCGCCCTTAGCACTCACGGGGCAGTAGTCAAGGACCATATCACCGCCACCCTACCTTACACCTTAGACCCACTCTAATTAGCTTACCGCCCCAATAGGTCCACAGACGACGCAGTTGCAACCACACTGCATACTGGCCTAACCCATCTGGACAAGAGGAATACCTATGTGAGAATGCTGTTGATCGACTACAGCTCAGCATTTAACACCATAGTACCCTCCAAACTCATCATCAAGCTCGAGCCCCTGAGTCTTGACCCCGCCCTGTGCAACTAGGTACTGGACTGTCTGACGGGCCGCCCCCAGGTGGTGAGGGTAGGTAACAACATCTCCACCCCGCTGATCCTCAACACTGGAGCCCCACAAGGGTGCGTTCTGAGCCCTCTCCTGTATTCCCTGTCAGCCTACGACTGCGTGGCCATGCACGCCTCCAACTCAATCATCAAGTTTGCAGACGACACTACAGTGTTAGGCTTGATTACCAACAACGATGAGATGGCCAACAGGGAGGAGGTGAGGGCCCTCGGAGTGTGGTGTCAGGAAAATAACCTCACACTCAACGTCAACAAAACAGATGATCGTAGACTTCAGGAAACAGCAGAGGGAGCACCCCCCTATCCACATCGAAGGGACAGTAGTGGAGAGGGTAGTAAGTTTTAAGTTCCTCAGCATACACATCACGGACAAACTGAATTGGTCCACTCACACAGACAGCGTGGTGAAGAAGGCGCAGCAGTGCCTCATCAACCTCAGGAGGCTGAAGAAATTGGGCTTGTCACCAAAAGCACTCACAAACTTTTACAGATGCACAATCGAGAGCATCCGGTCGGGCTGTATCACTGCCTGGTACGGCAACTGTTCCACCCACAACCGTAAGGCTCTCCAGAGGGTAGTGAGGTCTGCACAACGCATCACCGGGGGCAAACTACCTGCCCTCCAGGACACCTACACCACCCGATGTCACAGGAAGGCCATAAAGATAATCAAGGACAACAACCACCCGAGCCACTGCCTGTTCACCACGTTATCATCCAGAAGGTGAGGTCAGTACAGGTGCATCAAAGCAGGGACCGAGAGACTGAAAAACAGCTTCTATCTCAAGGCCATCAGACTGTTGAACAGCCACCACTAACCTTGAGTGGCTGCTGCCAACATACAGAATCAACTCCAGCCACTTTAATAATAGAACAATTGATGTAAAAAATGTATCACTAGCCACTTTAAACAATGCCACTTAATATAATGTTTACATACCCTACATTACTCATCTCATATGTATATGAGTACTCTATACCATCTACTGCATCTTGCCATTTTTATGTAATACATGTATCACTAGCCACTTTAAACAATGGCACTATATGTTTACATACCCTACATTACTCATCTCATATGGATATACTGTACTCGATACCATCTACTGCATCTTGCCTATGCCGTTCTGTACCATCACTCATTCATATATCTTTATGTACATATTCTTCATCCCTTTACACTTGTGTGTATATGGTAGTTGTTGTGAAATTTTGGGGTTAGATTACTCATTGTTACTGCATTGTCGGAACTAGAAGCACAAGCATTTCGCTACACTCGCATTAACATCTGCTAACCATGTGTATGTGACAAATAACATTTTATTTGATTTAGTAACAGCTGAGCATTGGTATTGTGATTTATGTTGATTTGTTCTGAATTTATATTGATTACCATGGAATTAATACTGGTATGCCGAAGAACAAACGTTGCTCCACAGTGCTGCCCATCCATCCCCATGCTAATTCAAAATTGTATCAATGCAAAACTGGTCGATAAAACACAAATTAGTAGACATGAGTGTGATTGTGTGTTTTGTGATGAACAGGATAAACTTGACCCTTATATTTCTGCAGTGTAGCAAATCCTTGATTGGGCTGAATAAAAACATCTGACACACACACACACACACACACACACACACACACACACACACACACACACCAGGGTTGGGCTCACTTCAGAATTGAGTTAAGAATGCCTCAAATTCCAATTCAGTTCTTGAATTTTAATTGAAGTAGTAAACAGGATAAAGAATTGCCAT
This sequence comes from Oncorhynchus tshawytscha, assembly GCF_018296145.1. NCBI lineage: Eukaryota > Metazoa > Chordata > Actinopteri > Salmoniformes > Salmonidae > Oncorhynchus > Oncorhynchus tshawytscha. The sequence continues at coordinate 32,885,248 of NC_056441.1, forward strand.
TTGAATTAAAAGGAAATATAATTGAATTCAGTGAAATTCAATTAAATGCCTAGTCCATTATATATATATATATATAAAAAATACATATTGTACATAAAACAAACATGTCATTATATACAATACATGCATATACAATATCAAAACAATTTATTTTCAGGACAAACTCTCAAAATGAATGATCAAGGAAAATAAGCATGTATGTGAATATTCTAAAGTTATTATATGTCATTAATCACATACATTTTGTTCAATACTGGGAAAATTCTCAATTTCCGAGGATACAATTGTTTAACCCCCAAGCTGACCATGAGGCCTCCAAAAATATACAAAACAAATGAAATAGTTGGTGGAAATATAATTGGCTATTCTAGTGCCGTGTTCACATGCGATCGGTGTTAAAGGGAGCTCTTAGTTCCCAGTTGGAAAACCCTCCAACTCGGAATTACAAGTGGGAGACTGAGAAAATGTTATTACCCAAGTTGTGACATTTTACCACTGACCTTTTACCTTTTCAACCAAAAGATGACAACAAATCCGTTTTTGACAGTTACAACCATATTAGTATGGAGAATGTAGCTAGTTTGACCATATATCATTGTTAACCAAGCTAGCTTTACTATTAGCAATGTTAGCTAGCTAAAATCTTATTGATTGAAGAATTGTTCTGATTTCAAAGGCACGTGAACACATTCATATCGAACTTACGACTACCCATTTCCCATGAGCACTTGAAGCCACCCTAAGCACTAAGGTTAAAAGAGTATATGAACATTGTTTCCAGAGAAAAGAGATTATTTGGTATATGGAAGTGTGACCTGTCAAATTCAATTAAACGTATGTTCTATGACAGCAACTTCTTTGAATTGCACTGAATCACAGAATATCCATTATATTGACCAGATACTCAAATGGCCACTCTAACAACGAAATTAAATGCCTTCAAAAATGCAAGGTAGTCGGGAGGAGACAAGATCTGGTGGAAGCATTCTAGCCAATGAGAGGGCAGGTATGCGCGTGAACAACGGGCACAACTCCAATATGAAGTGTTTTTTCTCAAAGTTGCCAGGATGTCAAGTCTCCTACTTATATCAGTACACTCATAACAACCAAAGCATTACAAAACTTCTGTTCGTAAGCCACATGTAGCAAATAAACCATTAATATTTTTGTTAACCAAATTTGACACTCATTGGCCTCCATACAAAAAGTCCTGGCTTGGTGAGCGAAAAAAACTAACAACTGCCACCTGCTGGAGAAGACAGATGTTGGGCCCAGTTATCCCTCCCGCTCCGCCTCTTCCTCTTTGACCCAATTAAATTCCACTTCCTGTCACTCAAACTCAAATTCTACATCTTGTGGGGTGTGGCCTATTCAATTAGAATTTTAAAACGAGTTGAATGGAAGTCAATTCCAAAATTCAGAATTAAGCCCAACCCTGACACACACAACATCTCAATTGCATACTCCTCTCATCCTCTCCCCCTTCTCAAAATCCATAGGAGGAGATGGTCAGAGGGGAGGGACCTCTGGCTTTCTCATCCAATGGGTTTTGTACAGGCGGCAAAGAGAGGACACGAGGAGTATGCAATTGAGATTTGGTTAGTACTATTTGGAATCCTTGGGATGTTCCTACCCTTACCATTTAAAATGTCAATTTCAATGGGGTAGGGACATCCCAAGGACCTTGAATAGCACGGACCATTGAGATTTTCCCACAAACACACCTCTATTCCCTTCCCTGATGGACAGATAGTGTAGTCGTTGTGCTGTCATTCAGTCTGTGACTTGTTGTAACAATGTGTTACCTGGTTCTATTCATTCTCCTCTGCTCTGGAACTCTCCTGTCTATTACGCTCATAGACTACTACCAACACCAAAGGTACGTTTGTAATACTGTGTATGTGAGTGTGTTTCAACCCAATAAGTCAATTTAATAATGTTGTGCGTTTGTTGGACAGGTATTGTTTAATTGATAATTGACAGCCGTCCCACCAATTTGGCCTGCTAATTATGTGCAGGTGATTTAAAGGTGTGGGAGAGGCACAGGGGGAAAAGCTCAATTGCATACTTCTCGTGTCCTCTTCTCCATCTCAAAACCCATTGGAAGAGCAGGTCAGAGGGCAGGAACCTCTGGCTTACTTATCCAATGGGTTTTGAGGAGGAGAGGACATGAGTGCGATTAGATCTTCCCAACTAACAATTCTAGGGAGAGAACGTTTGTTAACTGTAATGGTCCCTTGAAGTTTGAGTGACCAGTTTTCCATTAGTTAGGGGACAATTATATGTATGTTAGCAAAAACTTAATAAGAACCTATTTAGCATGTTTTGCCATTAGTTAAGAGAACATTCCCTTAATGTCAAAAATAACTTACCCAGAAAGTGGTTACCGTGTTCTCAAAATATCCAATATTAATGTTCTAGACACATTGCAAGAACATGTCTGTTTTTCTGAAGGTTAGGAGAATATTCCATCAACGTCCCACCAAACATACACAGAACATGGTTGCCATGTTCTCAGAATATATGAATGTGCTAGCCACGTTTCATGGGAACGTTGCAGGATAATTTCTGCGCATCAGTTGTCAATGTCACCTGATGGTCCTGAAGAAACATTCTACCTCAAATGTTTTTATGACATGTTACAGAACCCATCAAGGACCTAATTGGTAAACCACTGATCTATTCACAGCTCTTTGTCTGTTGGCAAGGTTAGGGAACACACAGTGTTTTCAACTTACATATTTGACATGCATGATTACACTGTGCATGTTAATTTATACAGTCATTATTATTCAGCATGACCTCACCAGGGATTTCAACTCACAACCTCATGGCTGCATTCACAGGCAGCCCAATTCTGATCTTTTTTTGTTATTTTGATCAATCAGATCTGAAAAAGAGCTGATATAATTGGGTGGGTAAGGCCCTAGGTCCATTTTGAAACGGGTCCAACTTTTTGGACCTGTGAAGATCTCCAATCTACACTGTATTGCCAAAAACCTCCATACCACTCAACAACTTCAAACAGACTCTGACCTGTCCAATGAGGCAAACTGACTAAAGGATTCAACAGTACCCAAACACTCCTCTCTCGCTCACACACACATTGTGCAGTAGTTAGAATCCATAGAGAAGCTTAGTATTTTTATTTTTTAGCTTTATTTAACTAGGCAAGTCAGTTAAGAACAAATTCTTGTTTTCAATGACTGCCTAGGAACAGTGGGTTAACTGCCTGTTCAGGGGCAGAACAGATTTGTACCTTGTCAGCTCGGGGATTTGAACTTGCCTTCCGGTTACTAGTCCAACGCTCTAACCACTAGGCTACACTGCCGCCCCAGTATACTGTGTGCTCACCCCTCCTTTGCCTCCATCACTTTCTCTGTGTTGTCTGTTGCCATCTCTGTCTACCCCCCATCTCGTCCTGTCCTGGTAGTAAAAGTAAACAATTGTTTTAATTAGTCATTTCACAGGCTTACTGCTGTCTCTGTTTCTTGTCTGGTGTCTCTCCATGTCATCCTATTCTGTTGCTGTCTCCATCATCTACTCTTCTGCTGCTGGCTGTCTCTCTTTCTTGTCTGGTTTGTCTCTTTAGCAATCTAAAACAGTCAAGGGAATGCTGGGGTAGCTTAACTTGTTTTTGGCCTGTGTCTGAGTGACCTAAATCATCATCTTCCCTACCAGTTGCCCCTAGCTGCTGCTGTTCTAAGTAATCTACTGTCCTGACGTTCTCATCTTTCCTCCTCCTTAGCACATCTGTAAGGTAGATGTGCAACAAGTCATTAGCTAGTGGTAAAGGGCGACTGCACTTCCTGATTTGGCATTGCTTTAGATTTGCTTCATTAAGAAATGCGAGCGGCCATGACTGAATTCAAATGTGAATTGTTTTCGGGGTGTGGTTTAATGTGGGTGTGTTCACAGGTGGGAAGAGTTAGCCAAGTTATTTCAACAATAAGTTTTAGCCGGCTGGTGTGTGACCAGAGATGGGCCATCCAAAGTCAATCTCTGGGGCTAGTTAGGGGTCGTCAATAAATTATACAATGTAAAAGAGATACTATTTTCATGCTGCACACCTTTTTAGTTCTCATTAAATGCTTTCAATATTTGTATATGAATTTCTACAATTTGAGTTGGTTAGAGGTTTTTAAATCATTGAAATCTGGAGATAATGGAATTTGAACATATTGTCCCGTACATTGTTTAATTTACTGAAGGTCCTTATCCTAAGGGGATATCCAAAGTCAACCCAAATTTACCACATGTATTACAATCGGGTCAAGTGCAGCTGCATTTTGAATTGATGATATCTTGCTTGCTGCCAGCTGTGGATTGAAATGAATCCAACTTCATTTATGTTGTGACGCAATCACAACCACAAGTCTCACAAAACTCAGTTTTTGACGAGACTGACCTTATGACAAATTATCCTTTTGTAGTAAATTTTGACAGTAGAATAAATGTTCCGGACTCTCATGTCAATGCCACAGGCTGTTTTCTAAATGGGAAGTTGTTTTTTTTAGGGGCAATTGCTCTTTAAAAATACTGCTTACTGACACAACCAGGGCAAGAAACTCAGATGTCCGCATAACAGAGCAACACAACTCCAAACATGATAGATAAGGAGCTACATAGCCCCTAGGCTATATGAATATAAAGAGACATGAGCCAACACACATGACCTGTAGAATGGAATCAGAATTCCATCCAACCTTTTAATGCCTTTTCTGGCTAGCTTCCACCTGTCTGGCTGCCCTCCCCCTTCACTTATAATACATTTTTTCATATACACATGATATACATAGAGTACACAGTGCAACAAAATGCTTACTTGCAGGTTAACCTCTCAAATTATACAATAGAACAAGTAAGTCGCTAAGTGTATCATGTTGTGTCATGTGTTGCTGCTTTGCTATGTTCTCTATGGTCTCTTACGTAGGGTTGTCACTCTTTTGTTGTGTGTCTTGTCCTATATTTATTTTAAAACATTTATCTCAGGCCCCCGTCCCTGCAGGAGGCCTTTTGGTTGGCCGTCATTGTAAATAAGAATTTGTTCTTAACTGACTTGCCAAGTTAAATTTTTAAAAAGTGAATACAAAAAAGCTGAAATAATTTCAGATTCAATAATGAGCTGTGTTTATTTCTTTATGTTATAGTTACATAGCCTATACAATACTGAAATAAGCAAGTTTACCTGTAGAATGGAATAGGTTATAAGCCCTCTCTGATTAATTTCATTTAGTCAGTTCTACCACCTCAGCATTGCGCATTTCTAAACATGGTTAAATATCAAGTTGTAGTAAAGTTCAGTTTCCTTCCACAGGGGGGCACTGTCAGTCAGAAGATATGTGCTTCAGTCAGAACCTTACATCTCTAGCCAGACAATAGCTACTGAAGTGGCTAGCCAGCCAATCTAGCTACAGAAACAAAACGCATCAAATACACTTCTTAATATCATATCATTTTCATAACATCCTTAGCTTGCCCACTCACTACATGATCTGATTGATAACCAATAGCTTAAGGATGGCGAGAGCTAATGCTAGCTTAGCTTATTAGCATTAGCCAACCCTTATACTGAGGGAGATGCGCTAGATGGCTACCACCAACCCTGCGCTAACCTGTGACTAACGCTTCCGCTACATTTAGATATTCTTTTTGTTCTGCCTACTCCACCTCATTCATTATTGCCTGCTCATGCTCAACCTGCTAGCTTCTTTTTTTTGCCTTTCTTTTGGAAGAAGTAACAATTATCCATATTTGCTCTGTGATATACTGCAGACCCTGACTGAAATTAGGGAGTGAACGTTATTTGTAATAAGGGTTGCATGGAGAAAATCTGACCTCTTCGAAATGAAAATGGATGCTATCCATTGGAGCTATGCGATTGGTTGTCTCAAACTGGGGCTTAGCGAAGGGTCAATTGAGTACTTTTTCCACCACTGTACATTTAAAACCAGATACTTTTAAACATTCTGTAAAGTAGTATTTTACTAGGTGACTTTCAGTTGAGTCATTTTCTATGAAGGTATCTTTACATTTACTCAAGTATGACAATTTAGTACTTATTCCACCAATGTTCCCATGAAACGTGTCTAGGACAATATCTTATTCTGAGGTCATTTCTGTTTGACATTAAGGGAATGATCTTTTGGAAACAGTCCTTGCACATCACTGGTATATTCCTATGAAAACCTTAGGAAATGACCTAATGACTCTTAAGTGAACGTTCTCTAAAGTTATGGGAACATTTGTTGTTTGCTGGGTTCCCATGGTTCAGTTTTTAGTCAAGGATATGATGTCTGGAGGGTTTGCATCTTTTATACCTCCTCCATTTTACTTTTGTCCTTGTTTTAGAAATTTGAACTCTACCTGTTTTGAAGTCTGTATTTATTATATTTATAGAAATAAAATTCATATTTTGGAGTAAATTCTGTTCCAGTCATATTTGATTTTTTTTTTTAAATGTGAGAAGCATCAACCAGCTTCATTACTGTGGGTGATTCGCAAAATGCATACTACTGTACATTGAGCACGGGAGGGTTGGAGTATTAGTCCGAGTATGAGAAGCGGAGGGGACTTCTCGAATGCGTACTCCATTTGTACATATTTGAAGCATGCATCGATGCAAGCTTCAACATTAAAAGTACGCAAAGAAATATGACACAACCACTTAAAAATGACTCAACATTTCTTTAAATCAATGGCGGCCATTATTTGAGCTGAAGCGAGAGAAAATACACTCCGAATTCAGAATTAAATGTTGACTACAATATTTTATCTTGAAACATTAATAAATACATGCTGTGTTAATTTTAGGCATGTTTACCTGCCTACTGTACGTATCATAGATCACAAGCCCATAATAAGTAAATAGGGCTAGCTACTAGTATTGTTAGCTAGCCAGATTGCCACGAAGTACTGTTAGCTACCTACAAAGAATTTACATCTCTTGCATGTTAGTTTTAAGTAATTTTTGCCTGTTAAACTCTGGTTAGCTTCATTATTACAATTCACATATAACTAGCTGATAATTATAAAGTAAAACTGTTGCTTTGTGTATAGCTTGTTTCTTCTCTATTGCTGTTGTTTTCCTGGCTGGAAGATGGTTAAATCTATAGTACGTTAATAGGGCTAGCTACCCACAAAATGTATATCTACCTTGCATAACATTTAGTTTTAGGTCATTCATGCCTGTTTAACTAGCTGGCTAGCTAGATTATTACAATTCCCATATCTAGCTGATAATTATGAAGTAAAACATTTGCAATTTTGTATATATTGTTTAATCTATTGTTGCCATTTGTCTTGACTGGAAGACGGTTCAGTGAATGGTGAGGTACTCTGGGGAGCACGGTAGTATGCATATTGAGAAACACCCTGTGTCTAATGGCAAGATTAGAGTGATTTTAGATAAGTGATCAACACAATGCTTAGTATATTTGGAGTTTCTGTAAAACACATCCTTCTGTTTCACATGTTCTGTTTGTGACACTCAAAGTATGGGTGTATGGTCACTAGACTTGAAGCTGAATTTTATAGATTAATCTCATATTGTTGATAGGGATTGATGCCAGACTGGATGTACAAAGACAGAGGACACAGATTATTCACTGTTACATTGTATTGATGTCCTTCTGGGAAGCAGATGACAAAGTCATGACCTTTTTTTATTTGGGTTTCATGCTAGCCTCTCTGGCTGGTGTTTACAGAACATTTGTTGCTGTCCGATTAGACTATAAAGGCACTGTCTCCAAGAGTCATTTTTAGACTTTCTCCGCTTCTGTTTTTTTCTTTCTGCCTTCAACTTTTCCCTGTTGCAACTTGTATTCAACCGGATTGATTGTCCCCCACGATGAAATCGTCTCTGTCTCTGTCCGTTAGTACATTTGTAGGTTTGTTCGTCAAATGAGATATCTCAGACAGCACAGGCCCGATTTGGACGAAGCTGGTGCGAATGATGCGTATTGACATAAAGATACGAAAGAAAAGTCAAATACAATACAGATGTTGGCGCTATAACAAGCAATTGGAAATGCTGACTTTAAAGGTCACACCCCTCACTCCGTTTGACCCCAAAGTCATGAAATTCGGTATGTAAATCTTTCTCCTCACAAGGAACAAATTTGCCTCAGAGACACACAAGGTCTGCCTTGATAGATTTTCCGCCATTTTTAATTTTGTGAAAACACAAAACGCTACTCATCTGGCACCGAATGACCGATCTGCATGAAACTTGATGTGGCATCTATGGACAAAGGTCTCAATGCAATATTTTCCAGGCTAGTAACTAAAACAACATGGTCGCTATTGACCAAAAAACAATTACGTGTGCAAGGTCTGGCACATAAATGCATATAAATCCATCCCAGATATTAATACTGTAACAAATTTGGTACACATTTTGCAAACACTGTCAAAACTCAACATATACAAGAACATTAATGGTGCTATAATGGGCTTTTTTATTATATTTTAATTTTTTTATTGCCCAAGGCAGGTGGTGCTGCATCATTCGTGGGGGATGACATGTTTACTGTTGCCTTGTTTTCGATTGGCTTTACCAACAACTGTTCTCCTTTGTTCGTGTGCGTGCTTGCATGTTGCAGAGATGGGTTCCTGGACTCTGTTCAGAAGGGGTTGCAGTGTAGGAGACTGAGAAAGAGACTGGTGACCATGAGTACTATAAAAAAGTAGGTGGCGTTTTGAATTTGAATGATTAGCTGACACCATGCTGTCACCTAATCTTCCTGGGGTCAGTGAGTGAAAGCGAGAGTTTCTCCCTTTGCCTGACTTGTTCTTCCTATGTTTCATGATCATTCTATATGTACTAGTATAGATCAGATCATCATGACAATCCAACTTCCAGCCTGATCCAACAAGTTCTCCTCCGTGTGTTTGTGTGTCTCAGAGTGGACATTGCCCTGTTCTCTCAGGATGTGAGAGAGCTGATGGACTGTCCTTGGAGACTCAACCTCACACACAGAGAACTATACAGGTGAGACACACACACTTTGCTCAGTCTTGCGATCTTCTGCAACAAACGTTCTGTCCTGTTGCCCCCCCCTCCCCCAGGACAGAGTTGTGGTCGTGCTGTAATGCATCTGATAGGCTGATGGTGACCAGACAGAACACCAATCTGAACCAGAGTCTGTCCTATGAGATACACAGGTGGAAGAAGAGAAAGGTGGATCAAGCACTATGGGAGATGCTGCCTCAGGTGTGCGTGCATGTGTGTGCGCAAGTCTTCAGTTCTCAGACAGTTAGTCATCACACGAGCGTGGTTTACCAGCATGGTGTGTGTGTGTGTGTGTGTGTGTGTGTAGACTGTACCCTGGAGTAAAGGTTCATTGAGTCGTTGTGCCGTGGTGGGAAGTGGAGGAATCCTGCAGAACAGCAGCTGTGGAGCGGAAATAGACAATGCTGACTATGTCATCAGGTATCAGCAACAACATAATCAATCATGCAAACATAGATCAATCAATATGTTATTGGTAGTTAACTATTGTAATGTAGTGCTGTTGTGTAGTGTATAATGTTGATGTTATGTGTGAATGTGTTTGAATGTTGTCTGAATGTTGATTTTTATCTTATTGAAACTGGCACCTCTTTCTGAGTATATCATCTTCAGTTAATTTTTTTTCTTCAGTTAATTGTAATGTTGTGACTGTCGTGAATGTTGATTTAATATTGTGTGAATGTTATTTATAATCTTGTGTGACAGTCGTTTCTAATTTGTGGTGTTTTTTTTTTGTTAACAGGTTTAACCTGGCTCCTATCAACAAGAGTTGTGACGTGGGAGTGAAAACAGACCTCGTAACAGCCAACCCTAGCCAGATCATTAAAGGGTACATACACTACCAACAGGGTTGATAGTAGTACATGTAATCTGATTTAAAAACCGTAATCAGTTACAATACCAGCTAAAATATTGTAATCCGATTACAGATACATTAGCTGATTACTTTTAAATTCAGAAAGGATGTTTGTGAGAAAAAAAGACATTATGACAACTTCCTGTTTTCTCAATGACATTCAATTCGGCATTGGGAAAAAAACTGCAAGTTTAAGTTTGCTTCACTTGAGCGAGTCTGACCACAAGTCAGAGACCACTCTGAATACACACCAAATGCATTTGATTGACGCTTTTTGTCTTCTAATGCCTCTCAAGTCATATAAAACAATCGGAAAGATAGGGATCAAAATTATTGTTTTACAGTACTCCAGCAGCCCCCCCCCCTTGTGAGGATAATGACATTCCTCCATTCCACATAGACCATTTCTCCATACAGAATCTTTCCAGATCCTTAATATCCTTTGTCTGCTCTTCAATTCAAACCACAGGTTTTAAATGGGGTTCAAGTGCGGAGACTGAGATGGCCATTTTGTGGTCAATTCATTAATTTCTTTCTGAATTTGAATGTTGTAGCTAGAAACATAATTAAAATGTGTACGCGACCAATTTTATTTGGAATCAAATTAAAGTGAAATATACCTGACAAGTATGAGTGGTTTAGGTTAATTTCCCATCCTTTCGTGGGCTCTGCCTGTCGAGCAGTAGAAGGGCACATTTGCCAATGTACTATTAGCTGATAATGTTTACTTTGCACGCTACCGGTAGAAATGTTGTACAGTTGGCTAAACATAGTGGTGGTATTAGACTTAATGTACTTTTTTCTCCAACCAACGTAGGCCTACCTAGCAAAATTAGCTATCTCCTTTTCAACGTGTTAAGTGTTTAATCACAATTGCTGCTGACAGACATGATCGACTACATTGATTGATGGACCATGTCAAATTGGCTAGATGGCTAATAACAGATCATCTCAATATGGCTAGTTAACAAGCCACATTTCAGGGGATAAACTAGATGGCTGTACTTGTTTGCCATCTATAGTGGTGATGACAGTAGTCCGACTGACAACTTTACCAGGAATAGGACTTGCCAATGTCATGGTCTTTCCAAAAGCCTAATCTCTGATGAAGCAAGCTAAATGACATGTTTGCTTAGCTAGCCAGCTACATGCCAAATGGATAGGCTACCCGCACATATCTGAAAATACATGATCAATTGATGTTTACTGATCATAAAAAGCATGCAGTTTCTTGCTGTATAACTCTGATAGCACTAAATATGAAACAATCAGAACTGACTATGCTCTTGAAGAGGTGATGATATTAAAACCAAATACAGTGTAGTTAAAAAATATATTTAACAATCCCTTGTAAATGGCACTAAGTTGTCAATGGTTTTAGCGGAGCTGGTGTCTCCTTGCCCCCCAGCAGCAAAATCGAACACTCTGCACCGTATTGCAACATTTTATGATAACGACCTATATATTGTCAATACACACAATCAATATACATGATCAATACTCACCTGTCTCTGCCTCACACCTGTCCAACATGATTTCACAAACTCAAATAAATTCTTGACGTCAAGTCGATTCTAGACATTTGTCCAACTGCCACTAACATCGACCCCGCCTCTCACCTGCCTCCTGTCTGCTAACTCCTTTCCTCCCCTCCCCTCAGGTACACTGACCTCCAGCAGAACCCTGGACACCTGGCAGAAGTCCTTTCATTCTATGGTCACGCCCATCTGCTTCTCCCCGCCTTCTCGTCTGCCTCTGGGACAGCCCCCTGCTTCAAGGTGCGCAGCTACTATGAAATGAATACAACTACGACTGGAAGGGATTTTTTTTTCCCGTAGCCGGTTGGGAGAATTAGGTTAAGGTTAGGAAAAGGTTTATGGTTAGAGAAAATGTGTTCCTAACCTGCTATGAAAAGTCACTTCTGGTCGAAGCTGCATCAAAGTGCCATGTTTTTAGTCCCAGACAGTGGAGGCTGGTGGGGTTAGCTGTAGGAGGACAGGCTCATTATTCATTTGTAAGGAATACATGGAACGAAGTTAAACGTGGTTTCCATATGTTTGATACCGTTCCACTTATGCCATTCCAGCCATTACAATGAGCCCATCCTCCTATATCCCTTCCCACTGGTCCCAGATTAGACTAGGTAAAGCCCTGAACTGGGCCGGGCCTATTTTTTTTATTTTTTATTTATTTTTTTTATTTTTATTTTTATTTTTTTCATCAATAAGTAGTCCACGGGCCGGGCTTGGTAGCATTTTTAAGAATGACAAAATTGATAACACATATTTTGATCCTGGGGGAGAGGAGGGCTGGGGAAGGAAGGGGTCTGGGGGAGGAGTGTAAATAGTGATGTCATTAATCAGTCTTTGTTCCGTACCAGGTGTACCATGCCCTCCGTAAGGCCCGCCCCCAACAAGAAGTGGTGTTCTTCCACCCAGACTACCTGTTTGAGCTGGGCAGGTTCTGGCGTCACCGCGGGCAGCGAGCCCGACGGCTCTCTACTGGTCTGATGCTGGCCAGCACTGCTTTGGAGATCTGTGAACAGGTGTGTGTGTTTTGTTTGTTGTGTGTGTTCGTCTTCGTGTGTGATTTCTATCTCTTTCTTTCAGGTTCATCTGTACGGCTTCTGGCCCTTCCCTCTGGATCTATCCCACAATTCTTTGCCCCATCATTACTATGACAACGTGGGTCCGAACCGCAAAATGCACGCAATGCCTGAAGAGTTCCTGCTGTTACTACAACTCCACAGCAAGGGGGCGCTACAGCTACATGTTGGACCCTGTACACTGACCCCTACACACTAACCTATACAACCTTAGTTACTATAATTCCACAACCAGGGGGCGCTACAGCTACATCCCTGTTGATAGCCCCTTGTGCAGAGATAGGCAACAGAAGGCTACCACACTAACTTGTATTCACACCCTGATCCCTCAGTCTCTGTGGTGAGACAATACTGTGAACACAATTTAAGATTGAATTTGGACCACAACTTAATAGAGTTAACAGTTTAGAACACGACCTAATTCAGCGTTACCCAAACTTGGCCCTGGGCACCTCAAGGGGTGCACATTTTGGTTTTTGCCCTGGCACTACACAGCTGATTTAAAAATAATCAACTCATCAAGCTTTGATTATTTTAATCAGCTGTGCACCTCATGAGTTACCCAAGACGGAGTTTGGGAAACGCTGACTTAACTGTTTTAGAACTAAAAAGACCAAATAGTTTGGAACCTGACCTAAATCATGACTGGTCAATTGTTCCTTTACCAGTTTTATGTTTCCAGATAAATGTCAAAATAAAGAGATGAGGAGAGTGACTAGGTGTTTTTTTTGTTTTTTTTTTGTTGGTGGGTCCAACATGGCACTCTATTCATTACACAGTGCACTATATCAAAAGGTACCATTTGGGACTGAATCTTAGGGTGCGTTCGTTTACAAATGCGCAACACCCTTTGAATATGACCGGTGTCACGAAATGTCTGCCAAAAAAAATTACTCAATTCAATTGTTGCCAGCAGCACAGGTACAGTCACCAATGCTCTGGATAACATGACAACAGCGTAACCAGCTCTGTTACTGCAAGTAAAATGGTCAGAGTGAGTTCTTCTCTCATCTGAGTCAGGAAGCAGCTGGCAAGTTAGATATTTTAGCCAGTTAACTTGGGTGCTTGACCACTGAGGTCAGAACATTTGGATCAACCCTCAGCCAGTGTCCAGTATGCGCTCTGAATGCCCCGAGAGTGAAACACTCTAAATTTACAAACAGACAATCTGACAACACTGAATTTATGAATGCCCGGAGTGCACTCTGAGCCACTCTGGCACTCGAGTGAATTTACGAACACACCCTTAAGACTGTAGAGTCGACTGCCTGCCTCAGATAGTACACCTATAGTACTGATTTGAAAGAGCAACTGAACACAAAAGTTAACTGGTTTAAAATGGCCTATGTGGCATAAATATAGTTCAAATGTTAATTCACAATTTACATCAGGGATGGGTTTTGATTGCCTGGCACAGTCTAATCAAGGCTGGCAGTAATCAAATCATACAGAGCACAGCTGACCGGTGTGCTGCAGAGCACACTATCCAATCCCACCAGAATCAACCTACAACCCACCCTGGCATATGCACAAATATGTAGGAGAGTTAAAATGGTTATTCCATCAAACTTTAAATTCTAGCAATAGTACACAACGCAGAACATCCATCGACGAGATACGCGGAAGATTAAACTACGAACTGGACATTAAAAACTGTAAAATGTTATGCTTCACGGAGTCGTGGCTGAACGACGACACTATCAACATACAGCTGGCTGGTTATACGCTGTATCGGCAGGATAGAACAGTGGCATCTGGTAAGACAAGGGGCGGCAAGCTATGTATTTCTGTAAATAACAGCTGGTGCACGATATCTAAGGAAGTCTCGAGCTATTGGTCACCTGAGGTAGAGTTTCTCATGATTAACTGTAGACCACACTATCTACCGAGAGAGGTTTTGTAGCTGTGTACATACCACCACAGTCAGATGCTGGCACTAAGACCGCATTGAATGAGCTGTATTCCGCCATAAGCAAACAAGAAAACGCTCACCCAGAGGTGGCGCTCCTAGTAGCAGGGGACTTAAATGCAGGGAAACAAATCCCCGCATTAACAAGAGACGCATCCAAAGCTCTCCCTCGCCCTCCATTTGGCAAATCTGACCATAATTCTTTCTTCCTGATTCCTGCGTACAAGCAAAAAATTAAAGCAGGAAGCACTAGTGACGAGATCAATAAAAAAGTGCTAGCACAGGCTGGAATATGTTCCGGGATTCCTCCGATGGCATTGAGGAGTACACCACATCAGTCATTGGCTTCATCAATAAGTGCATCGATGATGTCCCCCCACAGTGACAGTATGAACATACCCCAACCAGAAGCCATTGATTCCAGGCAGCATCCGCACTGAGCTAAAGGCTAGAGCTGCTTTTTCACAGAGCGGGACTCTAACCCGGAAGCTTATAAGAAATCCCAAATATGCCCTCCGACAAACCATCAAACAGGCAAAATATCAATACAGGACTAAGATTGAATCGTACTACACCATGCTCTGACGCTCGTCGGAGGTGGCAGGGCTTGCAAACCATTACAGACTACAAAGGGAAGCACAGCCGAGAGCTGCCCAGTAACACGAGCCTACCAGACGAGCTAAACTACTTCTATGTTCACTTCAAGGCAAATAACACTGAAACATGCATGAGAGCACCAGCTGTTCCACACTCTCCGCAGCTGATGTGAGTAAGACCTTTAAACAGGTCAACATTCACAAGGCCGCAGGGCCAGACAGATTACCAGGACGTGTGCTGCAAGCATGCGCTGACCAACTGGCAAGTGTCTTCCCTGACATTTTCAACCTCTCCCTGTCCGAGTCTGTAATACCAGCATGCTTTAAGCAGACCACCATAGTGCCTGTGCCCAAGAACACTAAGGTAACCCGCCTAAATGACTACCGACCCGTGGCACTCACATCTGTAGCCATGAAGTGCTTTGAAAGGCTGGTCATGGCTCACATCAAACCATAATCCCAGAAACCCTAGACCCACTCCAATTTGCATACCACCTCAACAGATCCACAGATGATGCAATTTCTATTGCACTCCACACTGCCCTTTTCCACCTGGACAAAAGGAACACCTATGTGAGAATGCTTTTCATTGACTACAGCTCAGCGTTCAACACCATAGTGCCCTCAAAGCTCATCAATAAGCTAAGGACGGCACCTCCCTAAACACCTCCCTCTGCAACTGGATCCTGGACTTCCTGACGGGCCGCCCCCAGTTGGTAAGGGTAGGTAACAACACATCCGCCACGCTGATCCTCAACACAGGGGCCCCTCAGGGGTGCGAGCTCTGTCCCGTCCTGTACTCCCTGTTCACTCATGACTGCACGGCCAGGCATGACTCCAACACCATCATTAAATTTGCAGATGACACAACAGCCTAATCACCGACAACGATGAGACATCCTATAGGGAGGAGGTCAGAGACCTGGCTGTGTGGTGCCAGAACAACAACGTCTCCCTCAATGTGATCAAGACAAAGGAGATGATTGTGGACTACAGGAAAAAGAGGCCCGAGCACACCCCCATTCTCATCGACGGGGCTACAGTGGAGCAGGTTAAGAGCTTCAAGTTCCTTGGTGTCCACATCACCAACAAACTAACATGGTCCAAGCCCACCAAGACAGTCGTGAAGAGGGCATGACAAAACCTATTCCCCCTCAGGAGACTGAAAAGATTTAGCATGGGTCCTCAGATCCTCAAAGGTTTCTACAGCTGCACCATCGACCTGACTGGTTGCATCACTGCTTCGTATGGCTACTGCTCGGCCTTCGACCGCAATGCACTACAGAGTGTTGTGCGAACAGCCCAGAGTGTTGTGCAAAGGCCCTAAAAATTGTCAAAGACTCCAGCCACCCTAGTCATAGACTCTTCTCTCTGCTACTGCACGCCAAGCAGTACCGGCTTGCCAAGTCTAGGTTGAAGAGGCTTCTAAACAGCTTCCTTCTACCCCCAAGCCATAAGACTCCTGAACATCTAATCGAATGGCTAACCCCCCCCCACACACACACTTTACACCGCTGCTACTCTCTGTTGCTTTCATCACTTTAATAACTCTACCTACATGTACATAGTACCTCAACTAACCGGTGCCCCCGCACATTGACTCTGTATCGGTACCCCCTTGTATATAGTCTCGCTATTGCTATTTTACTGCTGCTCTCTAATTACATGTTACTTTTATCTCTTACTCTTAACCAACAATTTAGTTTTAAAAAAGAAGGATAAGGGCTCGTAAGTAAGCATTTTCCTGTTGTATTCGGTGCATGTGACTAATACAATTTGATTTGATGTATGTATGAATGTAATTGTGGGAGTCGGAGAAAACAGAGAGAAAGAACAACTTGTCAGATGGTGCATTGGAGACTGATGTATTCCTGTCCTTTCTTTTTATAATACCATTGCAGATCTACATAGGCCAAGAATACTGCCTTGGTGTCACTCTTCGTTTCTTGGTTCTTCTGTGGTACATACATACTGCTACAGATAGGGCTTTACCTTAGCAGAGCACATGCACCTTTTCCCTTCCAGTCTCCGAAGTGCCCTTTTGGATGGTATACTGTATATTATTATTATTTATTTTTTTGTTTAAATGTTTTGTCATTGCTGTTCGGAACCCTCTGCCCGCAAGTCGTTGTGTATTCATCATGTTCGCCACCCTCCACCCCATCCATTGGTTCCACCTTTTGGGCTTCCTTGTACATAACTTGCCACGCCAGGTTGTGCCCGTTTCCCAGTCTTCCCTGTGTGGAGATTAAATGATGAGCCCGGTATCCAAACCTGCATGGCTTGAGAGATGTGGTCACCACTGGGATTTTGCCGAGATTCGTGTGTCCCGAGTGTACGTGTGGTGTGCAGTGATGCCAATTTAGCAATTTTGTTGCTAGACTTCGACGAGCCAAACCCAATGAATATAGTTGGTCATGAATGTTTGATCTTGAACAAACTTACAACGTCAATCAACATGTCTCAATCAAAATTGTACAGCCAGAAGTACAGAAAAGAGCGGGAGTCTGTACCTGAACAAATGTCAAATCATATTTTGCAGAGCTGGCCAGTCAATTTGAGTAACGTTATTGTGTATTCTACGTAATGACGCAGTTTTACGTTATCACGCAATGACATTACAACATCATTTAGCAACTTTTAGCAACAAATCAACCTGCCTCTAGCAACTTACCCTGAAAATGAGTTGGCAACGCTGGTGGTGTGGGGGGTCCGAGCTGACGGGTTTCCATGACTATTGGACGAGCGCCCTGTTTTGGTTTGTGTGTAACAAGGTAACTAGGTGCAACGGATTAACCTAACACCAGGGGAGTAGAGGAGCTACTAAAGAAATAATAAAGGGATACTCCGTGATTTGGGCAATGAGTCAGATGAACTCGTGGACACCATTTGTATGTCTCTGCGTAAAATACGAAGGAAGTTACAGGTAGTTTTGCGAGCCAATTCTAGCTAGTGTTAGTGAAATGCTAGTTAGCAAATTAATTCAAAAGGCACACGGAGACATAAAAATGTATCCACAAGTTAATCTGACTGGGGAAGTAGATAAAGGTCCTTATTGCAAAAATCCCATAAAAAAAAGTATCCCTTTAAACATCATGAAGTGTATCATGTCGCTTAAACTTATGTTATTGTATCATGTATCATGGGTCTCCCGGTCACAGCCCGCTTTAACACAGCCTGGGATCGAACCTGGGGCTGCAGTTGCGCCTTAGCACTCATTGTTGAATATGTGATTTCCAACTTGTTGTGTAATGTTTATGGCCGATGAGCACCGATACGCTTTATTTATAATTTCTCTTCAAATGACAAAGATTGAAGTAGATTGCCGACTTGATGCATGATGATGACTGCTTGTCTAGCTTGCTATCTAAGATTTTGAAAGTATGATTTTGACATGATCAGTCCAATCAAAGCTACAGTAGATATAACGTGATTTGATGTAATTTTTTCTGTATTCAATGACCTTGAGCCTTCTTGGATGGGCACTTCTAATGTAAGTCTATGGCAGCACCCAAGGTGCTTGAGTTTTCGAGCTCTACCCGTACATTTTGATGTGACGTAGTGTCCCCATGAGTGACAGAACACAGAGCCAGTCATGGCGCAACTAGAGAACATTACCAACCCCTATGCTGACTGCCCCACCACAGAGTAGCAGCAGTGTAAAAACAAAGGGGGAGAGTCAATGCAAATAGTCCCGGTGGCCATTTGATTAGTTGTTCAGCAGTCTTATGGCTTGGGGGTAGAAGCTGTTAAGGAGCCTTTTGGCCCTAGACTTGGCACTCCGGTACTGCTTGCCATGCGGTAGCAGAAAGAACAGTCTATGACTTAGGTGACTGGAGTCTTAGACACTTTTTTGGACCTCTGATACCCCCTAGTATATAGGTCCTGGATGGCAGGAAGCTTGGCCACAGTGATGTACTGGGCTGTACGCACTACTCTCTGTAGTGCCTTACACTCGGATGCCAAGCAGTTTCCATACCAGGTTGTGATGCAACCGGTCAGGATGCTCTCGATGGTGCAGCTGTAGAACATTTTGAGGATCTGGGGTGTTGTCATGCCCTTTTCACGACTTTCTTGGTATGTTTGGACCATGATATTTTGTTGGTGATGTGGACATCAAGGAACTTAACTCTCGACCCGCTCCACTACAGCCCTGTTGATGTGAATGGGGGCATGTTCGGCCCTTCTTTTCCTGTAGTCCACAATCATCTCTTTTGTCTTGCTCATGCTTAAGGGAGATGATGTTGTCTTGGCACCATACTACCAGGTCTCTGACCCCCTCCCTATAGGCTGTCTCATTGTTTCTGGTGATCAGGCCTACCATTGTTGTGTTGTGGTGAAACTTAATGATGGTGTTGGAGTCATGCTTGGCCACGCAGTCGTGTGTGAACAGAGAGTACAGGAGGGGACTGAGTACGCACCCCTGAGGTGCCCCCGTGTTGAGGATCAGCGTGGCAGATGTGTTGTTGTCTACCCTTACCACCTCAGGGCGGCCCGTCTGGAAATCCAGGATCCAGTTGCAGAGGGAGGTGTTTAGTCCCAGGTTCCTTAGCCTAGTGATGAGCTTTGTGGGCACTATGGTGTTGAATGCTGCACTGTAATCAATGAACAGTATTCTCACATATGTGTTTCTTTTGTACAGGTGGGAAAGGGCAGTGTGAAGTGCAATTGAGATTGCGTCTTCTGTGGACCTGTTGGGGAGGTATGCAAATTGGAGTGGGTCTAGTGTTTCCGGCATGATTGTGTTGATGTGAGCCATGACCAGCCATGACCAGCCTCTTCATGGCTACCGAGCTGAGGGGTATGGGACTATGGTGGTCTGCTTGAAATATGTAGGTATTACAGACTCGGTCAGGGAGAGGTTTAAAATATCAGTGAAGACACTTGCCAGTTGGTCTGCACATTTTTTAAATGTTTTATTTGTTATTTTATTTTGTTTTTTATTTAACCTTTATTTAACCAGGTAGGCCAGTTGAGAACAAGGTCTCATTTACAACTGCGACCTGGTCAAGATAAAGCAAAGCAGTGCGACAAAAAACAACAGCAGAGTTACACATGGGATAAACAAAAATACAGTCAATAACACAATAGAAAAATCTATATGCAGTTTGTGCAAATGGAGTAAGGAGGTAAGCCAATAAATAGGCCATAGTAGCGAAGTAATTACAATTTAGCAAATTAACACTGGAGTGGTAGATGTGCAGATGATGATGTGCAAGTAGAAATACTGGTGTGCAAAATAGCAAACAAGTTAATAAAAACAACATGGGGATGAGGTAGGGAGATTGGATGGGCTATTTACAGATGGGCTGCAGCGATCGGTGAGCTGCTCAGATAGTTGATGCTTAAATTTAGTGAGGGCGATATAAGTCTCCAACTTCAGCGATTTTGGCAATTTGTTCCCGTCATTGGCAGCAGAGAACTGTAAGGAAAGGTGGCCAAAGGAGGTGTTGGCTTTGGTGATGACCAGGGAGATATACCTGCTGGAGCACATGCTACTGGTGGGTGATGCTATGGTGACCAGTGAGCTGCTCTGAGTACCTGTCCTGGTAATCCATCTGGCCCCACGGCCTTGTTTAAAGGTCGTGCTCACATCGGCTACGGAGAGCATGATCACACAGTCATCCGGAACAGCTGGTGCTCTGATGCATTCTTCAGTGTTGCTTGCCTCGAAGTGAGCATAAAGGCAGTTAGCCTTTCTGGTAGGCAGTTCCCCTATGTCTCAGTATGGGTAGACCATGTATCTGATGCTGTCTGGACATAAAGAGTATGGCATGTCATACTCTTTCTGGCTAGACAGCATCAGATACATAGGCTACATATAGTAAAACAGATGAGTTAATATGCAGACCTAAGCTTGTCGCCTGCCTTTCCGCAATGGGACAACAACTCCCATTGTCAGGGCAGAGACATGAGCATCTCGTCATTTTATAGATACTCTGGTTTCAGGCAGCCACTTTTCTTTAAAAAAGGATTGCTACATTGTATGCCTATTTGGGAAGGCCTAGCTGATTACTGAGTTGAGGCGGACAGTGAAAAGCATCTAAAATACAATTGGCATGCTGACTGCAGAAATGTCCACCAGAGCTGTTGACAGAGAATGTAATGTACATTTATAAGCCACCTCCAATGTCGTTTTAGAGAATTTGGTAGTACGTCCAACCGGCCTCATAACCGCAGACCACGTGTAACCATGCCAGCCCAGGACCTCCACATCCGGCTTTTTCACACGTGGGAGCGTCTGAGCAGGTGCTGAGGTGTATTTCTGTCTAATAAAACCCTTTTGTGGAGAAAAAACATTTCTTATTGGCTGGGCCTGGCTGCCCAGTGGTTGGGCCTGGCTCCTAAGTGGGTGGGCCTATGCCCTTCCAGGCCCACGCATGGCTGCGCTATTGCCCAGTCATTTATAATCCATAGATTAGGGCCTAATTTATTTATTTAAATTAACTGATTTCCTTATTTGAACTGTAACTCAGTAAAATCTTTGAAATTGTTGTATGTTGCGTTTATAAACCCCGCAAAAAAAGAAACGTCCTCTCACTGTCATGCGTTTATTGTCAGCAAACTTAACGTGTAAATATTTGTAGGAACATAACAAGATTCAACAACTGAGACATAAACTGAACAAGTTCCACAGACATGTGACTAAGAGAAATGGAATAATGTGTCCCTGAACAAAGGGGGTCAAAATCAAAAGTAACAGTCAGTATCTGGTGTGGCTCCCGGCTGCATTAAGTGCTGCAGTGCATCTCCTCCTCATGGGCTGCACCAGATTTGCCAGTTCTTGCTGTGAGATGTTACCCCACTCTTCCACCAAGGCACCTGCAAGTTCCCGGACATTTCTGGGGGGAATGGCCCTAGCCCTCACCCTCTGATCCAACAGGTCCCAGACATGCTCAATGGGATTGAGATCCGGGCTCTTTGCTGGTCATGGCAGAACACATATATTCCTGTCTTGCAGGAAATCACGCACAGAACGAGCAGTATGGCTGGTGGCATTGTCTTGCTGGAGTGTCATGTCAGGATGAGTCTGCAGGAAGGGTACCACCTGAGGGAGGAGGATGTCTTCCCTGTAACGCACAGCGTTGAGATAGCCTGCAATGACAACAAGCTCAGTCCGATGATGCTGTGACACACCGCCCCAGACCATGACGGACCCTCCACCTCCAAATTGATCCCGCTCCAGAGTACAGGCCTTGTTGTAACACTCATTCTTTTGACGATCAACGTCAATCTGACCATCATCCCTGGTGAGACAAAACCGCGACTTGTCAGTGACCAACACTTTTTGCCAGTCCTGTCTGGTCCAGCAACGGTGTGTTTGTGCCCAGAGGTGACGTTGTTGCCAGTGATGTCTGGTGAGGTCCTGCCTTACAACAGGCCTACAAGCCCTCAGTCCAACCTCTCTCAGCCTATTGCGGACAGTCCGAGCACTGATGGAGGGATTGTAGGCCTGCTGTCCATCCTGTTTCCCTGTAGCGCTGTCTTAGGCATCTCACAGTATGGACATTGCAATTATTTGCCCTGGCCACATCTATAGTCCTCATGCCGCCTTGCAGCATGCCTAAGGCACATTCACGCAGATGAGCAGGGACCTTGGGCATCTTTATTTTGGTGTTTTTCAGAGTAAATAGAAAGGCCTCTTTAGTGTCCTAAGTTTTCATAACTGTGACCTTAATTGCCTACCGTCTGTAAGCTGTTAGTGTCTTAACTACCATTCCACAGGTGCATGTTCATTAATTGTTTATGGTTCATTGAACAAGCATGGGAAACAGTGTTTAAACCCTTTACAATGAAGATCTGTGAAGATATTTGGATGTTTACAAATTTATCTTTGAAAGACAGGGTCCCGAGTTTATTTTTGTTCAGTATAGAAGTATACAATTTTCATGTTTTCCATTAAATATAAAAACACATCATAAAACAACTATACAAATTATGTATAAATAACTTTTAAAGATTCTGTTACAGACAGTCCAACATGTTGCTGTATTGCCCCCTAGCTGTGGAGTTGTTTTAATAGGGGTTAGGGGGTAGGGGTTACAGGTTGTTCAAATCAAATCAATGTTGCTGTAAAAGAGAATGTATTCTCAGTCAACTCACCTGATAAAATGAGGAATAAATAAATCCAATACTTTAAAAAAGCAAGGTATAGTTGAAAGGGTTTGGGTCCAACATGTAGCTGGTAGTGCCCACTGACTGGAGTTGTAGAAACCGGAGTTAGGGTGTAGCGCAGGGTTCGGCGAGTAAAATAAATGTGCCAAGTTTTTTGTAGAAATATATACCTTTAATGTTTGGTCAAAAAACACTACAATCAACAGGAATTTAGCAAAAAAAGACTGTTAAATTTAGAACATCTGTTCCCAATTTTTCCCACGAATAAAGGTCATGTCTCAAAATAATCAAAGTATGAATGATCGGCTATGAAAAGCCAACTGACATTTACTCCTGAGGTGCTGACCTGTTGCACCCTCGACAACCACTGTGATTACTATTATTTGACCCTGCTGGTCATCTATAAACATTTGAACATCTTGACCATGTTCTGTTATAATCTCCACCCGGCACAGCCAGAAGAGGACTGGCCACCCCTCATAGCCTGGCTCCTCTCTAGGTTTCTTCCTAGGTTCTGGCCTTTCTGGGGAGTTTTTCCTAGCCACCGTGCTTCTACACCTGTTTCTGTACAGCACTTTGAGATATCAGCTGAAGTAAGAAGGGCTTTATAAATCAATTTGATGAAATTACGGTTGTTTTCAAATACATCTTTTGGGGTTTAGTTGTGGTCAATTTTCACGGTATAAATTATCATTTATTTCCGGCCCCCGATGATCCGCCTGTTAGGGTGTACAGGGTCCAACATGTAGCTGTAGCGCCCCCTGGCTGTGGAGTTGTAGTAGCAGCAGGAACTCTTCAGGCATGGCGTGCATGGAGTGACTTGGACCAACGTTGTCATAGTAATGATGTGGCAAAGTATTTTGGGATAGATCCAGAGGGAAGGGCCAGAAGCCATACAGATGAACCTGACAAAGAGAGATCTAGACTTAGAAACAAACACACACACACAAACACACACACACTTAATCTCTTAAGGTAGTCGATCGCATCCGACTGATAGTGGGTTGGCTGATGACTGTATAATCCGATGCGGGATGCATGCTGTCGTTGCATGCTGGGATGCATGCTGTCTTCGCCAGGTGACACTCAGTCCTTTTTTCCTGAGCCAACTGCACTCCTTGATGGAAGAGGCTGCACCAGGTGGAACAGTCCGCCGCACCAGGTGGAACGGTCCGCCGCACCAGGTGGAACGGTCCGCCGCACCAGGTGGAACGGTCCGCCGCACCAGGTGGAACGGTCCGCAGCACCAAGTGGAACGGTCCGCCGCACGAGGTGGAACGGTCCACAGCAACAGTCCAGAGGGAGGCAGGGTTTATCCCACACTTTAGTGAAGTCGTCAAGTGGTCCTGTAGATGCTTCTTCTGACCACCTGCAGAACGACAGCCCAGTTGTACCTGTCATTCACGTACTGAAGCTCAAGGACTCGTTCAGATTCAAGCTTTGTGCTAGCTGCTACTAGAGTCCCAGTGTTGCTCCAGAAATAACAGAAGCACGGTGTATATGATCTTCAAAACAACATCTGTTCATGGCCTTTATGGACCTCTCCTAAGCAGAGGTTTAGACATAGGTGGGCCTGGGTGGACACAGACCCACCCACTGGGGAGCCAGGCCCTGCCAGGCTCATCCAATCAAATTGAGCAAAAAACTAAAAACAATACATTATTATTACAAAAATACTCCTCAGTCAAAATTTCTGCAAGCCCACCCACAAATTAATTTCTGGCTACGCCCCTGCTCCAAAGCCTTGAGCAAAGTAGACTGTGAACACCTTTGGAAGGTTTTTCTGCAGTATGGCTACCCTGGGAAATTTGTCAACATCCTGTGTCAGTTCAATGAGGAGGTGATGGTCAGGGTAACAATTGGCGGTCAGGAATCCTTTGGAGTAGGCACTGGTGTGAGGCAAGTGGCGTGTGCTTGAGCCGGTCCTATGTCTTCCTCCTTTGTGTCCCAACACTGCTGGCACAAGGACATGGAAACGTAGAGTGGGGTGACCCTAGACTTCAGATTGGACAGAAACATCTTCTGATGCAACACACACACATACTAACACCTGTTCACAGATCTCCAGAGCGGTGCTGGCCAGCATCAGACCAGTAGAGAGCCGTGGGGCTCGTTGCCCTCGACGATGCCAGAACCTGCCCAGCTCAAACAGGTAGTCTGGGTGGAAGAACACCACTTTCTGTTGGGGTCGGGCCTTACGGAGGGCTTGGTACACCTGGGACAGAACAAAGACTATTTAATGACATAACTATCTACTCTCCTCCCCCCCAGGATCAAAATGTTAGTTATCTATTTTGTCATTCTTAAAAAGTCTACCCGAGCCCAGACCTTGCCCTAGTAACTGATAAATAAAATAACCGGTACATTGTATTGTGTCCTATCGGGCCCATGCCGGGTAGCAGTCTCATCTCATGATAGCAGCTCACCTTGAAGCAGGGGCTGGTCCCAAAAGCAAAGGAGAAGGCTGGGAGAAGTAGATGGGCATGACCGTAGACTGACAGGGCTTCCGCCAGGGGTCCAGGGTTCAGCTGGAGGCCAGGGTACCTGAGTACAGGTGAGTGGGGAGGGGAGGAGTGAGGAGATGGGGGAGGGGAGGAGTGAGGGGAGGAGTGAGGAGACAGGTGAGGGGAGTGGAGGGGTTAGGAGACAGGTGTGAAGTGGAGTTAGGAGGCAAGTGACGGGAGGAGTTAGGAGACAGGTGAGGGGAGGCGTTAGAAGACAGGTGAGAGGCAGGGTCGATGTTAGTGGCAGTTCGAATGTCTAGAATCGACTTGATGACAAAAATCTATTTGAGTTTGTGAAATCATGTTCAAGGCAGAGACAGGTGAGAATTCATCATATATATAGATTATGTACAGTATCAGTCAAAAGATTGGACACACCTACTCATTCAAGGATTTTTCTTTAATTTTACTATTTTCTACACAGCTCAAATAAGCAAAGAGAAATTAAAGTCCATCATTACTTTAAGATATGAAGGTCAGTCAGTACAGAACATTGCAAGAACTTTGAAAGCTGCTTCAAGTCCAGTCGCAAACACCATCAAGCGCTATGATGAAACTCTCATGAGGACCGCCAAAGGAAAGGAAGACCCAGTTACCACTGCAGAGGATAAATTCATTAGAGTCACCAGCCCAAATAAATTCTTCACAGAGTTCAAATAACAGCCACATCTCAACATCAACTGTTCAGAGGAGAATCAGGCGTGAATCAGGCCTTCGTGGTTGAATTGCTGCAAAGAAACTACTACTAAAGGACACCAATAAGAAGAAGAGACTTGCTTGGGCCATGAAACACAAGCAATGGACATTAGACCGGTGGAAATCTGTCCTTTGGTCTGATGAGTCCGAATTAGATTCTAAAACCTTTTCTAAATTAAATATTGATGCCTATAAGCTAGATAAAGAACGCATAAATATTGTTTCTCACACAAACTTCCCTTATTTACATATTATTTATCTTTGGTTTTAGGCCACCCTCTTTCAACAACATTTCTGAGTTTTCACAATTTCCCGGGAATCACCAAGTCTGACACAAGGGAAAGCAGCTCATTCCCCTCTCAAAGGTATGCTAACTGCATCCTGTGTTGCTTGGCGACATCTCATCGAAGTTGTAACAGCTCAGCCGTTTGCCATTAACCACCCGAGCCAAAGCCCCGCTATCATCCATAAGTCGAGGTCAGTACAGGTGCATCAAAGCTGGGACCGAGAGACTGAAAAACAGCTTCTGTCTCAAGGACATCAGAATGTTAAATAGCTATCACTAGCCGGCCTCCACCCAGTACCCTGCCCTGAACTTAGTCACTGTCACTAGCTGGCTACCACCCGGTTCCTCAACCCTGCACCTTACAGGCTGCTGCTCTCTGTACATAGACATGGAATCACTGGTCACTTTAATAGTGTTTACATACTGTTTTACTAATTGAATATGTATATACTGTATTTTACTGTATTCAAGTCAATGCCACTCCGACATTGCTCTTTCTAATATTTATATATTGCTTTTAAATTGTGTCTGTTGTGAATTGTTAGATACTACTGCACTGTTGGAGCTAGGAACACAATTTCGCTACACCTGCTACCAATACAATTTCATTAGATGTCATTGCTGCCAAACGTTTTTAACTTATATTGACTCAGGGGGTTTAATACTTATCTAATATACTAGCGTTTCATTTTCCATTAATTGTAAAAAAAATAAAATAATAATCCACTTTGACATTACAGAGTATTTTGTGTAGATCGTTGACAAATATGTCCTTGATGAGCTATTTGGCCTTCCTGTGACATCGGGTGCTGTAGGTGTCCTGGAGGGCATGCAGTCTGACCAGGTTATGCGTTGGGCAGACCCACCACCCTCTGGAGAGCTGTGCAGTTACGGGCGGTGCAGTTGCCGTATCAGGCGGTGATACAACCCAACAGGATGCTCTCAATGGTGCATCTCTAAAAGTTTGAGAGTCTTACGGGCGAAACCGAATTCCTTCAACCTCCTGACGTTGAAGAGGTGCTGTTGTCAGTGATGTGTACGCTGAGGAACTTGAACCACTTCTCCACTGCGGTTCCGTTGATGTGGATGGGGGCGTGCTCCCTGTGCTGTCTTCTGGCACCACTCCGCCAGGGCCCTCACCTCCTCCCTGTAGGCTGTCTCGTCATTGCTGGTAATCGGGCCTATCACTGTTGTGTCGTCCGCAAACGTTATGATTGAGTTGGAGGCATGTGTGGCCAACCAGTCATGGGTGAACAGGGAGTGCAGGAGGGGTGCTGAGCATGCACCTTTGTGGGGCCCCTATGTTGAGGATTAGCATAGTGAAGGTGTTGTTTCCTACCTTCCCCACCTGAGGGTGGCCTGTCGGGAAGTCCAAGACCCAGATGTAAAGGGCGTGTTCAGACCCAGGACCCCTAGCTTAATGTTGAGATTGGAGGGTACTATGGTGTTGAAGGCTGAGCTATAGTCGATGAACAGCACTCTTACATACTGTAGGTATTCCGATGGCAATTGCATCATCTGTGGATTGGTATACAAATTGAAGTGGTCTAGGGTGTCAGGTAAGGTGGAGTTGATATGATCCTTAACTAGCCTCTCAAAGCACTTCATGATGACAGAAGTCAGGGCTATGGGGCGATAGTCATTTACTTCAGTTACCTTTGCTTTGTGGGGTACAGGAACAATGGTGGACATCTTGAAGCAAGTGGGAACAGCAGACGGGGATAGGGAGAGATTGAATATGTCCGCAAACACTCCAGCCAGCTGGTCTGCGCATGCTCTGAGGATGCGGCTAGGGATGCCGTCTGGCTGGTTTTCCCTTTGTAATCCATTCTTTTCTGAAGTTCCTGCCACATGCGTCTCGTGTCTGGGCCGTTGACTTGCGACTCCACTTTGTCTCTGTGCTGACGTTTGCCTGTTTGATTTCCTTATGGAGGGAATAACTGCACTGCTTGTATTCAACTGTATTCTCAGTCCCCTTGCTGTGGTTAAGTGCGGTGGTTTGCGCTTTCAGTTTTGCCCGAATGCTGCCAACTATTCGTTTTTTGGTTTGGGTAGGTTTTAATCGTCACAGTGGGAACAACATCTCCTATACACTTCCTGACGAACATGGCCACCGTGTCAGTGTATACGTCAATGTTATTCTCGGAGGAAACCCGGAATATATCCCAGTCTGCGTGATCAAAACAATCTTGAAGCATGGATTCTAATTAATCAGACCAGTGTTGAATTGACCTTAGCACGGGTAATTCCTGTTTGATTTTCTGCCTATAGAAAGGGAGGAGCAGAAGGGAGTTTTGATCTGATTTGCAGAAGGGGGGGTGGGGGACGGCCTTGTAGCCATCCAGGAGAGAGTAACAATGGTTGAGTGTTTTTGAAGCACAAGTACTACAGACGATGTGTTGATAGAACTTCCGTAGCATTTTCCTCATATTTGCTTTGTTAAGGTCCCCAGCTACTGTGTGTGAAATTATATACATGATCTTGGTAACACAAGAGAGGAAGATACAATTATGGGTTCATTTCCTGTTCTGGTAAAATACATTGTCTATTGTATAGGACGGGAAGCCAGAGTGGGGCCATGGGAGAGGGCAACACATAGACGCCTAGGGCAGCTGGACATACAAAGGTCAGAGGTTGTCTAAGGAGGGGGTCAGCCAAAGGACCAACTGATGGATTACAGACATCAATCACATCACAGGAGACAAGTCTGTTTGATCTTAGACAACCATATGAAGAGAAGGCGACCAGAACAGCTGGGCACCCTAAAGCTAAAGGAGATGAAAGACACATACAAAAGACACACAGAGTTAATTACAGAGATAAAGCAAGCCTATAGCATAGAGGAATGTATAGTATTTTTAGTATAGCTGAGCATGCTAAAAACAGAAGAGACACATAGTCTGCTGACCCTAGAAAACACACAAACAGGAGAACGCATTAAGCTGAGTGAGGGGTCAAAGCAAGGGTCTTGTCACCATTAGGATCTAATGGAAAGCAGATGGGGGCGTTATTGGGCTGAACAAGCAGGAAGCATGGATTGGGATGTAACTTAATTTGCATATGGGAGGGACTTATATGGTAGGTGTATAACTCAGAGCGAGGGCTCTGAAAAAGGGTGTGTGTTCCGCGGACCGCTCCGGCTTATGATACTGTTGTATTAAAAGTCTACATTGATTTTCACAAAGTTCTTGGTTGTGTCATATTTGAACCGATTTGCCACCACAGACTTGGCGAGCGTTGCCAGGAGAGTCAGGGACTGAAAAACGTTCTTGGCTGGCAGCGGGATCTTTGGACGATCTGGGCAAACAAGGGTGGCCACCCAGCTAAGGTAAGACAACAGTGAAATGTTTGCGTAGATCGCTTCAGAGATCCTGTCTCAGCAAGAGGAGCGTCAAGTAGGTCTCTCTCTCTCAAATTTCCTAAAAACTATAGAAACGAAAGAACTTTTTGAATTCAATGAATTGCATGCATGTGTGTAAGCTTGGGAATTGTATAATGAATGTGCATGTTTAGTGAGTAAGTAGGCGGGGGCTGTGAACTTCGCTGGTGTCAGGTGTGTTATTCGGCATGTTGGGCGCAGGCTGCAGTTACCTGCTTATAAGGTCTGAATAAATTAAGTAATTATAGAAATCCTACGATACCGCTTCAAAATATTTACCAGAGGGTCTGAATGGGTAGGTCACTTTATTGATAAGTAATCCTGCGATACCGCCTCGAAATATTTAGCTGAAGGACTGTATGGGTAGGCTACTTTATTGATAAGTAGATAGGGAAATATTCATGGCTACCGCTTCAAGGAAAAGGTCTGTACGGATGAGTATTTAGTAAATAAATACACATGGCTACCGCTTTAAAATGAAGGACTGTACGGGTGAATATTTAAAACACAGAACGCTGGCCTGATTGTGCGACGTTCAACTGAAAAAGGAAATCCTGCGAATACAAAACGCTCCGTCTAGCTAAACGGGGGTTTATAAATCAGTAGGTCGCGCCACGATATTGCTCTAACGTAGAATAAAGATCAATACGGGGTGGATGAATAGGATATGAAGACAAGCTGATCCGATTAGACAGTAGTCTCGTCATGTCGTAAAAATCCTATAGGATAATACCAGTTTATGTTGAGGAAGTGTATTAAGCTAGGGGATAAAGTATAGCTGTGTTATAGCACGTAATGGACACAATTATGGATGTTGGAATTTCAATGTGAATTTCGTATGAATGAATGTAGTATTGAGAAAACATATGAACCAGAGTTGACGTTCCATGATTTTGAGACCGGGGAAATTAAATTGAGAGAAACGTTTGTCATGGAGTAACCGCTAGGTTGAGATACGTAACTGGGCTATTATGCACACGTGCTGATAGACAAAGCTACCTTAGTAGTCGAATCGCCGTGCAACTTTGATTGACAGCCGCCGGACTCAAACACTGATTTTCGCTTTTTTCATTCCTGTTGATATTGCCTAAAGTTTAAAATTGTTCTGACAATTGTTATAGAATCCCTGGAATTTACTGATATAAGTTCATAAAGGAAGTTACTGAATTATTTACAGAAAGTATTTAAATAATTTGCAGAACAATTTTTTTAAAGTTCTTCTATTTTTCGATATTTCCTAAGGAGATAAAATTACTCTGACAATTGTTATAGAACCGCATATATTCACTAATATATTGTTCCAAAAGGAAATCGCCGAATCATTTCTAGAAAATACCTAAATAAATCGCTGAACAAATTCAAATAAACTACCGGAGAAACACACACGTAGCTGTAATCACATACCGATAGAACCTTTGAATACGAGGGTGGGGTACAAGTGTTGAGTCTGTCCCGATACCGCGAATACATCCTTGGTTTCGACCAAGGACGGGCTAAGTATACAAAGATCTAAATAAACACATATTACACAGGACATAGTGCAGGACTGACTCAAACCTAGAGGACACATTTCAGACATTACCAGATGAGCTAGAACAGGAATTAGGAGCCATATAAGACCTTTTTTCAGATAATCACTGCCTTAGTTATATCTTGCCTAACCGCGTTAATAATTACCTTAGCAGTTCACGTAATTATTTTGTGATAACATGTCTGGCCCAAATACACCCAAACTCAAGTTCAATGAATACTTAGAACAGCGCATGACTGATAGAGCGGGAGGAAAGGAACAGTACAGGAAAGTGAACGAAGTATGGGAGGTGATAAGGGTAAAATGGACACAAGCAGGTTACTTTAGCGGGAGACCTCCTACAGGGGGGGAACTCCAAATTATGCAGAGAGAGCTAGAGGGAGCAAAAGCAAGTGAGACTGAGAGGAACAAGATATACATGTTCAAAAGGAAGGGGAAAAGAGAGAGAGAGAGAGAGCAGAACCTCCGCCATACAGATTGTGTGTGAGCAACTCCCCACCACCCCAATACCCTCCCCTACAGCAGTATATCCTGCAACAGCAAACAGCCTCAACGGGGCCCCTACACTGGACCATACAGAGGGGGAGACTACCAGTGTTATAACCGGGATTCCCGGTCACTTTGCCAGAGATTGCAGGAAACCACTCTCCCCGCAGCAACAACAATGGAGAGGAAGAGGACGTGCAGGAGCACCAGGAAGAGGGAGAGGAAGAGGAGGACCCCCCCTCCTCCACACTACAACCAACCAGGACCTCAGCAACAGCCAGCATACAACCACCCAGGATCTAACCACATGCAGTAGCAACAGCAAGATCACACGTCACCCTTGAATCAGCCATCATCCCTCAACCAGCATCGGCCCAATTAGCTGAAATCATCGGATTGACGCAGGCCCTCATCAGAAGAAAAGGAAAGACTGTGAATA
The DNA here is from genome assembly GCF_018296145.1 of Oncorhynchus tshawytscha. Classification (NCBI taxonomy): domain Eukaryota; kingdom Metazoa; phylum Chordata; class Actinopteri; order Salmoniformes; family Salmonidae; genus Oncorhynchus; species Oncorhynchus tshawytscha. Next base: position 32,917,663 of record NC_056441.1, read on the forward strand.
TCTATACAGACTCAGCCTATGCCCATGGAGCAGTCCTCACTGATGGACCCAGAACTTTTACGAGAAGCACATGGCCCCACACACGAAGGAACACTAAAGACCCTTCAAAAGGTCTCGCACATCTAGTGACACCCTCACATGAAAATATGACATATTTTTTTTTTTTTTTTTTGACGATGACTTATTTTATGACGAATGCAATGTTTGTGACAGACACAACCCAAAGAAACCATATCAAACACAAATGGGCTCATACTTAGTACCTAATGCAAGTTTTCAGGACATTAGTATAGACTACACCGACATGGGCCCCGAAAATGTATCTAAAGACAAACACTATCTCCTAGTTATTGTAGATAGGTTCTCCAAATGGGTAGAAGCAATACCAACAGCGAAGGGGGGATGCTAGGTCAGTCGTTAAGTGGCTACAAACCAAACTAATACCCAGGTATGGCATCCCAAGAAAAAATCAAATTTGACAAATGGCTCACATTTAACAAACACCTGAGACAGGTGGAAGAAAGATTTGGCATAACACCCAGATTTGGTTCTGTGTACCACTCCCGGTCCCAAAATCTGGTGGAACGTTAAACCAAAAGCTGAAAGCTAAGATAGCAAAAGTGTCTGGAAGAGTCATGCCTGGTCCACCAAGGGAGGGAGGTCATATGCCCGCCCTTGATGTACAACAAATTGTAATGTCTGATTATGTGAAAAAACTGACGGTTCTCTCTGCAGCACTCTCTACCCAGGTTCACAAGGTCCAGGAGAGGGAGCCGCCGGGGAACACGCCACTACTGAAGGTAAAGGTTGGTGACTGGGTGAGGGTTAAAGTCCACAAGATAAAGTGGCTGGAACCCAGGTGGACTGGACCGTACGAAGTGAAGGAGGTTACTTCACACTCAGTCCAGGTCAAAGGTAAATCAGGCGCACCTTGGCACCACCTTACACATTGCACTCCAGCCCCAATTCCTTCTAGAACACTGACTGAAGTCAGAGCTGATTTGAACAGCCTAAATTTGATTCCAAATGAAGATATTCCTGACTCAGGTAATGGGGCATCAAACCCCTCTAACCCTGATAAAGGAACCTCGCCCAGTTAGAGGGACATTTCTCCCCCCCTGGGTGAGGCTAGGAATATCTGAACCACTGTTTGTGATATTCCTACTGATATTTGGGGTGTCCCTGGGCACTTTCACATGGTTAATAGAACAACAAACACATACTAAAGCATCAACCCCTCTCACCCCAACCCCTATCCCTGATAACATTCCTAGCACCACTCCCTTCAATCTCACACGCACCAAACATAGCACTACACCTACAGACCCACCATGCACACCAGACAAGGTTAGAAGCACCACCTTATGTATGTCCTTGCTTATTTGCCTAGTTTCGCTGCATACTAGAGGGGTTTTTTGTTTTTCGTTATCTCCTCCTCTCGTTTCTTCTATAGTTTTCACGTCTTAAAAGACGTGAAGAGGTGGACTCAAAAATTTGGTTCCTACCAAATTGTTTGGTTGCTTCATATTTTATTTCTATTGTTCACGTCTAATAAGACGTGAAGAGGGGGATTTGTTATATAAATAATCTAATATAAAGTGTTACTAGCAGACCAAAGCTCTGGTTAAACCGGATGCCCTCAGATAACTCTGGGCACAGTGTCCTCAGTCAAGTTTAGAGCCTACGTGCAATAACATGATTATCCGAAGGACACACAGCTGCCATCACGCAAATATCCTCCCCTGTAAAACTACAAAGAGCAGCCTGCAACACAAACAAGCTTAGAAGTGCCAAGCTATCTCACTGACATTGAACCCTACATGCACTCCTGCATAAACAGGAAACACCTGAGCCTAAAGCAGACATTACCAATATCCACGGTTCCTGGACACACATACATTTCATGAGCACTGTACACTCACACTATACCCCCCCCCCCTACTGGTCGGGTGCCAAGAGCAAAGGACTTTGCTGTGCACCAATGGGGCTCCTGCCTCTGGCTAGAGCAGGCCCGCCTCCAACTCTTCAGGACCAGTCAGAAGATCAACACGACGAGACTCCACCTACATTATTCTGTGTATACATTCTGTTGTAAACTCTGGCTGAGCAGCCTAATGATTCTGACTCCTCACAGAGTCGCATTGCTTAGGTCCGTGCACGATAACGGCAGGACAAAATATCTTTGACTCAATAAATTGCCTTTTGATACACCTGATTCCACTCTGTCCAGCGTCGTTGTTTTGCATTCCCTCTCCAGTATGTAAACACTAACACTCTCCGATGTTCCCTGTTTCTTTGGGTTAGATGGGGTCCGAGCTGCCTGGGACAGGTTGTGTGCTACCCGTCCTTGCTATATTGTCATCGACGTCCCATTCATATCCATTTGAATCTGTCTGAGCTGGCACTGCCTCCAAAAACTTGTCATTCATTATGCGCAGCAGTAAATCTGGCATGACAATCCAAACCAACAGGGAGGCGCAATATTGTTACTGTTGAATCACATTGGATGACAACTAGAGATTTTAAACAGAAACAAAAGACAAAATATTACATATTGCTGCTTTAATCATTTCTTTGTGGATTTTGATTAGTGCTTGGGGTTATTGTTTTGCTGGAAGATTCACTTTTTGCCTAGGCTGACAGCCTCCTGGCAGAGGCAACCAGGTCTTTGACTAAAATGTCCTGATTCTTGGTAGAGTTAATGATGCCGTTGACCCTAACAAGGGCACCAGGACCAGTGGAATCAAAATAGGCCCATAACATCAAAGATCCATCACTGTATTTTAATGTAGGTATGAGCTACTTTTCTGTGTATGCTTCTTTTTCATGTCATCTGACCATAATGCAGCACTGACTGGTAACTGCATCAGCACTATGATTGGAACCAGTGCTTCGGTCAGATGACATGAAAATAGAGCTCTTTGTCTGTATCTGATCATGTGTATTGATAGAGTATATACCCTTTATTGATCTGGGTCGGATTGGCTGTTATGAGGTCTGTCTTCACTCCCACGTCATAACTCTTGTTGATAGGAGCCAGGTTAAACCTGTCAACAACAACAATAACAATCACACAACAGTACAAACAACTACGATCAGAAACAGCAATGTAAACGACAACATTCACACAACATTCACATTACATTATTCAACCATACACGACCTAACAACATTCACACAATATTTTGTTATTTTACCGTTATTTTACCAGGTAAGTTGACTGAGAACACAATCTCATTTACAGCAACGACCTGGGGAATAGTTACAGGGGAAAGGAGGGGGATGAATGAGCCAATTGTAAACTGGGGATTATTAGGTGACCGTGAATGGTTTGAGGGCCAGATTGGGAATTTTAGCCAGGACACCGGGGTTAACACCCCTACTCTTACGATTAGTGCCACGGGATTTTTAATGACCTCAGAGAGTCATTACAAATAATAACTGAAAAGAGCGCCATGTACAAATTGGTGATGGACTCAGAAAGAGGTAGTGGTTTCGATAGGAAGAAATAACTTTCAAACAACATTATAAACAACAGTATTCACACAACGTTCCCAGAATATCCACAGAACGTTCACACAAGATTATAAACAACAACAGTCACACATCACATCAAAGTTTAACACTACACAACAGAACTACATTGCTATAGATTACTACCAACAATGGATTGATTTATTGATAGATAATGTTGTTGCTGATACCTGATGACATAGTCAGAATTGTCGATTTCCGCTCCACAGCTGCTGTTCTGCAGGATTCCTCCACTTCCCACCACGGCACAACGACTCAACGAACCTTTACTCCAGGGTACAGTCTATACACACACACACCATGCTGGTAAACCACGCTCGTGTGATACATTTTTCGGAGAAATGTAAGACTTGGCCACACACACACCTGTGGCAGCATCTCCCATAGTGCTTGGTCCACCTTTCTCTTCATCCTCCTCTCTACCTCGTAGGTCAGACTCTGGTTCTGAATGGTGTTCTGTCTGGTCACCATCAGCCTATCATACGCGTTACAGCATGACCACAACTCTGTCCTGGGGTGGGGAGGGGGGGCATTATGTTTGTTTGAGGTAAACGTAAGACTGAGCAAGGTGTGTGTGTGTGTATGTGTGTCTCACCTGTGTAGTTCTCTGTGTGTGAGGTTGAGTCTCCAAGGACAGTCCATCAGATCTCTCACCTCCTGAGAGAACAATCCAATGTCTACTCTGACACACACACACACACACACACACACACAGCCAGGTCACTCCAGATCCAATGCAATGTTTGATGTTCGTCCAGATCGCCAAGATGTCAGGAGATGCCTTCAATACCGATCACTAGCTGCAATGTTGAGCTCAATTACCATCAAGTAGTCTTGCAGCAATGCGGATGACGGATGCTCATTTTTCAAATATATTTTATTCCCTAACCCAAACCTTACCCCTGAACTTCAGTTTAGGCATTCATTCAGATTGGTTAACTGTTAAAACACAACCTTTGGACAAACGTGGACAAATATAGAATACTGAAATCAGACCGTGTCAAACTATGAGATCTTGTTACACACAGACACACGACTCATAGATGGAGAACTTGTTGGATAAGGATGGATTGTCTGGTTGATCTGATCAGAACTACATGCACTAGCACGACCCCTCTCTCTCTCGCTCGATTAGCTGACATCATGGTGTGAGCTGACATCATGGTGGGATCCTAATAAAATTCTAAACTCTACCTACTGTTTCATAGTAGTCATGGTCACCAGTTTCTCTCTCAGTCTCCTGCACTGCAAACTCTTCTGGACAGAGTCCAGGAACTCATCTCTGCAAAACACACATGCACGCATGCAAACACACAGTTATCAAGACTCCAATGAACATTCAAAACCGTCCCAGCACAGAGGGCTCATTTGTAATGCTGGAATGGAATGAATGGAACCCAGTCAAACATGTAGTTTCCATATGTTTGATATGATCCATATTTTCCATTCCAGCCATTACAATGAGCCCATCCTCCTATAGCTCCTCCCACCAGCCTCCACTGATGAGTATGTTTTTTCGTCAAGAACGCATACTGGAAGAAAGTCCTCTGATGGCTGCTAAATAATGTTGTATAGAGTCAGATAACGGGTCACCTTACAGATCACCTGACTTGGAAGCCATCTTATTTCAGGAAGTTGTATAAATCTGGGTAAAAAGTTCTGAATCCTGTAATTTTTTATACTTTATCATTTTTAATGGTTACTTTGAAGAATTCTAAACAATTTGTTTGTTCATTTTGCTAACAGATTTGTTATCAACAGAGACCACATACACAAACTTTAAATAATTGATTTGAATCCACAAATCACATTACATTCCAGAAGGTTTTAAACATTTTGAAGGTCATTGTATGCATGGACACTTAAGGATACAGAAAGCACCTTCTCCAAACAGCTAGGGTGCCCATAACAGCTGAAACAGAGCAGTATCTAGCCAATTGCTTTGCTTTAGTCTTTGGCAGGCCTGCAATCTGGAGGCCATATAACGTAAGCCTATGTACACGGCCGAGACTGCCAAATGTGACATGATTCAGGAAACTAGGCGTATGTCGCATGTCACTACTTCACAGGAGAGCCATTTCAATGTAAATGCATTTTTTGGCAGAAATGCATTCTGGAACGTGAACTTTCATGTGCCTTAATAGCAAACTTGTATGCCATTTGTAAATATGAATAAAATAGTTAAATTACGAACCTAGTTGGTTAAACACAGAAGAAGAAAAAACAGCCTTCCCACTAGCCATGATTGGTTGAGATAATGAGTGGGCTGGACATGCCGAGAGATGAGTTCAGATTGGTCTGCCATGTTGCACGCTTCTGTCTATTTGAGCTGGTCAGTATTTGTAGGTAATCCTGTCCGACTTGGCATTTTTAAAAATATATATCATGTGGTAGAACTGCATAAGTGTTGCTCCACTTTCTGGAGGACTGAGTTTTGAAATCAGTGGAATTAGAGTATGATAGCTAAGGAGATCGAGAAAACACCTGTCTCCGGATTACATCTTCAAACTAAGGGCAACCATGGCATCCGTGACAGAGATGGAGAAGTGTCCATCCATGTAAGATAGTCTAGCTAGCTACATTTCAGATATTACACCTTTCTAATTTTGTCTGAAAGTTGTTAAAGTATACTGTTAGCTAGCTAGCTAACGTTAGCTGGCTTACTGGCTCGCTAGCTAACGTTATGTGTATGATCTGTGTAGTAATATTATTCATATCTCAGAGCCATTTGCTTTGATAGCTATAGCCTAATGTTAGCTAGCTAACATTGAACCTGGTTGGTTAGCTATCTGCAGGGTAGTAACATCATGAGTTGGGATTATGGTTCATTGTTTAGCTAGCTAGCTACATGTCTTAAGAAAAGACTCCATGCAATTAATAATTTCAATAGAATGTTGATAGACATAGCTGGTAAATTTGCTCTGATTATCTACTCCAATTTCAGAGAACTCTCATCTGAGTGTGCCAGAGCGCAGAATAACTGATGAATTTACCAAATCTCAACACCCATTGAATATGGCCGGTATCAGTAAACGTTGCCAAAAAAGCGTAAACAGTTGCAGTCACCAACACTCGGGAAACATAAAAATAGCCTAACCAGCTGTGCTAGGTAAAAATGGGAAGAATGGGTGTAGACAAAGAAGAGTTCTCCAGTAGGTGTACCAAAACATTCAAAGGCCATTTTCGCAACTTTCAAATCAGAATAACTTTCCCATTGCTCCTCAACTGTAGTGTATGATATACCATTATTCTAGATATACAATTTTCTAGTCTACCTTTATCCAATGTAAAAAATACCATTTCAAATGTTGCTACATAACACCGAATCGATCCGGTCGGTCACAAATCAGTGCTCCTAGCTTGCTCATATATCAGAGCAATGGTGGCCCGTCCATTAGGGTGTTAGGGGCGGTGCCCCTCTTGTGATTGGTCAAAAAAAGAACAAAATATAAATATGTAAAAATATATATATTTTCATACTGAGTGTACAAACATTAAGAACACCTTCCTAATATTTAGTTGGATTTCACAGGTGACATCAATAAGGGATCATAGTGGACCAGGTGAATCCAGGTGTAAGCTATGTCATGGAAAGAGCCACCCAGTGCTTGGATTGATGGCAATAAAGAGCAAATCGCAATGAACTGGTAAATAAATAATCATGACAGTCCATTGGTAGCTTGGGCCCTGAGCCCGACATCCATATCTATCAACAGTCAAAGGACAGAGGGATACACTAACTGGAACCTTCTCACCCCCCATGGCTCTGTGCCGAAATCGCAAGAATGTTATGTAAACACCAGCCCGAGAGGCTTGTATGAAACCCAAATAAAAGGTAGTGACTTTGTCAGCTGCTACAGAATCACACAGTGTTCACAGAACGCCATCAATACGGTACAACAGTGAATAATCATTGTGTCTTCAGTTATTGTGTCTCCAGTCTGGCATTATTCATTAACAACAGATAAGGCAATAATCCATAACAGTCAGCTTCAAGCCTAGTGACCATGATCACGCACACTGAGAGTCACAAACAGAACACGGGAAATGATGTGTATTACAGAAAGTTAAAAAAATGCTGAACATTGTGTTGATCACTCGAAACTAAATCACTCTTAAATGTCCCCATTACACACACGCACATACACAGTATTACAAACGTACCTTTGGTGTTGGTAGTAGTCTATGAGCGTTATAGACAGGAGAGTTCCAGAGCAGACCAGAATGAATAGAACCAGGTAACACATTGTTACAACAGGTCACCGACTGAATGACAGCACGACGACTACACTGTCTGTCCATCAGGGAGGGAATAGAGGGAGGGAGGAGAGTCTGAGGGGAAAGGAGGAGAGAGGTGTGTGTTTGTGTGTCAAGTGAAATTTTATTTGTCTCGTGCGCACAACAGGTGTACAACAGGTGTAGACCTTACCGGGAATGTGTGTGTTTGTGTGTCAAGTGAAATTTTATTTGTCTCGTGCGCACAACAGGTGTACAACAGGTGTAGACCTTACCGTGAAATGCCTACTAACACGCCTTTAATCAACAATGCAATTCAAGAAATAGTTAAGAATATATTTACTAAATAAACTAAAGTAAGTAAAAAAAATCAATCAAGAAGTAACACAAGGAAATTACATAACAATAACAAGGCTATATACAGGAGGTACCGGTACCGAGTCAATGTGCGGGGGTACAGGTTAGTCAAGGTCATTTGTAAAGTGACTATGCATAGATAATAAACAGCGAGTAGCAGCAGTGGGGCGGCGGGCGCAATTTAAATAGTCCGAGTGTCCATTTGATTAACTGTTCAGCAGATATGGCTTGGGGGTAAAAGCTGTTAAGGAGCCCTTTTGTCCTATACTTGGCTCTCCGGTACCGCTTGCCATGTGGTAGCAGAGAAAACAGTCTATTACTTGGGTGACTGGAGTCTTTGACAATTCTTTGGGCCTTATTCTGACACTGCCTAGTATATAGGTCCTGGATGTCAGGAAGCTTGGCCTCAGTGATATACTTGGCCGTACGCACTACCTTCTGTAGCGCCTTATGGCATACAGTACCATTCAAAGGTTTGGACACACCTACTCACTGTAGGGTTTTTCTTTATTTTTACTATTTTCTACATTGTAGAATAATAGTGAAGACATCAAAACAATGAAATAACACATATGGAATCATGTAATAACCAAATGATTATTAAACAAATCAAAATATATTTTTTATTTTAGATTTTTCAAAGTAGCCACCCTTTGCAAAGCTGTCAAGTCAAAGGGTGGCTAATTTGAAGAAAAGGGCAGTGTGGAGTGTGATTGAGATTGCGTCATCAGTGGATCTGTTTGGACAGCATGCGAACTGGAGTGGGTCTAGGGTTTCCGGCATGATGGTGTTGATGTCTTTCAAATCACTTCATGGCTACCAACGTGAGTGCTACGGAGCAGTAATCATTTAGGCAGGTTACCTTTGCTTACTTGGGCACAGAGACTATAGTGGTCTGTTTGAAACGTAGGTATTACAGACGGTCAGAGAGAGGTTGTAAATGTTAGTGAAGACACTTGACAGTTGGTCCGTGCATGTTTTGAGAACACGTCCTGGTAATCCGTCTGACCCCGCGGCTTTGTGAATGTTGACCTGTTTAAAGGTCTTGCTCACATCGGCTACAGAGAGTGTGATCACACAGTCTTCCGGAACAGCTGGTGCTTTCAAGCATAAAAGGCATTTAGCGCGTCTGGTAGGCTCGCGTCACTGGGCAACTTGTGTCTGGGTTTCACGTTGTAGTCCGTAATATTGTTTGTCCTAGCAAAACAGTCCTGTAGCATAGCATCCGTGTCATCTGACCACTTCCGTATTAAGCGAGTCACTGGTAATGCCTGCTTTAGTTTTTGCTTGTAAGCAGGAATCAGGAGGATAGAATTATGGTCAGATTTGCCAAATGGAGGGTGGGGGAGAGCTTTGTATGCATCTCTGTGTGTGGGGTAAAGGTGGTCTAGAGTTTTTTTCTCCTCTGGTTGCACATGTGACATGCTGGTAGAATTGTTGCAAAACTGATATAAGTTTGCCTGCATTAAAGTCCCCAGCCACTGGGAGCACCGCTTCTGGATGAGCATTTTCTTGTTTGCTTATGGCCTTATAGTGTTGGTTGAGTGTGGTGTTAGTGCCAGCATCGGTCTGTGGTGATAAATAGACAGCTACGAATAATATAGATGAGAACTCTCTTGGTAGATATTGTGGTCTACAGCTTATCATAAGGTACTCTACCTCAGACGAGCAATACCTCAAGACTTCTTTTATATTAGACATTATGCACCAGCTGTTGTTTATAAATAGACATACACCCCCACCCCTTGTCTTACCAGACGTAGCTTCTTCTCTGTTCTGCCGGTGCATGGAAAATCCCGCTAGCTCTATATTATCCGTGTCGTCGTTCAGCCACAACTCAGTGAAACATAAGATTTTACAGTTTTTAATGTGCTGTTGGTAGGATAATCTTAATCGTAGGTCAGCAATTTTATTTTCCAATGATTGCACGTTAGCCAGTAGAACGGATGGACCTTGGGAGTTGACTCGCTCGCCTACGGATTCTCAGAAGTCAGCCCGACCTGTACCCCCATTTCCTCCAATCCTCATAACGTGGATTTGGGCCTGTTCCTGGGAAAACAGTATATCCTTCTCGTCGGACTCGTTAAAGGAAAAAGCTTCTTCCAGTTCAAGGGGAATAATCGCTGTTCTGATGCCCAGAAGATATTTTGTGAGCTCAAAAGAAAAGCCCACTTTGGTGTACTGACCGGGTACTATTAGGTCAAATGTGAATTCCATAAACTTGAATACCCCCTCGGTTTTCAAATCACATAGAGGGCTTGGGCTGTTGCACGATAGCAACCAAAGCCCATGTTAGTCAGTTTATAACATTCCATCATTGATTACTCTGAGAGTTTCTCATACTGACATTGGCTGCGGCCTCAGGCCCTTTGATGCCAACCTTGGAAAAGTAATTCCAATTTCTACTTTCTCCTCTATTACAAATAGGGATAGACCAAAGTGTGCAGTTCTATGCAATCATATAGCCATACCAACTATATCAATATCAAACATCAGACATGATGCAACTGCCTATTGAACATAGCTTGTTTGAGTTGGAGACTTCATGTGGCTTTAAACATCGTAAAGGGCTTGGGTTGATGCATCTTAACATTAGGAGCTTACTTCCTAAACTGGATAACATCAAGATCTGGCTATGCAGATAAATCCAGAAATTCTGGTGTTGTTTAAATCTTGGATCTCTGGGGACATTCTGAACTCTGATATTAACTTTGAGGGTTACAATGTGTTCAGAGCTGACAGAGAGGGTGGAGTGGCCATTCTTTTTTTTTTATTCTCTGTGTCTTTACTGAAATCCATTTACCTTGCCAACAAATGTGAGCAACAATCCTTAAGCCGTTGTCTGGGGAAACATTTATGCATAACTGTTATAGGGGTCTACCGTCCTCTCTCGGCTAACCTTTGTGCACTCAAGGAGTTATGTAGTTTGTTGTCGTCTTTGACTAAATCAGAAGTTTGGGTGACCTAAATTATGATTGTGAAATACAGGCTTCAGACAATCTAAAAGACACGTGTAATGATCCAAACCTAACCTAGCTGGTGACTAAGGCTACACAGCCCAACCCTAAAGACCCTTCAAAGTAAACATTGATTTCATTCTAACGAATACACCAGAGAAATATGTTTCTACTGGTGTCTTCACCTAAGATGGTAGTGACCATTGCCCAGTTGTTTGTGTTAGAGATGTGAGAATACAAAAAAAGCCTTGTGTCATCACAAAGAAGAACTTAAAAAAAACATTTTTACATGATCTTGATTTTAGTGACCTTGATTGTATTTCAGCTATCCCTGATCCTGATCTTAGCTTTGAGCCTTTTTGGAGATGTCTTCAATACTATTGTGGATAATCTTGCTTAAAAAGGTTTAAAGGTAGGTTGGATGCCTTGTACACTAAGGAATTATCAGAAGTCATTCATAAAAGAGATGATGCTTGGGTCAAGGTGAGGAATTAGAAAAGCTAAATCTGATTATTATGTAACCACTCTTTCGGATTGTAATGGGAACCCAGCTAAATTCTGGAAAACTGTCACATCCCTGAAGGGTTCTACTTCCTCCTCTCTGCCACAACACATTAATTCAGACACTGGCCTCATTGCAGAAAACAATGCCATCATTGATGAATTTAATCACCATTTTATTTCAGCGGGCTATCTTTGAAATAACTTCTAAGCCTATTCACAATGAGACTGAGCTGGATGCTGATAGGGAGAAAAAAATTGTTAAAGCCTTTCTTTTAGGCTATTTACAAAAAAATAAGTCCTGGATGCTTTGCTAGCAATAGACAACTTTGCTCTTTTTTATGAGAAGTGTATTTTGAATGTAAACAGCAACCACTTTAATTGTTAATGATCTTGTCAATGCTTTAGACACTGAAATGATGTGCTGCTTTGTTTGTGGACCTGTCAATAGCTTTTGATACTGTTGATTATTATATTTTAATTATGAAGTTTTCCTCGATAGGCCTGGGATCAGACGCCTGTTCATGGTTTCATAATGATCTTAGTGACAAAACTCAGGCCTTAGTGATTGTTGAGGTCAAGTCTGAACTTCCTGAAGTGCATAAAGGTGTATCACGGGTCAATTTTGCGACCTGTTCTCTTCAAATGCGTAATAAGTTATTTAAACAAGGCTAACCCTCTTCTGCCCTATGCATAATTCCTAAATACATGCCTGAATAACATGCACACACACAAACAAAATCCTGAACTATGTGGACTGCAGGCATAAATGTGGTACCTACAGAGAACAAGCATCTGTGAAACTAACTGTCGTGTCAAGACATTATGTGGGCATTCCCGAGTAAGTTCAACAGGAGATATACCCTGAAACAGTATTTTGCCCATCCCCGGGCAAGTTTGGGTAGAACAGGGTTTAAGGCATTTTGTCCTTGTGTTTGTTCCCTGTAAACAAAACTCAGAGGTTACACTGCAAGAATCCAGCGTCGAATCTTCTTGTGAGCAAACTCATTTATGTCTTTAAATGAACATTTCTTGCTAACTGGTTTGCAATTGAAAGGATGGCAAGGCTGTTCAACCTGTCTTGGCACATTGTAGATCTTAGTTCTTTATACCTTTCAGCTTACTGAAGACACGTTCACCTCCACCAACTGTTACAGGCATTGTGCAGAACATTCGCAGTGCAATGCACACCTCTCCAAAAATGCTCTGTAGCCGCATCTTGTGGGTGGCATTTAGGAGCTCTACAGGAGAAAGATCATCTGAAAAAGTGGCACCATTTTGTGTCATTAAACGTCGCACTTCATTTTCAAATCCATCTGTGAGATATTTGGAGTACTTGTTTCTCAATTTGTGGCAAGATAGGAAAATGACTGAAACACGAATTTAGTTAACTGTAAGTATTGGTGAAAACTTCTCTTGCCTATAACTGCAATCGTGTGGATCCGCATGTCCAAATGACTGATTATACTATCCAAAGCCACATAAAACACTGTTGCGAAATCCAGTGTCTGACATCTGTTCATCTGCTATGTCAACTTCAGTCTCATCAGGGACATGTTTTTTTTTCTTTCTGGCGGCTCCTCTGTTTACTGTGAAACTGAGTAGTTCCACCCATTTCATTTGCCACCGTGGAGGCTTCTGACAGAAGAGCGTCCCATTTTTTACACAGAGCCTGTATTTCTTCCTGTAGTGCCTTAATGTGGGCTGCTTCCATGTCCAGAGAAATATTTCCTGACTGAAGAATTAGGCTTCTATTCTCAATACACTGCAAAACTTTTACCCAGAAAGTGAGCAGGAAGATTGCCTTGAAAGACATGAAGATGCTTTTCAGACCTTTTGCCTCAGATTTGGCTTTGTTTGTTAGACTGCAGGTAGCAAGAAGCATGTCTAGGGCCTTGATGATAGTAAATGTTTTGCCACTGGTCAGACCGCAGCAATACAACACACTCCATTGCGTGTCTGAAAGGCGGTTAAGACAGCAGCCAGTCTTTTCATTGAGAATGGCACATCGCTCTGGGCTGGCATTGAACAGATTATAAAGACAATTCACACAGCCAAAAAAGGTTGATAATTCTGGGCACGACTAAGCTGCATGTACACCCACAAGATTAAGAGTTATGGAGGCACAAGGTGAGTATGTGGCCAGTGGATTCTTTTGCAGTATGTGTGCTTGAACTCCCTTCACTTTCCAAATTAAATAACATTTTATTGGTCATACACACATGGTTAGCAGATGTTAATGCGAGTGAAGTGAAATGCTTGTGCTTCTACTTCCGACAGTGCAGTAATATCTAACAATTCCCCAACAACTACCTAATACACACAAATCTAAAGTGGTGAATGAGAATATGACATGTAAGTATATGGATGAGCGATATAAATTGTATAAAATACAGCATATACACGTGATATGAGTAATGTAAGCTCTGTAAACATTATTAAAAGTGCCATTATTTAGAGTGGCATTGTATAACGTGACTAGTGATCCATTTATTAAAGTGGCCAGTGATTGGGTCTCAATGTAGGCAGCAGCCTCTCGGAGTTAGTGATTGCTGTTTAGCAGTCTGATGGCCTTGAGCTGTTTTTCAGTCTCTCGGTCCCTGTACTGACCTCGCCTTCTGGATGGTAGCGGTGTGAATAGGCAGTAGCTCGGGTGGTTGAGGTCCTTGATGTTTTTGGCCATCCTGTGACAATCGGGTGCTGTAGGTGTCATGGAGGGCAGGTAGTTTGTCCCCAGTGATGCGTTGTGCAGACCGCACCACCCTCTAGAGAGCCTTGCGGTTGAGGGCAGTGCAGTTGCCGTACCAGGCTGTGATACAGCCCGACAGGATGCTCTCAATTGTGCATCTGTAAAAGTTTGTCAGGGTTTTGGGTGACAAGCCAAATGAGCCTCCTGAGGTTGAAGAGGTGCTGTTGCGCCTTCTTCACCACACTGTCTGTGTGAGTGGACCATTCAGTTTGTCTGTGATGTGTACACCGAGGAACTTAAAACTTTCCACTTTCTCCGCTGTTGTCCCTTCGATGTGGATAGGAGGGTGCTCCCTCTGCTGTTTACTGAAGTCCACGATCATCTCCTCTGTTTTGTTGACGTTGAGTGAGAGGTTGTTTTCCTGACACCACACTCCGAGTGCCCTCACCTCCTCCCTGTAGGCTGTCTCGTCGTTGTTGGTAATCAAGCCCATTACTGTTGTGTCGTCTGCAAACCTGATGATTGAGTTGGAGGCGTGCATGGCCACACAGTCGAAGGTGAACAGTGAGTATAGGACGGGGCTGATCACACACCCCTGTGGGGCCCCAGTGTTGAAGGTCAGCGAAGTGGAGATGTTTCCTACCTTCAATAACTGGGGGAGGCCCGTCAGAAAGTCCAGGACCCAATTGCACAGGGTGGGGTTGAGACCCAGGGCTTCCAGCTTGAGGATGAGCTTGGAGGGTACTATGGTGTTGAATGCTGAGTTGTAGTCAATAAACAGCATTCTTACATAGGTATTCCTTTTGTCCAGATGGGATAGGGCAGTGTGCAGTGTGATGGCGATTGTGTTGTCTGTGGACCTGTTGGGGCGGAATGCAAACTGAAGTGGGTCTAGGGTGGCTGGTAAGGTGAAGGTGATATGATCCTTGACTAGTCTCTCAAAGCACTTCATTATGACAGAAGTGGTTGCGATGGTCATTTAGTTCAGTTAGCTTTGTCTTCTTGGGTACAGCAACAATGGTAGCCATCTTGAAGCATGTGGTGACCACACACTTGTTAGGGAGCGATTGAATATGTCCGTAAACACCCCATCCAGCTGTCTGGGCCAAATCAAATCAAATCAAAATCAAATGTATTTGTCACATACACATGGTTAGCAGATGTTAATACGAGTGTAGCGAAATGCTTGTGCTTCTAGTTCCGACAATGCAGTAATAACCAACGAGCAATCTAACCTAACAATTCCAAAACTATTACCTTATACACACAAGTGTAAAGGGATAAAGAATATGTATATAAAGATATATGAATGAGTGATGGTACAGAATGGCATAGGCAAGATGCAGTAGATGGTATTGAGTACAGTATATACAGTGTGGCAAAAAAGTATTTAGTCAGCCACCAATTGTGCAAGTTCTCCCACTTAAAAAGATGAGACGGGCCTGTAATTTTCATCATAGGTACACTTCAACTATGACAGACAAAATGAGAATTAAAATCCAGAATATCACATTGTAGGATTTTTAATGAATTTATTTGCAAATTGTGGTGGAAAATAAGTATTTGGTCACCTATAAACAAGCAAGATTTCTGGCTCTCACAGACCTGTAACAACTTCTTTAAGAGGCTCCTCTGTCCTCCACTCGTTACCTGTATTAATGGCACCTGTTTGAACTTGTTATCAGTATAAAAGACACCTGTCCACAACCTCAAACAGTCACACTCCAAACTCCACTATGGCCAAGACCAAAGAGCTGTCAAAGGACACCAGAAACAAAATTGTAGACCTGCACCAGGCTGGGAAGACTGAATCTGCAATAGGTAAGCAGCTTGGTTTGAAGAAATCAACTGTGGGAGCAATTATTAGGAAATGGAAGACGTACAAGACCACTGATAATCTCCCTCGATCTGGGGCTCCACGCAAGATCTCACCCATGGGGTCAAAATGATCACAAGAACGGTGAGCAAAAATCCCAGAACCATACGGGGGGACCTAGTGAATGACCTGCAGAGAGCTGGGACCAAAGTAACAAAGCCTACCATCAGTAACACACTACTAGAGAGCATTTGGATGATCCAGAAGAAGATTGGGAGAATGTCATATGGTCAGATGAAATCAAA
Source organism: Oncorhynchus tshawytscha (assembly GCF_018296145.1). Taxonomy (NCBI): domain Eukaryota; kingdom Metazoa; phylum Chordata; class Actinopteri; order Salmoniformes; family Salmonidae; genus Oncorhynchus; species Oncorhynchus tshawytscha. Next base: position 32,934,058 of record NC_056441.1, read on the forward strand.
ATATAACTTTTTGGTAAAAACTCAACTCGTTGTGTTTGGAGGACAAAGAATGCTGAGTTGCATCCAAAGAACACCATACCTACTGTGAAGCATGGGGGTGGAAACATCATGCTTTGGGGCTGTTTTTCTGCAAAGGGACCAGGACGACTGATCCGTGTAAAGGAAAGAATGAATGGGGCCATGTATCGTGAGATTTTGAGTGAAAACCTCCTTCCATCAGCAAGGGCATTGAAGATGAAACGTGGCTGGGTCTTTCAGCATGACAATGATCCCAAACACACCGCCCGGGCAATGAAGGAGTGGCTTCGTAAGAAGCATTTCAAGGTCCTGGAGTGGCCTAGCCAGTCTCCAGATCTCAACCCCATAGAAAATCTTTGGAGGGAGTTGAAAGTCTGTGTTGCCCAGCAACAGCCCCAAAACATCACTGCTCTAGAGGAGATCTGCATGGAGGAATGGGCCAAAATACCAGCAACATGTGTGAACCTTGTGAAGACTTACAGAAAACGTTTTACCTCTGTCATTGCCAACAAAGTATATAACAAAGTATTGAGAAACTTTTGTTTTTGACCAAATACTTATTTTCCACCATAATTTGCAAATAAATTCATTAAAAATCCTACAATGTGATTTTCTGGATTTTTTTTCTCATTTTATCTGTCATAGTTGAAGTGTACCTATGATGAAAATGACAGGCCTCTCTCATCTTTTTAAGTGGGAGAACTTGCACAATTGGTGGCTGACTAAATACTTTTTTGCCCCACTGTATATGCCTTACCTTTGAAGATCTTCGTCTGCTGGCACTCCAAAATGTTAGTTACATTACAAATGGTCCTTTTGTTCGATAAAGTCCTTCTTTATATCCATTTTTAAAAACTCTGTTTAGCTGGCGCGCTTCAGTCAATAATCCACTCGGTTTCCCTCCTTCAAAATGCATACAAAATGAATCCCAAACATTAACAATAAACTTATCCAAACAAGTCAATCAACGTTTATAATCAAACCTTAGGTACCCCAATACGCAAATAAACTATAAAATGTAAGACGGAGAATCGTTAGTCTTTACCGGAGATAAACAAAAAGAACGCGCTCTCTCGACCATGCGCTTGGAAACACTACAGCCAAAATGGGAGCCACTTAGAAAAACTACAACTTCACCCTCATTTTTCCCAAAAACCAGCTTGAAACTCTTTCTAAAGACTGTTGACATCTAGTGGAAGCCCTATGAAATGCAATCGGGGACGCTTTCGCCCTATTATAAAAGTGCCAGCCATTGAAATCAGTGGTGTGCTGAATTTTTTTAAATGGTTTGTCTTCGGGGTTTCACCAGACATTATTTGAACAGTTTTAGAAACTTTAGAGTGTTTTCTATCCAAATCTACCAATTATATGGATATCCTAGATTCTGGGCCTGAGTAGCAGGCAGTTTACTTTGGGCACGCTTTTCATCCGGACGTCAAAATACTGCCCCCTATCCCAAAGAAGTTAACAAACTATAGTTTTTCCAAGTAAGGACATCTACTTTGTGCATGACACAAGTACATTTTTCAACAATTGTTTACAGACAGATTATTTCACTTAATCACAATTCCAGTGGGTCAGAAGTTTACCTATACTAAGTTGACTGTGCCTTTAAACGGCTTGGAAAATTCCAGAAAATTAAGTAATGGCTTTAGAAGCTTCTGTTAGGCTAATTGACATCCTTTGAGTCAATTGGAGGTGTATCTGTGGATGTATTTCAAGGCCTACCTTCAAACTCAGTGCCTCTCTGCTTGACATCATGGGAAAATCTAAATAAATCAGCCAGAAAACAAATGGTAGACCTCAACAAATCTGGTTGATCCTTGGGAGCGATTTCCAAAAGCCTGAAGGTACCACGTTCATCTGTACAAACAACAGTATGCAAGTATAAACACTATGGGCCCACACAGCCTTCATACCGCTCAGGAAGGAGACATGTTCTGTCTCCTAGAGATGAACGTACTTTGGTGCGAAAAGTGCAAATAAATCCCAGAACAGCAGCAAAGGACCTTGTGAAGATGCTGGAGGAAACCGGTACAAAAGTATCTATATCCACAGTAAAACAAGTCCTATATTGACAACCTGAAAGGCCGCTCAGCAAGGAAGAAGCCACTGCTCCAAAACCGCCATAAAAAAAATCCAGACTACGGTTAGCAACTGCACATGGGGACATTCAGAAAGATCGTACTTTTTGGAGAAATGTCCTCTGGTCTGATGAAACAGAAATAGAACTGTTTGGCCATAAATACCATTGTTATGTTGTTTGGAGGAAAAAGGGTGAGGCTTGCAAGCCGAAGAACCTCATCCCAACCGTGAAGCACGGGGTGGCAGCATCATGTAGTGGGGGTGCTTTGCTGCAAGAGGTACTGGTGCACTTCACAAAATAGATGGCATCACGAGGGAGTAAAATTATGTGGATAATATTGAAGCAACATCAATACGGAAGTTAAAGCTTGGTCACAAATGGGTCTTCCAAATTAACAATGACCCCAAGCATACTTCCAAAATTGTAGCAAAATGGCTTAAGGACAACAAAGTCAAGGTATTGGAGTGGCCATCAAAGCCTCAATCCTGACCTCAATCCTATAGAACATTTGTTGGCAGAACTGAAAAAGCGTGTGTGAACAAGGAGGCCTACAAACCTGACTCAGTTACACCAGCTCTGTCAGGAGGAATGGGCCAAAATTCACCCAACTTATTGTGGGAAGCTTGTGGAAGGCTCCCCCAAAAATTTTGACCCAAGTTAAACCATTTAAAAGGCAATGCTACCAAATACTAATTGAGTGTATGTAAACTTCTGACCCACTGGGAATGTGAATAAATAAATAAAAGCTGAAATAAATCACTCAACAATTAGTCTAATGTGATTTCACATTCTTAAAATAAAGTGGTGACCCTAACTGACCTAAGACAGGGAAGTTTTACTAGGATTAAATGTCAGGATTTGTGAGAAACTGATTTGAAATGTAGTTGGCTAAGTTATGTAAACTTCCGACTTCAACTGTATATATACATGTGTGTGTCTGTATATATGCACATACATACCAATGGATGCACTCATTATTTTATTTAACCTTTGTTTAACTAGGCAAGTCAGTTAAGAACAAATTCTTATTTACAATGACGGCCTACCCCGGCCAAACCCTAACGATGCTGGGCCAATTGTGCGCAGGCCTATGGGACTCCCAATCACAATATAGCCTGGAATCGAACCAGGGTCTGTAGTGACACACACAAGGGAGTGTATAAATAATTTGATAAATTAATTAAAACCATACAAGAAGGAAATCCAAAAAGTAGTATAACATTTTAATGTTTTCCATAAAATATAAAACCACAGCATACTCATAACAATGTATAAATAACTCTTTAGGATGTATGTTACAGACAGTCCAACATGTAGCTGTATCACCCCCTGGCTGCGGAGTTGTATTAACAGGGGTTAGAGTGTAGGAGTTACGGTGAAGGGGTAAGGGTGTACAGGCAGGGCCAGCCCTAAGCAAGATTTGGTTAGGGGGCCCCTGCAAGTTTTTTTGTAGTTCTACACATTTTGTCATGGGGCGGAGATAACTTTTGAATTTTAAAACACATTTCATGCAATTCTACAAAATTTGCCATGGGGCAGAGCTAAATTCTTGCCGTTTTAAAGCTAATGTCCTGGAATTTTACCCATTTTGCCATAGGGTAGAGAACATTTTTTGCAGTTTCAAAGCACATTTCCTGCAATACTATTTTTTTGCAATGACTTTCATGTTAATGATATTGGAGTGACAAACAAGGTCAATTGGGGGCCCTTTGGAGGTCAGGGCCCTAGGGCACGTGCCCGATCGGTATTAGGCCATGATGACTACCAGTTTAGATAACTGGCAACACTAAGGTCTCTATTGAATCTGTATTGCTAATTTCCTATTGAGCCAACATCTGCAGTGTTTACCGTAAATGCAATCTCCGCTAATGTGGGAACATTGCATTTAAATTTCAATCACGCTGTAATGCTGAATTTCTGCGATATGGATTGAATAGAGCCCTAACAAAAACATGTACTATTCTAACTCTCAACTGTAAGTTGAGACCCCAACAGTTATTATTGTTGTTTCGGGGGCCCCCTGGCAGCCGCTTGTGTCGCTTATGCTTGTGTACAGGGTCCAACATGTAGCTGTAGTGCCCTCTGGCTTTGGAGTTGTAGTGGTGTAGGGGTTACAGGTCGTTGCTGTAAATTGAAGTGTATTCTCAGTCAACTCACCATTAAAATAAGGCTAAATAAAACAAATAAATAGAAAAATGTAGGTTATAGTTAAAGGGGTTAGGGTGTAGGGCAGGGGTTGGCAACAGGCAGCCCGTGAGATTTTTTTGGAGTTTAAAAAAGAGACACGTTATGATTGTTGGAATGATTGTTATTTTCAAATATAACCAATTTTTGGGCTTAGTTGTGGTCAATTTGCACTGTGCAAATTATTAGAATTATGTTCTGGCCCCCTGACCATCTGCTTGTTAGGGTGTACAGGGTCCAACATGTAGCTGTAGTGCCCCTGGCTGTGGAGTTGTAATAGCAGCAGGAACTCTTCAGGCATGGCATGCATGAAGTGACTTGGACCAACGTTGTCATAGTAATGATGTGGCAAAGTATTTTTGGATAGATCCAGAGGGAAGGGCCAGAAGCCATACAGATGAACCTGACAAAGAGAGATAGAGACTTAGAAACATATACAAACACATAAGCACGCGCACACACACACTTAATCTCTTAGGGTAGTAAATCGCATCCTCTACTGCTTGTGTCTACGCTGATGACTGTATAATCCGATGCGGGATGCATGCTGTTGTTGAGGCCGGTGCAGCCATGGCCATATGTCTTCTCGGTCACTTCGCCAGGCGACACTCAGTCCTTTTTTCCTGAGCCAACTGCACTCCTTGATGGCAGAGGCTGCACCAGGTGGAACGGTCCGCTGCAACAGTCCAGAGGGAGTCCAGGGTTTATCTCACACAGTCTTCAAGTGGTCCTTCAGACGCTTTTTCTGAAAACCTGCAGAACAGCCCAGTTGTAGCTGTCTGTACAGCTGCTGTGAGGGTGGCTTGTAGAGCTTCTGGGGTGTGTCACGAGCACAATCATCCACGTACTGAAGCTCAAGTACTCGTTCAGATTCCAGCTTTGTGGCAGCTCCTACTGGAGACCCAGTGCGGCTTTAGAAAGAACAGAAGCCCGGTGGACATTATCTTCCGTGCACGCCAACTTCAGGAAAAGTGCAGTGAACAGAAACACCTACTCATGGGCTTTGTGGACCTCTCCAAAGCCTTCAACACAGTACACCGTGAACTCCTTTGGAAGGCCCTCATGCAGGTTGGCTGCCTTGGGAAATGTGTGAACATCCTGTGTCAGTTCCATGAGAGGATGATGGCCAGGATGAGGGTAGATGGTAATGATGTCATTAATCAGTCTTTTATTCTTTTCCAGGTGTGGTCAATTACAGCTGCACTGGGTAACTATGTGTGTACAGATGTTTTGTAGGTTCACAGACAAGATTGAAAAGAAGATAAATCTATTCCATTTTCCAATGTCTTCAGGGTATAATTCTTTGATTTTACATTGAAATAAGGTAGCAATGTTAGTTACATTGTCTTGTCAAAACGTTGTAACTACCGTTCATAAAAGATTAGATCGCTATCCAAGCCTGCTAACTCGGTAGCTACATTAACTATCACACTCGGATGTCCTCACTACAGAAGGCAGCACAGTAAATCAACTTCTAAAGAAAGCCTTTAACGACACGGTGGACTGTTCTATCATTTACAGTCCAGCAGTACAACCAAAGACATCTCCAAATTCACAGAATGCTATACACCCAATCCAAAGACTCATGCACCTTACAACATACAATTGCTGCCATTTCACAACTGCACTATTCTATTTATTACCAAGTACTGTGCCTTGGGGGAAGTATCCAGGCCCCATGATTCTTTCCACATTTTGTTAGGTTACAACCTTATTCTAAAATTGATTAAATAAATAATCTCAGCAATCTACACACAATACTGCACAATGACAAAGCGAAAACAGGTTGACATTTTTTGCTAATTTATTAAAGATGAAAAAAAAACAGTAATAGCTTATTTACATAAGTATTCAGACCCTTTGCTATGAGACTCGGAATTGAGCTCAGGTGCATCCTGTTTCCATTGATCATCCTTGAGATGTTTCCTTGAGATGTTTCTTCCAACTTGATTGGATTCCACCGGTGGTAAATTCAATTGATTGGACATGATTTGGAAAGGCACACACCTGTCTATATAAAAGGGCCCACACTTGACAATGCATGTCAGAGCGAAAACCAAGAAATGAGGCGGAAGGAATTGTCCGTAGAGCTCCGAGACAGGATTGTGTTGAGGCACAGATCTGGGGAAGGGTACCAAAAAATGTCTGCAGCATTGAAGGTCCCCAAGAAAACAGTGGCCTTCATCATTCTTAAATGCAAGAAGTGGAACCACCAAGACCCTTCCTAGAGCTGGCCACTCAGCCAAACTGAGCAATCAGGGGAGAATGGCCTTGGTCAGGGAGGTGACCAAGAAACCATGTTCACTCAGACAGCTACAGAGTTTGTCTGTGGAGATGGGAGAACCTTCCAGAAGGACAACCATCTCTGCAGCACTCCACCAAATCAGGCCTTTATGGTAGAGTGGCCAGACAGAAGCCACTCCGCATGAAAAGGCACATGACAGCCCACTTGGAGTTTTCCAAAAGGCAACTAAAGGACTCTCAGACCATGAGAAACAAAATTCTCTGGTCTGATGAAACCAAAATTGAACTCTTTGGCCTGAATGTCAAGTGTCACATCTGGAGGAAACCTGGAAACATCCCTAATGTGAAGCATGGTGGTGGCAGCATCATGCTGTGGGGATGTTTTTCAGAGGCATGGACTGGGAGACTAGTCATGATCGAGGCAAACATGAACAGAGCAAAGTACAGAGAGGTCCTTGATGAAAACCTGCTCCAGAATACTCAGGACCTCCGACTGGGGCGAAGGTTCACCTTCCAACAGGACAACAACCCTAAGCACAGAGCTAAGACAATGCAGGAGTGGCTTCAGGACAAGTCTCTGAATGTTCTTGAGTGGCCCAGCCAGAGCCCAGACTTGTACCCAATCTAACATCTCTGGAGAGACTTAAATAGCTGTGCAGCAACACTCCCCATCCAACCTGACAGAGCTTGAGAGGAATGGGAGAAACTCCCCAAAATACAGGTGTACCAAGCTTCTAGTGTCATACCCAAGAAGACTGGAGGCTGTAATCGCTGCCAAAGGTGCTTCAACAAAGTACTGAGTAAAGGGTTTGAATACTTATGTAAATGTCATATTTCAGTTTAACAATTTGCAAAAAGCTCTAAAAACATGTTTTTGCACTGTCATTATGGTGTATTGTGCGTAGACGGATGATAAAAACACAACCGTGGGTCGAATGAGTGACGAATTTCCGGACAAGGGCGGTACATTTAAAATTCATTCATTCTTCCCTCGCCCTACAAGTGTCCACTTCATTTGGGGGCTGAGGGTGTGTCTTTTACGTGTTTAGAATGCAGCGGGTGTTGAGTTTGACACGTGACTACAGTTTGCATTGAATTGTGGGTCATATCGACCCCACAAGTGAACAAAGTTCTTCACTCGCTCTCTCGAGCTAAATTGAGGGCCGAGCAGGCAACATTTATGAATTGGACAATGATGGCAATAAAACTGCATCCGGTTTTGACAGGGATTCCCCCGAGCAATTAAAAAAAAACATTTGGTCTACAAAATAATTCAAGGATTATGGTTAAAATGTCCATAGAAGTGTGATTAATTTGTATTCATTTTACGGTTTCCAAAATCTATTCTTCAAAACAAGCTGTTCAGTTACCTACTGCTCTGCCATCAGCGGCTCCAGGTGTTTGGCCTGTCCCTCAGTGCTTGGATTGCATAGCCAGCTATTACATTGCTTGCTATAGGGGGTGACTGCAGTAATGAGATTGTAGCATTTCACCATATTTTCACAGCACAAAATAAAATGGACCTTCCTGGGTGGTGTTGAAATGAACGCCCAGGTCTTCTGGGTCTGCTTTATCAGGTACTGAACAGATGGCGCTAAAGAGGAAATTGCAATGAACTTGTAAATACATCATCATTAGTCATTAGTACCCTGGGACCTGAACATCCACTGACAGTCAAAAGTACAGAGGGATACAATTGTTAGGACATTCTCACGGATCTGGTAGGACAAAAACATCACGGCGAGCTCATCATGCTTGTGACATTATGCTAGGTAGCTATCCCTTAGTTAGATAATTTGTGTTCAGTTGTCGCTTGTTTGCATTTTCCCTGTATTTGTGTCGCCATGCACTTGGGACCTGGCTGCTCACTGCTCATTCTAAAAATATCACTTTTGGTAGGCTAATCAAAAACAGTGACAGCATGTGCAGCAGTTGTGGTTCTGTTTTTACATGTAAGGGTGAAATTGGTGTATTTATGCAGTTGTTCAAATGCACAGATCCCTTTACCGGTTGTTTCTTTGGGAAGATGTATCATTTGAAAACTTGGGTTAATAATTCTGTCTTGCTGCTTTGTTGACAATAGAACCAGGTCGACAAGGCGATCATGTCTAGCAGTGTACAGGTCCTTGTATGAACAGCAACCATGCACAACATGGGCAACAGACCATTACTTTTGAATCATGTAAAATACAAAATGGGTCATGGTTCGCAGGGTACCACACAAACAAATTGTTAGTTTGTCAAAATTCCCCTCTGGAATAAATAAAGTACACACACACACACACACACATTCATTTCCAGGTCAACATAAAGCTCACTGGGCAAAAACCGGTTGAATCAATGTTGTTTGCACGTAATTTCAACAAAAATGCAATGTGATGACACTGAATCAATGTGGAAAACAGATTTGCAAAAAGTCATCAACATCAGGGAAGTGTCTTTTTTTCACACAACTTTTAACCTAAATCCAATGGTATGGTGATTTGTTTTGTTGATTTCACATTGAATTCACGTTAGTTGACAACTCATCCAAATGTAAATCAAAACTAGATGTTGAACTGACTTCTCTGCCCAGTGGGAGGAGAGCAGACATTGGTGAAGTCAATCAAAGATCTATCTGGTTTATTACAAATCGCAACAGGGAGAGACCACCAGCACAACATTTTAAATGTAACCTTTATTTAACTAGGCAAGACAGTTAAGAGCAAATTCTTATTTACAATGACGGCCTACCCCAGCCAAACCTGGACGACACTGGGCCAATTGTGCGCCGCCCTATGGGACTCCCAATCATGGCCAGGTGTGATGCAGCCAGAAGCAGAAAAAAATTCTAACTGGCATCTTGGAGGCAGGCCCATCATATCCTAATTAGACAGCACCAAATACTCTGTAAACACCAGCCCCGGGAGGCTTGTGTGAAACCCAAATAAAAAGATGGTGACTTTTATCAGCTGCAACAGAATCACAGTGTTCACAGAACGTTGTTATCAATACAACATAATAGTGAATAATCATTGCATCCTCGGTCCTTTTACATCCAGTCTGGCGTCAAGTATTATCAACAGATACGAGAATAATTCATAACATTCAGCTTCAAATCTAGTGACCATGAACACGCACCCTGAGTGTCACAAACAGAACATTGGAAATTATGTGTATTACAGAAAGTCCAAATATGCTAAACATTGTGTTGATCACTAAATGGAACAAAATTATACATGCAACGTGTTTCAAGAGCTGAAATAAAAGATCCCAGAAATGTTCCATGCACACAAAAAGCTTATTTCTCTCCAATTTTGTGCACAAATGTTTACATTCCTGTTTGTGAGCATTTCTCCTTTGCCAAGATAATCCATCCACCGACAGGTGTGGCATATCAAGAAGCTGATTAAACAGCATGATCATTACACAGGTGCACCTTGTGCTGGGGACAAGAAAAAGCCACTCTAAAATATGCAGTTTTATCACACAACACAATGCCATTTATGTTAAGTTGAGGGAGAAAGCAATTGGCACGCTGACTGCAGGAATGTCTACCAGAGCTGTTTCCGGATAATCAAATGTTAATTTCTCTACCATAAGCCGCATCCAACGTAATTTTAGAGAATTTGGCAGTACGTCCAACCGGCCTCGCAACCGCAAACCACGTGTATGGCGTCGTGTGGGCAGGCGGTTTGCTGATGTCAATGTTGTGAACAGAGTGCATCATGGTGGCAGTGGGGTTATGGTATAGGCAGGCATAAGCTACGGACAACGAACACAAATACATTTTATCGATGGCAATTTGAATGCACAGAGATACCGTGATGAGATCCTGTAGCCCATTGTCATGCCATTCATCCACCGACATCACCTCATGTTGCAGCATTATAAGGCCTCATGTCGCAAGATTTGTACACAATTTCTGGACGCTAAAAATGTCCCATTTCTTCCGTGGACTGCATAATCACCAGACATGTCACCCATTAAGCATGTTTGTAGATGAGTGGGACAACATTCCACAGGCCACAATCAACAGCCTGATCAAGTCTATGAGAAAGAGACTTGTGGCGCTGCATGAGGGAAATGGTGGTTTCACCAGATACTGACTGGCTTTCTGATCCAAGCCTCTACCTTTTTTTGGGGCATCTGTGACCAACAGATGCATATCTGTATTCCCAGTCATGTCAAATCCATTGATTAGGGCCTAATGAATTTGTTTCCATTGACTGATTTTCTTATATGAACTTTAACTCTGTAAAATCTTGGAAATTGTTGTGCATTTATTTTTGTTCAGTATAAATCCCTCTTAAAATTTCTCCATTACACACACGGCATTTTGGGATCCTGAGTGGCGCAGCGGTCTAAGGCAGTGCTAGAGGAGTCACTACAGTCCCAGTTTTGATCCCGGGCTGTATCACAACCGGCCAAGATCGGGGGTCCCATTGGGCGGCGCACAATTGGCCCAGCGTCCTCAGGGTTAGGGGAGGGTTTGGCCGGAGTAGGCCGTCTTTGTAAATAAGAATGTTAACCGACTTGCCTAGTTAAATGAAAATTTTAAAAAATTTAAAAAATGCAAACGCACCTTTGGTGTTGGTAGTAGTCTATGAGCGTAATAGACAGGAGAGTTCCAGAGCAGACCAGAATGAATGGAATCAGGTAACCCATTGTTACAACAGGTCACAGACTGAATGACAGCATGACAACTACTCTGTTGGCCCATCAGGGAGGGATAGAGGGAGGGAAGAGCAGCCTGGGTCTCCTAGACTTACGTAACATAGTAAACATAATTCAGGGACAATTAAATTACTATGATATGTTACATTTGGCATGGTTACATAAGACAGAAGGTTACTTAAGTCAAATACGAAAGTAGGGTGGTTTGTCGGGCTGGATGGGTTGGCATATTACGTGAACGTTTACCAACCCAATTAGCAACTTTGCAACTACTTACCAGCTACTTTGCAACTACTTAGCAAGTTAGCCTACTTTAACCTTACGCCTAATCTTAACCCCTAACTCTAACCCCTTGACTAGTTAACGTTAGCCACAACAAATTAAAATCCATAATAATACAAATAAAACCTAGCGGTCAAACAAGGAAATGGTTTCAATCGGTTTTCCACCATTCATTTCTCCCATAGGGAGGGGATTTTAGTAACACTAAAAATAAAGGCTGTGTTCCGTGTAGGCTTACACCGGCGTGATGTTTTAATAACCATGTAAATCTCTCTAGTACAAGGTGTCTTTTATCAATCAATTAGCTTGTATTTCTGTTTGCAGCGTCCAAACCGTTTGGGCGAGAATTAAATGGTTGGGAACCTGGTTACCGAGATTTATTGCCCAAAAGTATGAGCACCTTCTCCTCAAACATCTCATTCCAAAATCATGGGAATTAATATAGAGTTGGTCCTCCCCTTTGCTGCTATAATAGCCTCCACTCTTCTGGGAAGGCTTTCCACCAGATGTTGGAACATTGCTGCGGGGACTTGCTTCCATTCAGCCACGAGCATTAGTGAGGCCAGGCAATGATGTTGGCCGATTAGACCTGGCTCGCAGTCGGCGTTCCAGTTCATCCCAAAGGTGTTCGATGGAGTTGAGGTCAGGGATCTGTGCAGGCCAGTCAAGTTCTTCCACACTGATCTCGATAAACCATTTCTGTATCATGGACCATCGCTTTGTGCACAGGGGTATTGTCATGATGAAACAGGAAAGGGCCTTCCCCAAACACAAAGTTGGAAGCACAGAATCGTCTAGAATGTCAATGTATGTTGTAGCGTTAAGATTTTCCTTCACTGCAACTAATCATGAAAAACAGCTCCAGACAATTATTCCTCCTCCACCAAACTATACAGTTGGCACTGGGCATTCGGGCAGGTAGCATTCTCCTGGCATCCGCCAAACCCAGATTAGTCCGTGGAACCATCAGATGGTGATTTATCACTCCGAAGAACAAGTTTCCACTGAGTTCAATGGTGGCAAACTTTACACCACTCCAGACAACACTTGGCATTGCTCATGGTGATCTTACGCTTGTGTGCAGCTGCTCGGCCATCTAAACTTGTTTCATTTAGTTCCTGACAAACAGTTATTGTGCTGACGTTGCTGCCAGAGGCAGTTTGGAACTCAGTGACGAGTGTTGCAACCAAGGACAGATGATTTTTACATGCTACGCACTTCAGAACTCTGCGATCTCATTCTGTGAGCTTGTGTGGCCTACCAATTTTCGGCTGAGCCGTTGTGCTGTTATTGTGAAGCAGAAACGTCTAGGAGCAACATGGCTGGTGTGCTCGATTTTTTTACACCCGTCAGCAACAGGTGTGGCTGAAATAGCTGAACCCACTAATTTGAAGAGGTGGGCTGCATTTGTTACAGCAATAGGTGTAAAGACTGAATGCGTGTCTAATCAGCCCATCTCCATCTGGCTTTCCAGTCTCTCTCCATCCTCCATTCAAATTGTGACAAAAGAGAATGCTAATTTGCTAGCATTTTTCTTAAGGTGCCAAAAAGTCCTATTATACTGAATTATATCCTTCCTCGCTCAGCCAATGTATTGAAATATGTTGATAGATAGATAGATAGATAGATGTCCTAGTCAACTTTTTCAGGTAATTAATTCAATGTAGTATGAGCCTTATATGTAGCTAATTAATGATATAAGCTTATTATGGATAAGCTAAAAGTTAGGTTATCTTGCGCAATATGCGTGCTCCGCTTGCCTCTCTCCTTCAAAAAAGCTCCTTCGCTCTTGGAGTCCCATGCAGGACAAGATTTACTAGAATTACTTGCTGGACATAATTTCCCTCCACAATTCGAAGAGGGACGCAAGCTCTTGTTTGCTGAATGTTAAATACACCAGCCAATAAAACTCACGGGTAGTTTGAAAGAAGAGCGAACTCGCGATGGCGGTAGGCTATAAGCAGTGATTTATTCAGACCCATAACCATTCAATCTTCTTGAAGAGAAGGGAAAGCCTTCTACATCTAACTCTAGTTCATATTATTAAAAGGATGTCATTACTAGGACGAAGACAACGGAACCTATTTAACTTAACTGTTGAAAGTGAGTAACGAATGAAGCAACAAGAGAGAAAGAGGAAGGCTAATAACAGAGGAAATATTATGAAAGATATATGCGTCAGCCTACTAAATTATACAAACAGACCCCATTATATTTCAAAATTAAAATCCAGTTCGCTAGCCTATAACATTGTAGGTCGCATGGGTTGCACCAGAATTGCATGTTCTCTCCCTGCTTTATCATGTTTTGAACAAGGTGCGTAAATCCAGTCCATATAATACAGTATAGTAATACAGTTCACATAAAAAAGATTAGCCTACTGGAGCTAGTTTCATTCATTTACCCAAGAGAGCATATAGCTAGCTAGACCTACGGGCTTTTATGGTTTCCTGTCGTGTGTAATGTGCAGTAGCCTATATCATATGTGTATTGGATAACGGGGCACAATGACTTGGGATTTTCTGGGCTTGGGCTCATTAAATGTCTAATGTAGGGCTCATATGTATTTCATGTCGGGCTCATCAGGCTACGGTAGCATCAGACAAGAATGGTATGCCATTCAGAATAATTGACCCCACCCTTTACATTTCTTCAAGACAGCATTGATCACAAACTCATTTGACCATCAGTGAGTTAAACATTTTTTATTTTTTTTATTTTTTTACAATATTCAAGATGCTCATTATGTAAAGCCACTGCAACAATGTCCTTTTGTTTTCAGTTGGTTTGTTTGGAGAGGCTTTGCTGGTTTGAGGTCCATGCAGTTTATTGGCAGCACCCTTCAATGAGGTGACTGTCTTTAAGTAGTCATTTGGTATGTCTAAAATATTGATGTTTTTTCTCTCTCTCTACCATCAGAAGTATAGTATTGTTTATCACTGTTTTTGATCGTCTTGTGAACTAGGCAAGCAGAATCTCTTAAAGCACCATTTCAGAAAGCCATCTAGTGGAAGACACAGAAGAGCTCAGCGACTTTCACCGTGACACCGTTATAGGATGCAACCTTTCCACCGAGTCAGTTATGTCAAATTTCTGCCCTTCTAGAGCCGGTCAACCGTAAGTGCTGTTATTGTGGATTGGAAACGTCTCGGAGCAACAACAGCTAAGCCGCGAAGTGGCAGGCCACACAATCTCACAGAAACGGGACTGCCAGGTGCTGAAGCACGTAAACATTTATTTGCAACGCACACTACAGAGTTCCAAACTGCTTCTGGAAGCAATGTCAGCACAACAATTGTTCGTTGCGTGCTTCATGAAATGGGTTTCCATGGCCTAGCAGCCGCACACAAGCCTAAGATCCTCATGTGCAGTGTCCACATACACTACATGACCAAAAGTAACTCATTTCGGTGTAGTCTTGTTAATGTATGTTTGTGTCAAACAAGCAAACCTAATCCTTTAAGGTATAATAAACTTTGCTTGTTATTTATATCTCTGTACTGTTTCCCTATATTGGGCCTAGAACCTGTAACGTTTAGATGTTACAATTGTAATATAAAATGGTCTATTTTTGCTAAGGTGTTATCTGTTGCATTGATCAGAATTGTTGAACAGCAATAGATGGCCCGTCGCAAACCTGTGAATGAATGTACGTATCAATCACATTTTATTTTCGCGTCAAATCGCCAATTGGCAACCCATCCCTTACGGGATTAATTGAAACAAACAAACATTACAATAATTCACAGCGTCTTGATCTGGTTGAGGTGTTCCCCTCATTAAACAGTAACTGGCGTAGTCTGATAGTTGTGAAATTGTTGGAAACTATCAATAGCGGACGGGAGGGTGGTGTGGCAGGTGCCGCTTCTCCTCAAGATGCTGTTATTTTATCTAAAGCCGGTGTACACCGACCCCAGCTAAGTGACTCATGCAAAGATTTAAAGCGCAAGTATGTGTTTTATCTTCAGTACATTGCCACGATTGTCAATGATGTAGCTTCTCTACCGATAATCTCAGTGCGTCCTTGCTGGGATGACAATCTACTGTCCGGGAATGCCACCACCCCAGACAAACACATTCGTTCACCGTTCCACGAGAGCGGACAGTACACACCATACCATAATGTTCTGCATAATGGCCAAGTCTACCTCGCTCCCTATTCGACTGAATCGCTTATGAGTAACAAGCACAAGTCCAACATATATTGGAAACTCACTACTCTCCGGGGACGTGCAACTCTACCCTGGGCCGAACACCACTGAGTAAGCATACTCACCGGAGTTGAAAGCAGTAGATGGCCGAGTCCTCTAATCACCGCGGAAGTGGGTGAGCACTATGGTCCCATGATTTCTCTCGGGTCATCCGGGTCCAAGATTACATTTAGCACTCCAAACATATCCAAGTCGCTATACGCGATACCCACGCATGTTTTTACTTAGTTCCCCGCATCTAGTGCAAGCGGAAGGGATAGTTAATTGCACTACTGAACTGCCCCTAAATCAAAACGGCCTAAACACAGAAAATGTAACTTTTTTCAATATGTCAATAACTCTCGAGTAATCTGGGACCCGCGAGCTAAACCCAAGAGACTACTAGGGGGGCACTTGAACATTCGCAGTGCCATTCCAAAAAGTTATACAATTCAACATCTTCTCACAGACTCCAACCTTGTCTTCCTCTGTCTCTCAGAGACATGGCTCCATAAAACCTCTCCACATGCTGCTTTGATTGTGCCTGGCTACAATGTCTTCAGGAGAGACAGGATTGAAGGAAGAGGAGGGGGTGTGATGATTTACATTAAAGAACATACCCAATGTCAACAAATTGATTGGTCATGTGATAATGAACTAGAATGTATTGGCCTGAACTTTACACTGTCTCCCCAAATGTCTTTTACCCTTATCGGAATGTACAGGCCACCTTCCACCAAAAGTGTGCTTTTTGATCAGTTTGATAACATGCTTAGGGAATGTGATTTTGGGAAAGAGGTCATCTTAATGGGAGATTTTAACACTAATTATGAAGACAAGTCTTGTAAGAAAACCCTCAAACGGGGAGCACTAATACCTTTGACCTTATGTAACGGATGTGAAATGGCTAGCAAGTTAGTGGTGGTGCGCACTAATAGCATTTCAATCGGTGACGTCACTCGCTTTGAGACCTTGAAGTAGTGGTTCCCCTTGCTCTGCAAGGGCCGCAGCTTTTGTGGAGCGATGGGTAACGATGCTTCGTGGGTGACTGTTGTTGATGTGTGCAGAGGGTCCCTAGTTCGCGCCCGAGTAGGGGCGAGGGGACGGATTAAAGTTGTACTGTTACACTTACACAGCTAGTTAAAGGGCCGACCAGGTTGACTTGTTGTTCTAAAACACAGATTGATTTGGTGTTCCGTAATAAACCAGTGTGAATAAAGTATGGTTACTGGGCTGTCTGATCATAATCTGACACATACAGCCAGAAAGCTTTCCAAGAACAGGTTTAACCTCTACTGTTAGAAAGCCTGATCAGCTCAGAATACCTAACAGTGAATTAAATTATTTTGGAAATGCAATTAAGGGAATTAACTGGAATGATCTCTTGTCCTACACAGATGTGGAAGCTGATAGTCAGGATCTTCTATACACAATCCAGACTACAATAAATGCCTTCCTCAAGAAAATCAAATCCAAACCTGGCCAAAAGAGCACTCCTCCATGGCTAAATGGAGAAATCTGGATAGTGATGAAAGAATGAGATCATGCTCTAAAAACAGCCCTAAAATACAAATTAGAACATGACAGATGTACGTTTACCATGCTGAGAAATAAGGTGATGAAAGAAATCAAACAGGCCAAGGCAAACGTTTTTATCAATATAATTGGTGAAGCAAAGGGAGAATCTAAAAAAGTTACAGGGAAAGATCATAGTAACACTGCAAAAAGAGACCGTATAACACAGGATGCAGTCGATTCCTACTTTGCGGACTCTGTCAAGGTACTGACACAGAGCCCCTCCACTGGTTTGTTGGGCTCAGTGCTAGTGAATGACACTCAACCTGTCTTCATCATAAGGGAGGTTTCTGAGTCAGAGGTGAACAAGGTGATTAGCTCACTATAGAATTATAAAGCCAAAGATGTGTTTGGGCTGGACTCTACCTTTCTTAAAATCTACAAAGAGTCACTCATTGGCCCAATTACTAAGGTCACCAACACATCTATTGGTCAGGGGGTGTTTCCAAGGGTCTGGAAGTCGGCCATAATAACGGCCATCTTTAAATCAGGTGACCCAGCTGACATGAGTAACTACAGGCCCATTAGTATACTACCTGTGGTGTCGAAGGTTACTGAAAAGTGTGTAGCAGAGCACCTGATTGCCCACCTCAACAACAGCCCCTTCACATTACACTCCATGCAGTTTGGCTTCAGAACAAAACACTCCACAGAAATGGCTAACTTTATTCTTCTGGAAAATGTGAAGTCCAAGATGGACAAAGGTGGAGTTGTTGGGGCTGTATTTCTAGACCTTAGGAAAGCTTTTGATACTGTTAACCATGAGGTTCTCATCCCCAAACTTTCCAAGTTCAACTTTTCCTCAGATGCCTTGAGATGGATGAAATCATACCTCGAAGGTAGAACCCAGTGTGTCAGAGTGATTTAATCACTCTCAGCTATGATGTGGGTGTGTCCCAAAGGTCAATACTGGGGCCTCTCCTGTTCAGCCTGTACATTACTGATCTGCCTTCTGTCTGTACTGGGTCTGAAGTTCAATTGTATGCAGATGATAAAGTGATATATGTGCAAGCAAAGAGCAAACAACAGGCTGCACAAGAACTCACTACTGTAGTGGTCCAGGTTACAAAGTGGCTCAGAGACTCATGTTGGCATCTCAATGTGAAAAAAACAGTCTGCATGTTTTTCACAAGAGGGCAACTGATGCCACTGAGCCAGATGTCTATGTGTCAGGGGAGAAGCTCCAGCTGGTATCCGATTTGCAGTACCTTGGCATCATACTTGATTCCAACCTCTCTTTTAACAAGCAGGTGAAAAGGGTAACTCAAATAACCAAATTCAACTGAGCTAATTTCAGATTCACACGAAATTGTTTGATTACAGAGGTAGCAAAACTGTACTTCAAATCTATGATACTCCCCCAATTAACATACTGCTTGATTAGTTGGGCCCAATCTTGCTGTACAACATTAAACCCTTATTCAGTCTGTCTACAAACTGGCTCTCAAAGTGATTGATAGGAAGCCCAATAGCCATCCTCACTGTTACATCCTCAGAAAGCATGAGTTCCTGAGTTGGGAAAATCTTATGCAATACATCAATGCATGTCTTGTATTCAAGATCCAAACGTTGATTAATGTACAGTGTCCCTGTAAAAATACAAATAAACTCAACTAAACCCTAGATGGCAGGTGTTACTACAATATACTACAGTAAATAATAGTTATGTCTGCAAAAACACTACAGGGAATATTACAGTATTACTAGTCATGTCCGGCAAAACTTTATAGTGACAACTATTGTAACTAGTCGTGTATGCAAAAACACTACAGTAAAGTCAACAAAAACACTACAGTGAATTCTATAGTATATTACAGTCATGTCTGCAAAACATACATTTTGTCCTGAACAAGGGGAGGGCTGACTAGCCCTTAAAATAGACTTGTGTTTTGGGCCATTTAGCCCCAGGTGACAAAGAGCACATTTGAGTGAAGGGCCTAAAATTGTACCTGTACTAATAAAACATGGTCATTTCTTATCAAGAGGGGAAAAGTAAACATTCTTGAACTGTAGGCTACACATTTGACATTCAGTTGCGATTGTGTTGAATTTTGAATCAAATTATAATTTATTCTAATTAAGTTATTTAAAGTTGCACAAATTATCGTGTTTAAAAAGAAAGGTGTTCGTGGTTAGGCTGGTATTGAAAAGTGACATTTTCTATGTTGTGTTGAGAGCGGAGATTATCCATTTATTTGTAGAACAATGCGATAACACTCAATAGTGAACCTTCATGTTTTCTTGCAGGACTACAAGGCCAGTATGTCTACTGTGGCATGTTCTACTTCATTGTAGAAACAATGTCTGATGTGGTAGGGAGAGTCATTTCTTATTATTTGGAAGTCGTTATCTTAACCAAAGAAACGTATGCAAAGTGCTTTGTTTTATAACATATTTTTAAAAAATGGTCTTCCACATGTTGCTGCATTCCAAATCACTTTCATTTACAATGTGGTAATAAACAGTTGGTCTTCAATAACTTTATTTTAGCAGAAGAGTAGCCTCGATGTAGGCATAATTTGGCAAGGTAATTGTCTGCTAATAAACATGTTACTAAATCATCATAATTGACAGGCTAGGGTAATTGAACCTATTAAGCCCAACAAAATCTAAGTTGACATTTCTAACTATCAGGTATGAAGTTGAGACCCAGATGGAGACAATGTCGAATTAACAATTGTTTAATAATCCAACAGGGGCAGGCAATAGACAGGTCAAGGCAGGCAGGGGTCAGTAAACCAGAGGTGGGGCAACGGTACTGGACGGCAGGCAGGCTCAGGGGCAGGCAGACTGGTCAGGCAGGCAGGCTCAGAGTCAGGACAGGCAAGGGTCAAAACCAGGAGGGCGAGAATAAGAAAGACTGGGAAAAGCAGGAGCTGAGACACAAAACCGCTGGTTGACTTGACAGACAAGACGAACTGGCAACATACAAACAGAGAACACAGGAATAAATACACAGGGGATGATGGGGAAGATGGGCGACACCTGGAAAGGGGTGGAGACAATCAGAATGACAAGAACAAATATTTGATCAAATATGTGAAAAGTCCAGACTGGGCTTAATGGGTACTGAATGTACCCTTTAAGCCCATGGGTGTTCCAAATAAGTCCACCTCTTGAATAATCAGTTTAAATTAACTTCCAAATGTTCAAACCTTAAACTGATATTTCTTATGTAAAATTATATTATCTCCCCTAAAGTTATTAAAATAAACGTATCATTACTATTCATTATAAAAATAACACTCATAACAAGGGTGTGTCCAATCATATCCACAGAGATCAATGTGGACTTTTGTTCTTACCAACCAGTACACACCTGATTAAACAAATCAACTAATCATAGACTTCAACCAAGACATAAGTTGAATCAGGTGTGTTATTCCTTGGCTAGAACACAACCCTGCACCCACACTGGCCCTCTGGATAAGAAGCTGTGCATAGGACCATAACACCACACAACTTTAAATTAATTATCTGAACTGATTCACATTTGCTGTCATGTTATTCTTGTTAATTAGTTGAACTTGTCTTTCTAAAAACTATCTGAAGACTATTTCAAATCTCCCTCTCTAATGTATTAAAAGGGACAGGTGGAGGACCAAAAAATGGAATCAACAATATGACAATGCCCCCACCCTAAAGTGCATGAGTAGTCACCCAATAGTCATCTTATTGTCCCTCATTTGTTTGCATTTTGTCCACATCTCGGTCTTCTATTCCTGATATCCCTCAATAATATGCACGACTGTAGTTTGTGTTTTAATCAACTTAAATCTGAACAAAAAAAAACATTTATGCTCATGTTCATTGAATAATAGGGATAAACACACCATGTTCATGTGTTTCAATGCAAACCAGGCTTAATAGGAGCATACTGGGTGTAATAAATTGTCTAAATTTGAAAGGATTGTATGGCTGGGATTAATGAGAATGGTGGTGGCCGCCAAAGGGCTCTTGTCAGAGAGATTCAGATTCAGGACTTATCTTTGATCACTGTGATCCGTTTTATTTTGGCAGAGGTCAGTATGTAGTATGGTTCTAGGAACAAAGGAAACAAGTGCCAGTTATCAACAAATCCACAATAAGCTGCAATTACCCTGGCCCAATTCATCGTTACACATTTCCTATGTAACGCTACTCAAAAGGGTGTTCTTAAGTAGCAATATTGAATGGCTTTAAACCTAAATTAACAATATGCCATGGGCAAACAATATGGCAGCACAGCAACAAAAGTTCAAGAACATCTAAGTCGGAAAATATAGAACAAATCAAAGTACAAAGTAAGACAAAACATCAGATAATAACTCACCTTTGGTTGATGATGCTTACTGCTGGTCCCCAGATGATGGCTGCTGTTCAATGAATTGTTTGGTGTGGTGTGTGTATGGCGTCAATCTTCATATGGTCAGCTGGTGACTACATGAGCCATCATGTGAGCCTTTTGGAGAGGCACTTTTCTTTATGTTTGGAGAGCAGACCTATCCAATGAAGTCAATGCAGCGACGTCATGCTCACTTAATGGATCTCCCTCTGCTTGATACACAAATTCTCTCCCTTTTGTGTGTGTCTGTACGCGCCAATGGTGTGCACTCATGTCTGTGCTCATGAATGCAGTATGTTTGGGTTATGAATGGGTTGTTAGGTTCAGAACAAATAGTAATACCTCAAATGGACGACTTGCAAAAGTTCAAGCCAAGTTTATTCATCCCATTGAGTCATACAGCTGCAAAGACAAGGTATGATTATACAAGCACATATATTTATAACCTCCTACTAGGCGGGGTCAACTCTTTACATATCTAGACAGCCAATACATCTCTGTTGCTATGCAGGAACTTAATTGGTTCCTCTCACTAGTGTAGTCATGGCCATGCCTGATGCTAGAACCTTCACGGGCTTGGAAGTGTATGTGTGTGAGATAGGACTGTAGTAGGAGAGTCGTTGGGGTGGGCCTCTCTGGCCCCCCACTCAGAGGTTTCTTCTCACTTCATCTGTTGACTTGACCTCGGGCCAAATTCCTCTCTCCCCCCTAGTTCCGCAGCTGGCCTGCCTTATCAGAGACGGTTGCCCTTTGCCTCCCTCAGTAACTTTCCAAACACATTCCTTATTCACCCTTCATTGACACAGAACATAAACCTTTATCATACGTAACGTAACCAGTACGTTCTTATATAGTGATAGGAATAAGTATATTTCAAGTTAGAACCCAATAGTTATGAAGTCCTTATGGTAGGACATTATTTTGAATTGTATGCCATAACAGTATCACAATTTCGTTACACAATATGAAACATTGAAGTGAAAAAATGCTAATATGAGTGGCATTGACTAATATAGGATAGCCTAGGTTATGTATAGTTGTTTGGAACAGAATATATAAAAGGTTATACTAAAAAGTAAATAGGATGAATAGAATGTAAAATCTATTCCCAATGCATAAACTCAGTTAATGATGGATACCCTAAGGAACTGAAGGATTATGCTACATGTGGTGTGTTTTTCCCGGTCTGTCAACAGTTCCTGCTACTACTAAAAGGGAAAGGGGAAAGGGTATGGCTGGATAGAGAAAGAATGCCCTCCAGTGTTCAACCTGAACAGTAGCAAGCCTATGGCCACTACAATAATAGTCTCTCCTCAAAGCCGGAGACACAGTGGCTGTGAGAAGAAACTACTAATTCCATTCCACAGGACATGAAGAACCTGAATATTGTAACTAAATTAACATGAAAAGTCATTTAAACAGTGTCAATACATGACAAAACAAAGTTTGTATTAAAATTACAATGCTGTATTTTTTATTTCACTTGGGTGTACAGTCAACATTACAAGAGCAGCACGTTTTTTTACAATAAAATAATTACAATTGCAACAATAATATAAATAACAATATCCATAAAATAGCCAAATTGAGTCATTTCACATTTGACAACATATTGTCTATATATTTTCTGTTTTAAAAGGAAATAGTTCATTTATTTATGGAATGATGATTCCTGTTGAGTGACCGTCATCTCACTCACGTTCTCTTTTGTGACAGGTATCAGTTTGAATGTGGTCAAATGCAGAGGAACATGGCATGGGTCTCAATTAGGGTTACAAAGGGAGGGTATATTACTGGAGACCTTCAGTTTACTAGTAAACTACCCAAATTGTTGTATCTTTGAATGATTGTAAGATACTAAAATTATCACAAGACATCAGGTGGCCCTTTTGAGTCACTCAGATTATCACAGGTGTCTGTATTTATCTCTGGCCCTCTGTGTAGCCTTATCACATGTACAATATAAGCTGTAAAACATTGTCCTAAATATAAACAATCAATTTAGTGAATACCATTGATGTTTAATATGAGGGTTTCAGTGTGAAATATATTTACATGTATAAATATACACTACCGTTCAAAAGTTTGAGGTCACTTAGAAATGTCCTTGATTTTGAAAGAAAAGCAACTTTTTCTGTCCATTAAAATATCTAATTGATCAGAAATACAGTGTAGACATTGTTAATGTTGTAAATGACTACTGTAGCTGGAAATGGCTGATTTTTAATGGAATATCTACATAGGCGTACAGAGGCCCATAATCAGCAACCATCACTCCTGTGTTCCAATGGCACATTGTGTTAGCTAATCCAAGTTTATCATTTTAAAAGGATAATTAAAAAACCCTTTTGCAATTATGTTAGCACAGCTGAAAACTGTTGTTGTGATTAAAGAAGCAATAAAACTGTCCTTCTTTAGCATCAGCATTTGTGGGTTCGATTACAGGCTCAAAATGGCCAGAAACAAAGACCTTTCTTCTGAAACCTGTCAGTCTATTCTTGTTCTGAGAAATGAAGGCTATTCCATGCGAGAAATTGCCAAGAAACTGAAGATCTCGTACAATGCTGTGTATTACTCCCTTCACAGAACAGCACAAACTGGTTCTAACGAGAATAGAAAGAGGAGTGGGAGGCCCCAGTGCACAACTGAACAAGAGGACAAGTACATTAGAGTGTCTAGTTTGAGAAACAGACGCCTCACAAGTCATCAACTGGCAGTTTCATTAAATAGTACCCGCAAAACCCCAGTCTCAATGTCAAAAGTGAAGAGGCGACTCTGGGAAGGTCAGTCAATACAGAAAATGTCAATAACGTAGAACGTTTCTTCAAGTGCAGTCGCAAAAACCATTAAGCGCTATGATGAAACTGGCTCTCATGACGACTGCCATGGGAATGGAAGACCCAGAGTTACCTCTGCTGCATATGATAAGTTCCTTAGAGTTACCAGCCTCAGAAATTGCAGCCCAAATAAATGCTTCACAGAGTTCAAGTAACAGACACATCTCAACATCAACTGCTCAGAGGAGACTGTGTGAATCAGGCCTTCATGGTAGAATTGCTACAAAGAAACCACTACTAAAGAACACCAATAAGAAGAAGAGACTTGCTTAGCCCAAGAAACACAATCAATGGATATTAGACCGGTGGAAATGTGTTCTTTGGTCTGGAGTCCAAATTGGAGATTTTTGGTTCCAACCGCCATGTCTTTGTGAGATGCGGTGTGGGTGAATGGATGATCTCCGCATGTGTATTTACCACCGTAATGCATGGAGGAGGAGGTGTTATGGTGGGGGGGTGCTTTGCTGGTGACACTGTCGGTGATTTATTTAGAATTCAAGGCACACATAACCAACATGGCTACCACAGCATTCTGCAGTGATACGCCATCCCATCTGCTTTGGGCTTAGTGGGATTATCATTTGTTTTTCAACAGGACAATGACCCAACACACCACCAGGCTGTGTAAGAGCTATTTTACCAAGAAGGAGAGTGATGGGAGTGCTGCATCAGATGACCTGGCCTCCACAATTCCCCGACCTCAACCAATTGAGATGGTTTGGGATGAGTCAGACCGCAGAGTGAAGGAAAAGCAGCCAACAAGTGCTCAGCATATGTGGGAACTCCTTCAAGACCGTTGGAAAGGCATTCCATGTGAAGCTGTTTGAGAGAATGCCAAGAGTGTGCAAAGCTGTCATCAAGGCAAAGGGTGGCTATTTGAGAATCTCAAATATAAAATATATTTTAATGCGTTTAACACTTTTTTGGTTACTACATGATTCCATATTTGTTATTTAATAGTTTTAATGTCTTCACAATTACTCTACAATGTAGAAAATAGTAAAAAATAAAGAAAAACCCTTGAATGAGGAGGTGTTCTAAAACTTTTTACTGGTAGTGTATATATATATATATTTATTTTACAATGTCAATATGTATTTGTTGTCAATGTTTTTGCATCAAACTGGTGGCAGTTGTAAAAGTCAATAGTTGGAAGAGTTGCAGAGTTAAATCTAAATAATGCCATTGTTGATTTTTCATTAATAAGACTATTTTCTCTTGAACCGTATGGTCTATATACTAGAAACTCATGGACAATATGGATACAGATATTTTAAAAAACAGGAATACTATATATGAATAAATTTTTTGTTGTTGTTGTAGTTATTCAAGTATAAATGACCAAAGTTACAATAGATTGCCATATATTTTCTGTTAATTACCAAAATTAATAAGGATTCTGGTAACTTTGGTAAAATACAGGTAGCTTTGCAACCCTATTCTCAATGGTTAAAGCATTGGTTGAGTGGAAATGTAGTTGGGTAGATATAGCACTATGATAAGCAGAGCCATAGATGGAGCAACAATAGTTTTAAACCTCTCTTCATCCCTGAATACGTAACACTCCCAGACACGTGGAGCCTAAGTGACAAATAATGAAATCAATTGTGACATAGGTGTGTGGAGTGCATGGGCAGTTTCAAAGGGCAACAAGTTTTCCAATTCCATTAGACACCTTAGTAACATATTTCAGCAAGGCTAAATAACACCACAAGGGCTATATGGATAGTTGAGTTTAACTGTCAAACAGTATTAATCCAATACCAGCCTGATGCAATAATAAAGTGTTATGTAATAACACCTACAATGGGGCTGTAACACAGTACCTGAGGGAACCACTATATGTTGTGCTCAATCTAACTCAGGGGCTGTTGAGCTCAACACGTTTCACTTCTTATTGCTGCATTGCCCAAATTGATCAGCAAAACTCAGTGACGTGTACAAAGCACTTGAGCTGTGTTATTTTCCATTTCCCACCCAACCAACACACTCAACAGAAGGGATAAACCTATCGAGGTGACAACCCATATATCATGGTACTGTATATCTACAGACAAAGTATTGTCTGTGTTACAATCCACTGTGAGGGGTGTCATCTACTTTGACCAAAACTAAAAGCACAAATCACAAACAGTGATTATGAATGGACACCTCTGATTTGATAACTATGGGGGATTGACCTTTTTGACCTTGAGCATAGGGTATGTTGCCAACATGTAGGCTTAGTAGAAATTACATTCCAACTGGATGAAATTGTCATGCTTTGGAGATGTCCCACTTATGGACGACATAAACCCTAGCATCTGTGAAGTACATCCCTAAACAGCCTGACTTGGAGAACGGAAAGGCACATGTATCAAATGCACCAGAGCACAGGAAGGAGCCAATAAAAGCACTCATGTTCCTGCCTCTGGATAGGGTGACGGTTTGCATTCAGTCCAGGTTTTTCCACGCAACATCATGAAGCCTAGCCTACTTCTTCCGGCTGCTGTCTTAAATGATGAGCTTGCATGTCGTATTATGCATCAATGTTAGAACAACGGTCATAACTTCACTTCAGTAGGCTTGAGGTTGATCGTTACCAAAACTAGGGTACCTGATTGAAATGAATGCAAAGGAAAGTCATCTTTCATTCCAAAGATACATTTGATGTTTTCCAAAGTGACCTAAACTGAGTGTACGAAACATTAAGGACACCTGCAGTTTACTGTGCGTATCAATAATGGTCCACCACCCAAAAGACATCAAGTCAACTTGACACAACTGAGGGAAGCATTGGAATCAATATGGGCCAGCATCCCTGTGGAACACTTTTGACACCTTGTAGAGCTAATGTCCGTGCGAGTTAAGGCTGTTCTGAGGGCAAAAGGGGGTGCAACTCAATATTAGGAAGGTGTTCTTAATATTTTGTCACAGTATAAGTGATATTATTATGGCCTAATTTAAACTGATTGAGAATTAATCATTGCATCCACAGTTGGGGCATCCTATTACAATGATGTTCCCCAAGGCTTCATTGTGGGTCTATTCCATATTCCATCTTATATTAATTTGGTGAAAGGCATAGTGTGATATGAGGCTTTAAAGGCGTCAGCATGCTTCAGTTCGGCTGACGGCTAGCCAAAGTTGGCTAGGCACCGAAAGAGTGTGCTCGCATACTCCCTTGAAAAATGAGAAAAAAGTGTCAATCGTACTGTTTGTCCAGTATACACTTCCTCAAAAGTCAGAATGAATCTAAGATAACTCAAGAAATCTGTCATTCATTTTGACCTTTTTGTATGGAAGATCTTAGTCGTGTAATTTTACATCTAACTAAGGTGCAGTATTTCTCAAGGAAACAATTAGCATGAAAACAAGTCGTTTCTCATTGAGTGACAACCATGCGTTCGTAAATGTACTCGGACTATTTACTCCGATTTCAGAGCACTCTTGTCTGAGTGTGCCAGAGCACAGAATAACTGATGAATTTACAAATGTGCAACACCCAATGAATATGATCAGTGTCAGTAAACGTCTGCAAAAAAACTGAATTGAATTGTCGCCAGCAGCACAGTTAAAGTCACTAATGCTCTAGATAACATGAAAACAGCCTAACCAGCTCTGCTAGGGCGAGTAAAATGGTCAGAGTGATGTGTTCTCTCATTTGTGCCTGCAAGTAGCTAGCAAACTAACCAACTTTAGCCAGTTAGCTTGGGTGCTTGACTGCCGTTGAGGTCAGAACACTCGGATCAACCCTACTCGTCAGCCAGAAAATCCAGTGTGCGCTCTGAACTCGCCGAGAGCGAAATGGTCTGAATTTATAACCGACAATCTGACAACGCTCTGAATTTACGAACGACCCAGAGCGCACTCTGACACACTGAAGGCAATTTACAAACACACCCAAAGACTTTATTGAAGAATCCCCACAGTTGACTAATTACGGACGAAGGGACGTAGACTTCGGCTCCTGAACGTCGGCTGGTCTCGAGAAAAACATTTGTGTACCCGAACAGCTGAAGAAAACTCTTTACCAAAGTCCAAAACAAACAAAAACCTCACAAAATGTTGTCATAATATATGCACAAACTGTTTTGGCTGGGAAGCATGCGGACGCCTTAAGGAGGAACTTACAAGAGAAAATACTGAGCGTCTGAGGTTTTGGCTGAAAGACAAACTGTGGGTTTACACTGTTATCATGAGGTATTCTGGCTTTGGTGAGTTCCGCCGTGTGGCAAACTGTTTGGTTACATACACTGTACTGCTTCATCACAAATACCCACACCACTATTTTAAAGCTTACATTTTTTTGGGCTTTTTTCACCTTTTGGTAAGAAAATAAATTAGCTTGAGAAAAGTGCCCTGTGTTATTATAGGGCTAACAAGATAAGAATTACTAACTATTTGAGTTGAGATCCACACACAGGAGAACACAACACACACACAGAGATGACAAAAGGATGGCTGGCTAGATTAATTAGGACGCTGGTTCCATCACTCTGGTGTTCTTCACAGTTCCGAGACATTTTGGTTCTGTGACCCAGGTTCTAATCACCGATATAAAGCATCTGTTCTATTGGTCTGGATTTACCAAAAACTCTACATCTTCTAGGTTAACATCGGAATCCAAATCTGATTTTTTTAGTGTGAGATTTGTGTTTGACAAATTGTTCATGAGTTATTTAGGTCAAGATCTTTAGTCCTCCTGGATTTGGGTTATCTCTGGATTTCGGATGTGTGTGTGTGTGTGTGTGTGTGTGTGTGTGTGTGTGTGTGTGTGTACGTGTACATGTAAGAAGGAAATTAGCAAGTGTGTGCATTTGAGGAGTACTAAAGTGCTTGTATCATGTCAGAACACTGGATCTCTGAAAAGCATCCCTAGATTTCTACAGTGCATTTCTATTTCTGTAGAGAATAGAAGAATAAACATAAATTACTCAGTATACATTTTCACTAATGTTACCTGTTTATACTATAATATAGAACCTCTATGAAAGGTAATTCAGGGGTCAAGGCTGCTTTGTAGTGTTTGTGCTGTGAAACAATAATTAATGTTCACAAAACATGGAAAGTATGATCAGGACATCAGTGGTTTTATATCAGCATGCCCACAGGTTTGGTTAGTGGTTGCATGGGCGTGTGGGAGACAGTACAAGTGGTTAAGGAGAGTGCAGTGATTGTTGGCTGCTTGAGTGTGTGTCTGTGTGTGACGGAGAGATTGAGGATAGCCTTTGTGGGGCTTTGAGTAGCTCTACATTGTGTGCGTTATATAGAACAGAAACATGCATGTGGTTGTATGTGCATGTATCAATCTGTATCAGCCTTTATAAACTGGGTGGTTCGAGCCCTGAATGCTGATTGGCTGACAGCATATCACGGGTATGACAAAAACATACATTTTTACTGCTGTGTTTGTGTGTGTGTGCGTGTGCGTGTGTGTGTGTGATTGTACGTTTTTAACCCAGTATGGATTTTTAACTGATCCTCTTTCCTTTTACTCAGTTAGCGGGTCCTGGGTCAGCCAAGGGCATGGTGTGTAGTACCTCGTCCAGCAGCTGCAGAGCCCGGTGCAGGTGTACCTCCACCCAACAGGGGGTATGTTTGATGCTCTGCCGGGGGTAGTCAGGGCCCCAGCCCTTCACAAAGCTCAGCCGCAGGATACACAGCCTCCGGAGGTCGTCCACACCTATCCCTGCTGCTGCAGAAAGACCTGGAAGAAAGAGGAAGTGAGGTATTAGGGATTCAAATAATATCACGATTTTTCTCTCGGATATCCAGATAGTCAAAATATAGTTTTTTTAAAGAAAACATAAATTATTTGGAAACTTCATGTGGAATTGCTTGTGTGACTCGGGAGAGAGCCAGTGCGCTGCGCACTGCTTGTTTGGGGAATCGGCAGAAGAGGAGCAGGGGCCTGTGTGTGTGACAGTCTATGCGTGTGGCATGGAGGGAGAGAAAAAAGTAGCCAAACCCACTCATGCTAGTTAGACAAACTTGTCTCTTTATAGGTGATTTATCATACCATCTGGTAGTACCTGTCTTGACCTGCATTTACCTGCATCAAATCAATGTAAAGATGCTAGTTAGTTACAATAGCCAGCTAAGTTAGCCAGCTAGCTAGATAAAGTAGCAAGGCTAATTGAGGCTATTTCGCTGCTCTCCCTGTCCTTATCTACAACAACTCCATTCATATTAAACAACAGCCTATCTGTTGGTTGATCATTGTAGCCTTCTACTTCTCATTTAGCCAACTTAATTCCGTAATAGTAATTCCATTTGGCAGTGATTGGAAATCTCCCACTTCACTTGCTACACATGAAGTCACTGACAACAACAACAACAAGCTACACCACGTGTATAACCTGTATAGGCTATAAGGTACAACTTTTGTTTGTTGTTTTATTAAATGAAGCATATAACATGTCATGGTATATCTTTGTGTGTAGCATTATCACATAGATCATTTTATTTAATTGAGAAAAAGCCTTCATTGTTAAAATATGGCTATATTTTTTTTTTTACCAAAAAAATGAATACTCCTTCAAGTAATCGAATACTAACGTCCGTTTGGATATTAAAATATTTGAATAACTGTGCCCATTCCTATGAGGTATAAATTAAAAGACAAATGTGGTGTCTCACATGGGCCAATACTTGGACCCATTCTCATTCAAATGTCACGGCAGATTTCCTCCTCTTCCTCTGAAGAGGTGAAACAAGGATCGGACCAATATGCAGCGTGATAGGTGTCCATGGTTTTTAATAAGAAAAACTGAACATGAACACATATACAAAATAATAAAGTGAACTGGCAACGAAACAGTCCCGTGTGGCACAAACACTGACACAGGAAACATACAAACCCCTAGACAAGCCAAAACACATAAAACCCCCATATCACACCCTGACCTAACCAAAATAATAAAGAAAACAAAGATAACTAAGGCCAGGGCGTGACATCAAAAGAATACCACTTCAACAGAGGCTATAAATTCACAATAGCCTAATTGGAAAAATATGGAAATAAAACACACTAAGCCTGTGCATATCTCATATATTGTACTTACTGACTGCAGGGGCTATGCCTCCAACGCTGCCTGGCCCAGGGATGTTGCCTGCCACGGCGGCAGCCTGAGCTGCTGCCGCTGCCTGCGCTGTAGCTGCCTGCTGCTGCATTTGCCTGTGACACTGTCTCAGGTCAAACACCTACAGAGGACAGAACAGGCTGATGTCAGAACACCTACAGAGAGACATCAGGGTCTAGTCAAACTCCTATTGGGAGAAGGTCATCAAGAGGACAAACAACTGCAAAGAGAACAAACAGAGGTCATTGTGTTTCTCACCTTGATGTAGGCGCCGGGGTAGATCTTGTGTACTGCGTCGCCTGGCGCTCTACCTGCCTCTCGATCCAAGTAGTAGCTCTGCACGAACACGGCGTGGTCGCTCATACAGCGCATCCACACATCTCCCTCGCCACGACACTCCAGCTGCACTCCTTTACCTATGTGCAACCTGTGAGAGAGAGGGAGATATCAAGATGATGAGTACAAGTGAATATAGTTGTATTAAAGTGTTATATTTCAGTCAATAACAGAAGTCACATTTTGCTACAATGGGTCTTCTGCCACAGGTACAAACATAGAGACAAGGCATGGCATGATTATGAATGAGAGATATACGCATATACACAGTTTACACAAAGGCATAGATATACCAATCAACATTTCAACAGACACATATAAAGGCATTCAAAATAGACATTTGTAGCAAGGTAGGAACTAACATGCTTATTGATATAGAGATGGCACTAGAGGAGCACAGACCTGGCTCTTTCGCTGGCGTCGGTGCGGTGGACGTTGCTTAGCTGGCCCAGACAGAAGCGGTCGCCCCCTGAGGGGTCCACGTAGCCGTCCACCGTCACCACCGGGCAGCTAGCCGGCACCTTGAACATCTCCCCCACCTGCACATCCATTTCAAAGTAGGAGATAGAGCACCAGAACTCTGGCCCTGCATACAGACAATAATGTGGTTAGCAGAGTGGGCGTGCATGCGTTTGCATCTATACATCTATATATACTGTACATATGTGTTGTCTTACCTGGATGATTGGACACAGGGGGAGGAAATGAGGCAGAGCCATGATGCTGAGACCCTAGAAGGTGAACAAGGAAACGACACAGGTTACCAAACATACACTATTCCTAAGTGTCCCCCAAAAAAGCACCTCAGAAGACATACAGACACACTTTGGGCATATTGTGACTTACTGTAACTGCCAAACTTACAGAAGCTGGTTGGATGGTGGAGAGGAGGCTGTTGGTGGCCACGCCCATTCTGTTGTTGGGGTCCCACAGGAGTGTAGGAGGCTGTGCTACTACCTGTCCAAGTTGCTGAATTACAAAACAATAAATACAAATTAACAACAGGCACAAGCTCAAGCCATAAATCTGGCAAACTACCATTTCGCATTTTTACAAATATATATATTTTTTTACAGTTTTCAAATACAGTATGATGATTTATCATGCCGTTGAAATGAATTGTGTTTGGCTCCCTGAGTGTTTGTGTGTGTGTGTGTGTGTGTGTGTGTGTGTGTGTGTGTGTGTGTGTGTGTGTGTGTGTGTGTGTGTGTGTGTGTGTGTGTGTGTGAACCATATGGCAGTACTAACTGTGGAACGCAGCCTGTGACTGTGTGTGTTTGGAGCTGTTGTATCCATTCTGACCAGGCGGGGGCTGGGGGTTCTGCGGTGGCCCGTGTGGCAGCCCGTGTGTTGGGGTGGAGGGGGGCGGCGTGGGGGTCATAGGGGTCATGACCTGACCCTGAGGAGAGGCTATCTGTAGGAGCCCCTCACTGTGACCTCCCTGGAGAGGCAGCATAGAGCCGGACACTAGAGAGGAGAGAGAGAGACACACACACACACACACACACACACATGAAGAGCTACCAGGTGTTGTCAATATCAATAGGTAGGCAATCGATAAACAAATGTCACAAAACAGGATGACGCAGTGACACCCATAGAAACAGAACACTTGTGGACATCTTTGGTAACACCTATCTGTCAAACAATCCCCTAAGCTTTATTAAAAGATCACCTTAGGGAGCAGCAAAACAGGAGCAGACATAAAAAAAAATTCTACGTATTGTAACTTATTTTTGTCCAGCTCCCGTTATTATGTTGGATGGGCGTAAAACTCCCTCCATTCATTAAACACCTATTGGTCTTACCTGTGGGCGAGAGGGGCATGTTGGGGTAGAGGGTGATGGGCAGAGGGGCCCGCTGCGGTTCCGGCGGGAGCTGCAGAGGCGGGAGTGGCTGGCCGTAGTGGTCCGGAGGCTGTAGCTTGAGCGCCCCTGGGTGGGGGGATATGCCTGGTGGCATATCCATCTGGATACAGTCATGAATATACTCCTCCTTGATCAGCCTCCCAGGGGGGCCTAGAGGAGAGAGGGCTACCAACAACATGGTATAACATTGTTATTAGTTTCAAGTTTTATTAGGCGTACGGGATACACATGGTATACACTGTCCAACAAAATGCTTACTTGCAGGTTCCTTCTCGACAATGCAACAACAATAAGAAATAATACAATATTAGAATACAAATATAAAGTAAATAGCTCAGTAGAATCAAATAAAGATTTTAGCATAAAATAGCATAAAGTATATTAGCCACCAGTGTGTTTTAGCATAAAGTATATTAGCCACCAGTGTGTTTTAGCATAAAGTATATTAGCCACCAGTGTGTTTTAGCATAAAGTATATTAGCCACCAGTGTGTAATGTATTAACCACCTGTATTAACAGGAAGAACACCTGTATCAACCACCTGTGTGTAATGCATTGTAAATGCATTTATGCAATTATAAACATTAAAAAGTGCAATGCTTTGTAATGAATACAAGTCATTTTTGGCTAGGTAACTATAAAGAATTGATGAATGCAGAAACACTGGCATCCAAGCCAGTGAGACATGGGCATACCACAATAGTACTCTTTTCACACTATTGTGCCAAGCCGAACCATAAGTTGCTGGCTTGGATATTTTCTTTTCACATTGTCCTTTCCAGCACAGTTCCAGCAACTATGGTGGATTCTTAACCAGACCAGCACAGTGCAGCTTGGCTTGTTGTGGCTAGGCTCTATAGTATGAAAAGGGTATAGGGCTGAAGGGAAAGAGGAATGTTTGTAGATGAAGAGAAAATAATACTGTTATACTTAACAAGCCTGCAGTAAATTCCTTAGTACTGTGATAGTGCACTCACCTGTATTTTGGAGACTGAGACCAACTTTGAAAGAGAACAAAAGAAAGAAGGAGGGGGCAAAGAAAGAAAGAAAGAAAGAAAGAAAGAAAGAAAGAAAGAAAGAAAGAAAGAAAGAAAGAAAGAAAGAAAGAAAGAAAGAAAGAAAGAAAAAGAGAAAGAAAGAAAGAAAAAGAGAAAGAAAGAAAAAGAGAATACGAGAGAGAAAATAGGGGGTAAATGTCTGCAATTTCACTGCAATGATATGCTTATCATTTGTAATTAATTCAAATTCTGATGAAGTCCAAATATCATTCACATGAATAAATATCTTTATGCGAGTAAAGTAAAGTACGTTACATAAAAAATGCCACGACCGGCCTGATGGAAACAGCAAATGTCGGTAAACTTTCCATATGTAAACATTTTTTTAAATACACTATACGAGGTGGGATCTTTTTGTGTCGGTAAAATTAATTATGTGAGAAATGGCGGTGGAAACGCTTCTATACAAAATATTGATATGGCCAAAAGTATGTGGACATTTCTTCAAATTAGTGGATTTCACTTGTTTGCGGTCAGGTTTATAAAATCGAGCACACCGCCATGCAATCTCCATAGACAAACATTGGCAGTAGAATGGCCTTACTGAAGAGCTCAGTGACATTCAAAGTGGCACCATCATAGGATGCCACCTTTCCAAGTCAGTTTGTCAAATTTCTGCCCTGCTAAAGCTGCCCCGGTCAACTGTAAGTGATATTATTGTGAAGTGGAAACGTCTAGGAGCAACACCGGCTCAGCCGCGAAGTGGTAGGACACACAAGCTCACAGAACAGGGCCGCCGAGTGTTGAAGCACGTAGTGCATAAAAAGTGTCTGTTCTTCTGGAAGCAACGTCAGCACAAGAACTATTCGTCGTGAGCTGCATGAAAAGGGTTTTCATGGCCGAGCAGCCGCACACAAGCATAAGATCACCATGCGCAATGCCAAGCGTTGACTGGAGTGGTGTAAAGCTCACCGGCATTGGATTCTGGAGCAGTAGAAACGCATTCTCCGGAGTGATGAATCACGCTTCACTATCTGGCAGTCCGACCGACTAATCTGAGTTTGGCGGATGTCAGGAGAACGCTACCTGCCCCATTGCATTGTGCCAACTGTAAAGTTGGTTGGAGGAGGAATAATGGTCTGGGGCTGTTTTTCCTGGTTCGGGCTAGGCCCCTTAGTTCCAGTGAAGGGAAATCTTAATGCTACAGCATACAATGACATTCTAGAAGATTCTGTGCTTCCAACTTTGTGGCAACAGTTTGGGGAAGGCCCTTTCCTGTTTCAGCATGACAATGCCGCCATGCACAAGGCGAGGTCCAACCCCGTCGAACACCTTTGGGATGAATTGGAACACCGACCAGACCTAATCGCCCAACAACAGTGCCCGACCTGAAGCAAGTCCCTGCAGCAATGTTCCAACATCTAATGGAAAGCCTTCCCAGAAGAGTGGAGGCTGTTAAAGCAGCAAAGTGGGGACCAACTCCATATTAATGCCCATCATTTTGGAATGAGATGTTAGACGAGCAGGTGTCCATGTACTTTTGGTAATGTAGTGTATAATAACCATCACATCGAAGTAAACATGAAGTCACGCTGTGATATGTTGTGTGGTCCTCCCACTACGACTCGGGAAAGCTTGCAGATTATTAGGCTACAGATTAAATAAATTATGATGAACTTCACAGGGTGGTGAAAGTGCACGGTGATGAGCTTGATTCTACTTTCCAATAAATATTGAGGGTCTAATTCTGGTGACATGATGATGATCGATGCTTGGCTGCCATTTGTCAAATAAAAATAATCTCGCTCTTATCCATAATAATCTCATCATGTAGGTAGCCTACCCGCACTGTATCTGCAAGTTGTTGGCTAGAGCACAAGTGCCAAGACCAGAGTGGGCACACCTTTTTTTGGTTTGACTAAACCATCAGTAGAATTGAAAATCCGTTGCAAACCCATTTAACTTGTATTTTTTATTAGGTACATGGGAATTTCATCACGCAGAGATTTTTATCTACAAAAAGTCCATTTGATGGAAAGAAATCTCCTGTTAAGAGGATTTTAGAAAATTTGCATAAAAATCTGTCGCCAGTTGGATTGAAACCTAGCTACTGTAATATTTGTAATGTTATGACAGAAAACATAGTATTTACAGTACATATCAGAAACATCTGCACCATTAGGCATTAAGCAATATAGGGTGAACTATCCCAATACGCTGTTGAGCAGACCTACCAATGCCGGGCGAAACCACTCTCTCATAGTGGTAAGGGTTGACACACACATTGTCATATTTGAGGTCGAAGGCGTATTGGCAGAACTTGACGTGCTTTAGCTCATTCTTGTGTAGGTCTGGCCAGCGCCATAATCGAGCGTAGATCACATGGGGGAAGCCTTTCCTCCCTGCAACCTGGAGTGAGGGGGAGGGTGGAGAGAGAGTTAGAGATACAAGGCCCTATTCGATCAAAGCTAGTATATGGGTGTATGTTAAATCTCTTAACTGGGCTAGACATTTTTTTAAAGAGGCATTGCAGTCAAAAATTAGATTTTACTTTTTTTTTAAATGATATTTCCACACCATGAGTTTGAAATAACACTCTTTTTTAGGCTCGGAATTTCAGCCTGTTCAGGTGGGATGGAGTTTTTGGCCCACATCATGACATTGCAATCTGATCTGATTATTCTGACCAATGACCAGTCATCTTTTATTTGCATATGTATCCTCCTACATTGAAGGGGTAAGTGGGGTAGGCTTTAGAGTCTAGACAATCTTATCCGCCAATCAGGGCTGTGTATGTAAATATATAAAAATTGTATCAACACGCCCACATGAGACTGAACATTTCAATGGCAAAAGGAGGCTCCGGGAAATAAATGGCTAATATATTTGGAGTTATTTTCATGAAATAAACACATAGTGATTTATTAGACATACATAGATTATTTATTATTTAAATGAAAATAGGCTGCATGGGGGCATAATATTGAAAGTGTGTGGAATATTTAGAATATTGAAAGTGTGTGGGCGACAGAGAAAGGCAGAGTGGTGCAGTTTGAGGACATGTGGCATAGAGTCTTGCAGGCGATCTGGAGATGAATGCGGTGGGAACATGTGGGTCTGGGCAGGTGGGATGTTGATGTGTGTTTGTCTGTTGTCTGTGTATGTTTATTTTGTTTTAAAAATGTAATAAAATGTTAGAAATAAAACAACAAAAAGTGGAACATGTGCTCTTTAAGACAGAATGTTAAAATTAGGTGAATTTTTGTTGTATATATATATATTTTTTTTTACAAAAGTACACTCCCTAAAAGGCACTCTACTGGTGGAATGACACAACTGTCGAAAATAAAGAAATATTCCTGTACAATATAACAGCATGTTTTAATCAATAGGCGATGTGGTTATATTTCATATTGTTTAACACTGTGAAAATAAATATGATTAAATATTAAACGGACGTGAAAATATACTGTCTGTGATGCTGATTGAAGCAAAGATTGAACCTCGTGATAAACTTCCATGAGGTTTATATGGAAGAGGAACAGAGACATTAGAGACACAAGAGACTTTAATCTGTTTATACAGGTTTGGGCTAAATGATAGGGGTTTACCGGGGATGCTGACGTAGCGGACTTCAAAAGTGTCACCCTCACCCTTGGTCTAATGGTCGAGACATTGGTTTCTCCTGTGGGAGACCTGGGTTTGAATCCTGACTGTGACAATAGCACCAAATTGTGGGACAGTCTCTTGTGGAGGAGGTGGTTTAAGGGAGGTGAATGTAGCGGACATGAGTTGGACACATGGTCTCGTAATGCGGTAGCCCTGCCTGCGACTTCCAAATCAGTGTCACACTTGGTATACACAGTCAAGACGTTGGTTTCTCCCTGGGTTCAGATCCTGCCTGTGACACTGGCTTCTCCCATTACAAATCAGGGCACCCTCATACGCCTTGAAAATATGAACACATAAATAATTGTCAAATTGTTTGTGTAGAGAACTTTTCAGGGTTCCTCCATGGGTCAATGTATAATTCGCACCCTGCACTAAGTCTAATGTATTGTGTGATGATGTCACTTTTGCTCTGCTACTACAGCTGCTGGTGTCAATACTGTTCTGACTGTACCTGGAATCAGCAGGGGAAACGGTGTGTGTGTGGCAGGGAGATTAATTATGTGTGAAAATGGGCGGTGAGGTTGTACAGTATTTAATGTATGTGTGTGTGCCTGCGTGCGTGCGGTCATGCAGGTGTGTGTGTGATAGAGAAAAGGGACAGAGACAGAGAAGGGGAGAGTGAGTGACAGAAAGAGAGACAGAGAGAGAGACAGAGAGAGAGACAGAGAAAGGGAGAGTGGGTGACAGAAAGAGAGACAGAAGGGGAGAGAGAGTGGGTGACAGAAAGAGAGAGAAGGGGAGAATGGTTGACAGAAAGAGAGAGAGAGAGAGACAGAAAAGGGGAGAGTGGGTGACAGAATGAGAGACAGAAAAGGGGAGAGTGGGTGACAGAAAAAGAGACAGAGAAGGGGAGAGTGGGTGACAGAGAGACAGAGAATGGGAGAGTGGGTGACAGAAAGAGAGACAGAGAAGGGGAGAGTGGGTGACAGAAAGAGAGGATATGGATCTACATGTGACTGTGAGCAAAGTCATTAGACATTTGAAGCCTGATCTAGTCCACAGCTATGTCTCCACAGCTCTCCCTCTCTCTCCCTATTTCGCTCTCTCCCCTCCCTCTTTTGTTGGGGAGAAGGTCACAGAAGGTGAGGCATGATGTCTTCACTCAGCAGTTAGGATTTATTCTGCCAGGGCGTATTGAATTAACTACCTCTCTCTAGTTCCACCGTGGGTGCGCACACACACACACACACACACACACACACACACACACACACACACACACACACACACACACACACACACACACACACACACACACACACACACACACACACACACACACACTCACACACACACACACACACAGACTCATTGAGTAGTCAGCTGCCTAGTAACTTTGCAGCATTAGCCACCATTAGCAAGGCTTAAGTAACTGAAACCTCATAGCATCTGCATAAATTAGCAACTCCTCATTTGACTGTTGCCATGTAACATTAGCCAACATTCGTTACAGGCATAGTCTATAAAAGAGGTTTCCGTCATCATAAAAATCATTCAGAAATGTCCATGTCTTTCAGCAGAATATCTCCAACATGTGTTTGGCAGCAAGTGCTTGACAGAAACCGGGGCCTAACTCTCAAAAGAGAAAACCAGGGCAACAGCGGCAAGGAAAAATTCCCTACAGTAGGTAGGAAGAAACCTTGAGAGATTTCACATTAGGCTACATATGACCATGTGGCATGACATACATAAATGGTCTATTTATGTATTGCTCCGTTTATTAAACTCAAGTTAAATAATCGGCTCCGTGACACCCTGATCTGTTTCACCCGCCTTGTGCTTGTCTCCACCCCCCACCGGGTGTCTCCCATTTCCCCCCAATATGCCCTGTGTACTTATACCTGCGTTTTCTGTTGGTCTATTGCCCGTTTGTCTTGTCAAGTCTTTCCAGCGTGTTCTCCCGTATTCCAGTATATCTAGTTTCTGTTTTCTAGTCCTCCCAGTTCTGACCATTCTGCCTGCCCTGACCCTAAGCCTGCCATTCTGTCCCTGTTTTACATTTTCTTGGATTACCGACCTCTGCCTGCCCTGGAACTGCCGTTTGCCTGCCCCTGTTTGTAATAAACATTCGGAATTCGACCTGTCTGCCTCCTGTGTCTGCATCTGGGTCTTATCCTGAGTCGTGTTAGCCTCCTCATATCAAACATTGTTAAAGACAAGTTTCAAATTAAATCATAATGCAAGATTGAGGTTTACTGTATTTTTTACACTTTGCCCAGGATCAATAGGCCTGTACTGTGTACTACTTACATTTCTCTATGTGTGACCATTCTGCAGGTGTCAATATACAGCACCTTTAGAAAGTATTCATACCCTTTGACTTATTCCATGATTTGTTGTATTACAGCCAGAATTCAATTATTATTTGTATTTTTTATCTACACACACAATACTCCATAATGACAAAGTGAAACATGTTTTTAGAAATGTTTGCACATTTATTGAAGATGAAATAATGCCAGTATTTGACAGTATTTTATGTTTTTGAATAATAAAAGTTCTAAATATGCTTTCTGAGTAGTTCATGACCCCTAGGTTGGCAACAGATAAATTATAAGCGATTTCCTGCCACGAACTCATCACAAATTCAGATACCTCCTGCGCTTCGACCTGTTATTTCATGCAGTTGTTTTCAAAGTTCGATTTTGTTTTATTTGTTCATAAGTGTTTGTGTCAAAACCTGCTATCAACTAGCCAGCTAGCTAGCTAGGTTGCAATGGAGCCTGCTTCGCTAGGAATAGCTAACAAACGTTTCCAGCACGGTAGAAGCTGTGTTTATTATGCTCTTGTCCAGGACAATATTGACAATCAGGAGTACAGTGCAGCAATTGTTTGCTTGCGGAGGATTACAGGAATAAGGTGGCTATCCTTAGCAAGCAAATTTCAATTCTGCGCAAACTTTCTCGTTCTCAACACCTGTGGCAGGATGCCACTCGGGCTTCATGGATTTTCCCCCGCCTTGTCAGCTGTCCCTATCCGAATGGCCTGTGCTACCTGGAGCCTGCCTGTCAAGGAAGTCATCTCCAACTGCTTCTCATCCTCCATCTTGTAGCGGAGTAGACGAAGAACAGCAAGAGGATTGTTCCAATCAGCGCTGGTCCCATGTCACAAGTAACGTGGAAACCAAAGGCAGCGGCATGCTGCTAAGTGAACTGGAGTGTCTGCAAGAGGTCCGGAGAAGATTATCATGAGGAATAGCTTCGCTGTCACACCCTGATCTGTTTCCCCTGTCTTTGTGCTTGTCTCCACCCCCCTCCAGGTGTTGCCCATCTGTACCATTATCCCCTGTGTATTTATACCTGTGTTATCTGTTTGTCTGTTTCCAGTTCGTCTTGTCTCGTCAAGCCTACCAACGTTTTTCCCGTACTCCTGTTGTTTTCTCTCTAGTCCGTTTTCTAGTTTTCGCGGTTTTTGACCATTCTGCCAGCCCTGACCCTGAGCCTGCCATTCTGTACATTTCGGACTCTGCTCTGGATTACTGACCTCTGCCTGCCCTTGACCTGTCGTTTGCCTGCCCTCTGTTTTTGTAATAAACTTCTGTTACTTTGAACTGTCTGCATCTGGGTCTTACCCTGAGGACTGATATTCGCAGCCCTCGTGCCTGATCTACCTGCGTTTTCAATTGCTGGGACTGCCTGTGTCTGCGACGGCTGAGCTGACTCCAACTACGCTGACTCCAGCAGCGGCTTTGTCGTCGAGTTCAGCTCCTTTCCATCTCTCTGGATCTGACGGGGCACTGCCTGCTGTGGGAGGTCTGGATCTATCGCCAGGAGCTGCGGGCGTATACTATCCAGCTTCTCGTGGGCTCGTGAAATGTTCCACTAATGTGAGGGGTAGGAATGGGCAGATTTCCCCATCCCCTTCTCCGGCCGTTGTATTGGGCAGTTCAATGGCGAGAAACATCTCAGTAACTGGAATAAAAACGGAGTACAGGTCATCAATAAGATGCGCAAAACATTTTAAACCTGCAGCAGGAAATTCTGTCGATCATAGTTCATGTGGGATTCAATGACATTATGAATGGGTCTATGCTTTACACCAACAAACGCACCATAATATCTGGCCCTGTGCCCTCCCTAAATCATGGCTTTGAACATTCCAGCAGACATTTAGCCTTCCATAACTGGCTACGTGACTATTGCAACTCTGAGGGTGTAACATTTATTGACAATTTCGATACCTTATGGAAACAAAGCTTGTTTTCCACCCAAATGGGTTCCTGGATCGTTTCAGAGCATTATAAGGCTGCGTTGAGACAATGATTATCAATGACCCAAGCCCAGCTCAGTTAATCCCTACCATGGCGCTGAGTTGTCATAATGCTTAAGAAAATGTACACTACCGTTCAAAAGTTTGGGGTCACTTAGAAATGTCCTTGTTTTCCATGAAAGCATACATGAAATGAGTTGCAAAATGAATAGGAAATATAGTCAAGACATTGAAAAGGTTATAAATAATGATTTTTAATTGAAATAACAATTGTGTCCTTCAAACTTAGCTTTCATCAAAGAATCCTCCATTTGCAGCAATTACAGCCTTTGGCATTCTAGTTGTCAATTTGTTGAGGTAATCTGAAGAGATTTCACCCCATGCTTCCTGAAGCACCTCCCACAATTTGGATTGGCTTTATGGGCACTTCTTACGAACCATACGGTCAAGCTGCTCCCACAACAGAGCAACAGGGTTGAGATCTGGTGACTGTGCTGTCCACTCCCTAAATAGTTAGATCGTCCCTAAATAGTCCCTAAATAGTTATTGCATAATTTGGAGCTGTGCTCTGCTTCATTGTCCTGTTGAAGGAGGAACTTGGCTCCAAATAAGCGCCGTCCACAGGGTATGTCATGGCATTGCAAAATGGGAGTGATAGCCTTCCTTCTTCAAGATCCCTTTAACCCTGTACAAATCTCCCACTTTGCCACCACCAAAGCACACTCAGACCCTCACATTGCCTCTACCATGCTTGACAGATGAAGAACAAATGTTCTTCTTAGTGATCCGAACACTTCAAACTTAAATGAATCTGTCCATA
The DNA here is from genome assembly GCF_018296145.1 of Oncorhynchus tshawytscha. Classification (NCBI taxonomy): domain Eukaryota; kingdom Metazoa; phylum Chordata; class Actinopteri; order Salmoniformes; family Salmonidae; genus Oncorhynchus; species Oncorhynchus tshawytscha. The sequence goes on from NC_056441.1 coordinate 32,977,421, forward strand.
ACACTTTTTTTTACAATCTTCCTCTGTCCGGTGTCTGTGTTCCATTGCCCATCTTAATCTTTTATTTTTATTGGCCAGTCTGAGATATGTATCTTTCTTTGCAACTCTGCCTGGAAGGCCAGCAACCCGGAGTTGCCTCTTCACTGTTGACGTTGAGACTGGTGTTTTGCGGGTACTATTTAATGAAGCTGCCAGTTGAGGTCTTGTGAGGCGTCTGTTTCTCAAACTAGACACTCTAATGTACTTGTCCTCTTGCTCAGTTGTGCACTGGGGCCTCCCACTCACAACAGTGTTGTACAAGATCTTCAGTTTCTTAGCAATTTCTCACATGGAATAGCTTTCATTTCTCAGAACTAGAATAGACTGATGAGTTTCAGAAGAAAGTTCTTTGTTTCTGGTCATTTTGAGCCTGTAATCGACACACAAATGCTGATGCTCCAGATACTCAACTAGTCTAAAGAAGGCCAGTTTTATTGCTTCTTTAATCAGAACAACAGTTTTCAGCTGTGTTAATATAATTGCAAAAGGGTTTTCTAATGATCAATTAGACTTTTAAAATGATAAACTTGGATTAGCTAACACAACGTGCCATTGGAACATATGAGTGATGGTTGCTGATAATGGGCCATAGAAAAATCTGCCATTTCCAGATACAATGTTGTAATTTACAACATTAACAATGTCTACACTTTAATTCTGATCAATTTGATGTTATTTTAATGGACAAAAATGTGCTTTTCTTTCAAAAACAAGGACATTTCTAAGTGACCCCAAACTTTTGAACGGTAGTGGACATTATACCAGAGGCGTTGGAAGACACAATGTAAGTAACTTGCCTTGGCAGCAGCTAATGAGCATCCTTAACAAATACAAAATGGGTCAAAATCTCCATTTATACTGTTGAATCCAAACAAATATAATTTTCTGCATTTTCTGCACTTGTATTATAATTTCCATACTGTGCCACACAGCATGATGTGGGCAAGAAAATCTAGGGCAAGTTAATTGGTGAACTGTTGGAATCATGGAAATATAATGATTATTCTAATTCTATAGTTGGAATATAGTGGGCTGCACCTTTAATGCATTGTTGTCTGTCATGTTAACAAATTAATAAGTGAGTAAAAAATTATTGTCAGGGTAGGGACCAAAGTGTTGGTCAGTGTTTCCAGGTGATCCTAAATATTTGTTACATTACATGTTTTCCTACTTCATGAAGCTAGCCAACATATTCATGCTTTGCCTATTCCTCTCTGTTAAGATGCCATTGCACAAACATGCTTATCTAGGCCTAGATCAGCACTGGTACCCGGCAGTATTACCTAACAGACTATGTTTGCTCTGACTCACATTTAGCAAGCTAGCTAGCCAGCTAACTAGTGATTAGCATTAGTGGATAACACAAATTATTTTAGCAACATTCCTAAAAAAAGACATAATAACAAACAGGAGTTTGCAGACAACAAGGTACACAAACTAATAGTGTACAGTAATTATAGAACGCTTATGGAAAGCAGCATGTCACCAACATTTTTGCATCCATCTGACCATGAAGAATAAATGGCAAGAAAGTGCTTGTGGCTCCGTGGTCGAGCAACTGCTCTCTCCTTGAGTGACAGGAGGCAGGGCTTGGTGTGGTTAGGAGAGAGATGACTGAACTAGAAAATGGTGTAAACTATCAAATTGGACATTACACGTGTCGGAGTTGTGCATCACATTTAACAAACCAAACACTGAAATTCAAAGTAAAAACTCAAACCGGTCTGTCCAACAATACCGGTCTATAGTAAAATACGGTATACCGCCCAGCCCTAAATGAAGTACAGAAGTATCTCATTTATATAAGTATTTACACAACTGAGTCAATACTAGTGGTTAGAGCGTTGGGCCAGTAACCGACAGGTTGCTGAATCGAATCCCAGAGCTGACTTGGCAAAAATCTGTCGTTCTGCCCCTGAGCAAGGCAGTTAACCCTCTGTTCCCTGGGCGCCGAAGATGTGGATGTCGATTAAAGCAACCCCCCACACCTCTCTGATTCAGAGTCAGTTGAAGGCATTCAGTTGTACAACTGACTAGGTATCGCTCTTTTCCTAAACTTATTGACTCAATACATTTCAGCTTTTTAGCTTTCAATAATAAAATATTATTAAGATGTAATAACAAATGTAATAAAAATGAGTCCATGGTTGTCATCCACTTATAAGCCTACATGTATAATATGTTGCTGTTACATTTCATGTTAACATGATATACTGTATCTTTAGACCCTAGTAGTGAACCTGTTATAACATAACAGTATACACTACAGAGTCTGCTGTTATGTAGCAAACAGTGAGCATTCTGACATTTCCTCATAAAACAGCCAATGTTGCTAATAACATCTCCTATCCAGAAATGCTCACCATACATAGGTCCCTAGTGCCCAAATATTTGTACAAATAAATCAATAAAACATCATTCTATTTTGACATTATGGGGTATCGTGTGTAGGCCAGTGACAAAACATCTCAATTTAATACATTTTAAATTCCCGACTGTAACAAAACAAAATGTGGAAAATATATAATTTATCCTATAGACTTTGCACAATGCTTTTGCACTATGAATATGTCTATATAGTATCAATTGTATATTGTGTATTCATTCATGTACACTGTGTACAAAACATGCTCTTTCCGTGACATAGACTGACCAGGTAAAAGCTATGATCCCTTATTGATCTCACCTGTTAAATCCACTTCAATCAGTGTAGATGAAGGAGACAATTGAGACATGGATTGTGTATGTGTGCCATTCAGAGGGTGAATTGGCAAGAGAAAAGATTTAAGTGCCTTTGAACGGGATATGGTAGGTAGTAGGTGCCAGGCGCACCAGTGTGTCAAGAACTGCAACGCTTACTGGGCTTTTCACACTCAACAGTTTCCCGTGTGTATCAAGAATGGTCCAAAGGACATCCAGCAAACTTGACACAACTGTGGGAAGCATTGGAGTCAACATGGGCCAGCATCCCTATGGAATGCTTTCGACATCTTGTAGAGTCCACAGCCTGTTGAATTGAGGCTGTTCTGAGGGCAAAAGGGGGTGCAACTCAAAATGAGGAAGTCCCTCTTTTTACTACTGTATGACCCACCTGCAGGCGTCCGTCCAGGGTCCTCTGGATGGTGACACACTTGCTGGGGTGCACACCGTTGGTGGTGATGGCGGTGATGAGCGAGTCCAGCTCGTCCTTCTTCTCCTTGAGCTTCTTCACCAGGCTCTCGATGGCACGCTTGGCGAAACCCTCATTCTCGCCACCCTGCCGGTGGCACATGAGGCTGTGCACGATGCTCAGGCAGGCGTCATTGCTACTGGGGGCGTTTACCGACATGATGCTGCCGAGGGAGGGAGGATGGAGAGGTCAGTGATTGACATAATGATAACCCTTTACATATGTTAATTACACTTGTCATAAATGTTCAGGTGCATGTAAAATGACACTGTCTTGTCACTTGACATTCAGTTGTTATGCCATGTTAATGACAACATTGTGATACTGTTATGGCATACAATTCAAAATAGTGTCCTACAATAGGACTTCATAACTCCTTCATAACCCATACTGCATTCATGAGAACAGACATGAGTGCACACCATTAGCGCATACAGACACACACACAAAACGTAGGGAAGTTGTGTATCAAGGCTTGTGCTTTTAGTTTTTACGACTTGCGAGTGTGTGTGTTATCATTCTTTACTGGCATTGTTACTCAGCTGATAACCCTCAGTACAATGACCCAACACACCTCCAGGCTTTGTAACGACTATTTGACCAAGGAGAGTGATGGAGTGTTGTATTAGATGACCTGGCCTCCACAATCACCCGACCTCAACCCAATTGAGATGGTTTGGGATGAGTTGGACCGCAGAGTGAAGGAAAAGCAGCCAACAAGTGCTCAGCATATGTGGGAACTCCTTCAAGACTCTTGGAAAAGCATTCCAGGTGAAGCTGGTTGAGAGAATGCCAAGAGTGTGCAATACTGTCATCAAGGCAAAAGGGTGGTTTCTTTGAAAAATCTCAAATATAAAATATATTTTGATTTGTTTAACACTTTTTTGGTTACTACATGATTCCATATTATTATACCTTTATTTCAACAAGGAATTATCATTTTAATGTTGATGAGTGATGATAAATAAGAAGATTATTCAGTTTATTCAGAAGTGCTTTATAGACAAACACGAGAGCACGTTGTTCTCGTCTTATGGACAGCGAAGTCCAACCTACATTTTTATATAAAACACAGTGGTAACTCCGCAATGATAAGTAACATCCAGAGGTTTAAGTGGTAATGCCATAGCATGCATGTAGATAATATCCCCATACTCTATAACAGAAATGAAAGTAGCTTGCACAATTTTTCTTCTATTTGTAGAGGACAAACATGTCCTGTTTCTATAAAGGAAGCCTAGCTTGATATTTAGCCTATTACAAAGTTCATCAATATTCATTTTAAAAGACAGTTTATCATCCAACCATATCATTAAGCATTTATATGCAGAGGCCTGATTAATTTGAGAGCCATCTAAACTCGTAAGTGCAAGTGTATTTCCAACCAACTTTTTGAACCTATTAAAAATCATAAAATGTGTTTTCTTTGCATTTAAAACAAGTTTCAGCTGAATAAAAGACCCTTGTAATATCTTAAAAACAGTCACCAATTGTGATAATGCTTGGTCAGCCGCTGGAGCAATAGAGTACATGATAGTGTCATCAGCATATAGATTAATTTTACACTTTATCTCGTCACCGATATTGTTTATGTAGAGAGTGAACACTAATGGACCAAGTATAGAACCTTGTGGGACCATGTCATTTCATAGTTTTGATGTCTTCACTATTATTCTACAATGTAGAAAATAGTTTAAAAAATAAAGAAACACCCTTGAATAAGTAGATGTGTCTAAACTTTGGACTGGTACTGTACATGCTAACAATTATAATCTCCCAGAATGAGCTTGATCCAACTTGGCAACCCTGGTCTAGCCGGGAGGCATCTACCTGTGAGGGGAATGTACCTGGTACTTTAAAGTAGCCTGCCCTTAACCATTCTACAGTTTCATTTGAAAAGGGGGAAAACATGTTTATGTGCTACTAGTGCAATGTGAATTTGATTAAATGAAGCCCCCCATACTCACTAATCAACATACCTTCCCTACCATGCCTGAGTTCAGGAGGCACAAAAAAAGAAAGGAGAAAACAGGAAGGTACTATCTAAAAAGGTAATGTCTAAAAAGAAATGCTTGATCTTATGTAAGCTCATTTCTGAACTGTTAGGCCAATAAAGCCAACATGTCACTATCAGGAACTCCGTAGCAAAACTGCAGCCTTGCTCTGTTTGTCTGTTAATACGCGCCAGAGGTAATCTAATTCTGCCATGAGAGCTATCATAACCTGTTGCATCTACGTGGCTAATCTGACTGGAAGTGACTCTGTTCTCCCTCTCCTCTCATTATCTTAATATCTGTCCGTTTGGAAACATGCTCGCACAACAACATGGCTTCAAGCTGTGGGAGAAAGTCTCAGGCTACCAGTGTGTGTGTGTGTGTGTGTGTGTGTGTGTGTGTGTGTGTGTGTGTGTGTGTGTGTGTGTGTGTGTGTGTGTGTGTGTGTGTGTGTGTGTGTGTGTGTGTGTGTGTGTGTGTGTGTGTGTGTGTGTGCGTGTGTCCTCTCATGAAGAAAATTCATTGACACAGCTTCTTCAACATAGAACATCCATAAAAAGACAAACTCAGTCACTATAAACGTGCCTCACATTACAAAAATGCCTGTCCTATTCATATCAAGTGATGCATGTCTTCGTTATTCAGGATATACTGTATAGGCCAGGCCTACTGAGTTGGTGTTGTAGTTAAAAGCTTATCGAGAGCAGGATAGCACTGCTTTGATAGTCGTTTTTTTGAAAGCAGTCATAGAGAATGGTGTATGTCACCATCAAAAAACCTGGTGTGTCTGTCCTCTTACACTGAACAAAACTGAGAAGTGTCTAGGGGCAGGGGTTAAGGGGGTTACACTGGACTAGGTTAGTGTTACTCTGAGGTCATTGCTCCAATAGAGATTGAGGGTGATATTATGAGTGGATTTGAGGGCTCTGTGGAAAGGGGAAAGTCTCAGTTGAAGAGAAAGCTACGATGTTTTACAGTAGGTCTAAGGCAGTGGTCACTAACCTTTTCTGAGTCAAGATCACTTTCCTAGTTACCCCTTTTTCTCCCCAATATCGTGGTACCCAATTGGTAGTTACAGTCTTGTCTCATCACTGCAACTCCCGTATGGACTCGGGAGAGGCGAAAGTCGAGAGACTCCGAAACACAACCCAACCAAGCCGCACTGCTTCTTGACACAATGCCCACTTAACCCGGAAGCCAGCCGCACCAATGTGTCAGAGGAAACACTGTACATCTGGCGACCGTGTCAGCGTGCACTGCGCCCGGCCCGCCACAGGAGTCGCTAGTGCGCGATGGGACAAGGACATCCCTGCCGGCCAACCCCTCCACTAACCCAGACAACGCTGGGCCAATTGTGCGCCGCCCCATGGGTCTCCCGGGCGCAGCCGGCTGCGACAGAGCCTGCACTCGAACCCCGAATCTCTAGTGGCACAGCTAGTACTGTGATGCAGTGCCTTAGACCACTGCGTCACTCGGATGCCCTGTCAAGATCCCTTTCTGAGTCAAAATGCCAGCCGAGGCCTCCCGGGTGGCGCAGTGGTTAAGGGCGCTGTACTGCAGCGCCAGCTGTGCCATCAGAGACCCTGGGTTCGCGCCCAGGCTCTGTCGTAACCGGCCATGACCGGGAGGTCCGTTGGGCGACGCACAATTGGCCTAGCGTCGTCCGGGTTAAGGAGGGCTTGGTCGGTAGGGATGTCCTTGTCTCATCGCACACCAGTGACTCCTGTGGCGGGCCGGGCGCAGTGCGCGCCAACCGAGGTTGCCAGGTGCACGGTGTTTCCTCCGACACATTGGTGCGGCTGGCTTCCGGGTTGGATGCACGCGGTGTTAAGAAGCAGTGCGGCTAGGTTGGGTTGAGGACGCATGACTTTCAACCTTTGTCTCTCCTGAGCCCGTACGGGAGTTGTAGCGATGAGACAAGATAGTAGTGACTACAACAATTGGACACTATGAAATTGGGGAGAAAAAGGGGTCAAATTCACAACAACAAAAAAATGCCAGCCGAGAACTCCGGCTCAGATTTTTTTAAACATGACTTAAAAAACGTAAACCTATACAACAGTAACCCATTGAAAACAGTACTGTAGCAATGAGGTTTGTGCAGTAGGCTATAGGCCCAATACATTACCACCGCATATTGGCTTTGCTTGAATTGCCTTGCCAATGCATTGTTGTTCTGACCATTGTTTTTAAATATATTTAAAAATTTGAGGTAGGTTATATGATCACACCGGTAATAGGTCAGTTGTTGTATTCTGAGTGAGCATACATTTAAGTATGTTTCTTCATCTGATGGTCAGTCTCAGTGGAGGGAGAGAGCAGCAGACTGAGGGTCTGCCTATCAATATCCCTCCGCTCTCCCTTTCCTCCCCTGACACTGACCAAAACGTTCTGACCTTAGTTCCTTTGTTCTGTCTTTGTTTAAATGGTCGTGGCGTGAGTTGAGGTGGGCAGTCTATGTTTGGTTTCTGTGTTCGGCCTAGTATGGTTCTGAATCAGAGGCAGGTGTCATTAGTTGTCTCTGATTGAGAATCATACTTAGGTAGCCTGGGTTTCACTTTTGGTTTGTGGGTGTTTGTTTCCGTGTGAGTGTTTGGGCCACACGGTACTGTTTCGGTTTTATAAATTCACCTCATCGTTTATTGTTTTGATTCAGTGTTCAGTGCTTTCTTTTATTAAAATCATCATGAACACTTACCACGCTGCGCTTTGGTCTGATCCTTACTCCTCCTTAGACGAAGAGGAGGAAATCCGTTACACTGATGGCGAAACTCGAGTCGCACCACATTATTTCTGCCTCATGCACAAATTCAGTTTTTTATTCCTATGAGCAGAGAAAGTGAAATGTTTCTCAATATTAAAAAAGATAATAATAATAATAATAATGCAAGCATATCGATACACTTTCCTACTCAATCATTTCATCTGCAGTGCTGGTTGTAGCGCGAGTGGAAGTGGGAAGAACAGGCATTTTATGGCTTATAAAAGTGTTGAATGAAAAGTGTTGACAGTGCTGACTAAGAACTTAAAGCGAACTCACTCATAAAAACAGCAGGTCTTTGCTGTATTCGTTGGCGTCTCTCTTTTGTCATGGTTTTAAAAGTGTTTTAATCTCACAGTATACATTTTGCTGTAGCTTTCTTTTGGGTCTGCTACGTTACGGCAGACACTGTAATCTGAGTGCACTTGATTTGCTCTCCGGGCCCGCAGGGAAAGCAGAGTTTGTACCTTCAGACTGGTTCAAAATGGGAACATTACGTCAACCTAGTGCACCTACCGCCAACAGCATGAGAGGAATACAAAAAAAAATAGGAACGCAAGCATTAAGAATTTTTCGGGGGTGAAAAATGTTTGGCGATCGACTACGAATGCCTTGGAGATCGACCAGTTTGGTTAGTAACCACTGGTCTAAGGACTGTTGATCAACCTGTCGTAAGACCGACTACAAACCAAGCTTAAGAAAGGCTCTAAATCATAAAGCAAAATTTAAGTATTCAGAAGTGAATCCATGCAACAGGTGACCAACAATAAGGGCAGTCTGAGAAAAGAATGATAGCCTGCCATAGAGATGTCATTCTGTGGGCATATGATAGATTTGTACTAAACTAGGGCCTACCCCACAATGAATAGGTATATAACTAGAAAATTATCAAGTGAGCAATTAATGAAGGAAGGACTACAATTCTGTTCTGACACTATTCCTCTAGGCCAAAAGTACCCTCTTAGGGCTGCCCCATTTTGAAGGTAAAATATTATTAAAATGTAATAACAATGAGCACAAGGTTGTCATCCACTTATAAGCCTACATGTATAATGTGTTGCTGTTACATTTCATGTTAACATGATATACTGTATCTTTAGACCATAGTAGTGAACCTATTATAACATAACAGTTATAACAGCGCCCAAATATGCTTTGCCAATTGAAGATGTACTGTTTTATGGCAGTGTCTGGTACACTTGCACTTGACTATAAACTCATCTCATGGAATGGAAAGGATCCTTACATGGAAAAAATAGACTACAACCAAAACACAGCATTGCTGTTGTAACCTTCTTGGCCGACCCTTACAATGCATTATTCTAACTCGATCTGACCAATTTTCAAGCCATACATTCACTTTACTAGGATCTTCCGCGGAGACGTAAACACTGCCACACCATATTTGGTCATTACGCGTCACCAAATCTAGGCTACCGTCTAACGTCTAAACATTTTAAGAAATCCTGGTAGGGATGATAAAACGCTTTCGGCATTGTATCAATCTAATCATACGAAAGCCGGCGCTACAATGCAACTCATTACAGTAGCATATTTGAATAGAACATCAGAAGTTGATAAGATAGAGGGCAAAATGTCATATCAACTACCTTTCCGAAAAAAGAATCGCCAATGCAGACTAACGTTAGACAGTCATGCAGCCAGTGAAATCACTGCAGGACTAAATCATTCGAAATAAAAGCAGCTTATTTTAAGCATATCATAAAAACCAAGACACACAGACACACTCCCCAGACACATGCCTGGTTGATACAACTAACGTTAGCGAGTAATCAAGCTATTTTGCTTGTCAGGACCGGGTACAGAAATCTCCTCAACATCCATATCTTATTTAGAATGATTGGAGAATGAAGAGCTCCCGTGACGAGAAAAAGCCGCATACTTTGATAAATTAACTATACTTACACATCAGCCGGAGTATCGAAGGATAAGAAGTGAAATAGTGGTGAATGTGGTGCACTGAGGTAGCTAGTAATCCGACTTTCCTTCCTCCCCTAAGGGGCTATCTGCTTCTATCCCTGTCGATATGACTATCAGCCTCGCTGTCTCCGCTCGTGCATCCTGCTAGCGCCCAGAAACCTCGCGCCCCGTACAATAACAAAAGAAGGAAGATATTGTGCGCGTGAGTGTCTCCCTGAGCACCAGCCAATGGGGCCTCCGGTCTCAAAGGAACTGCGGCTCTCAGCCAATAGTGACGAGGCTTTCACGGTGAAAGATTGACATGTCAACGCGACTGTTTTTTTAAAGTGGCGCCGCGGAGATTACCACGCCCCTCTGCCCTTCCACACTGCTAATGACTAGTGATGTGTGTTGTAGGCTATTATCATTATTTTGTACATTTATTTAACTAGGCAAGTCAGTTAAGAACAAATTCTTATTTCAGTGGGTTAACTGCCTTGTTCAGGGACAAAACCACACATTTTTACATTGTCAGCTCAGGATTCGATCTTGCAACCTTTCAGTTACTGGCCCAATGATCTAACAACTAGGCCACCTGTCGCCCAAGTGGGCCTACACACCACCCCAAGTTTGATGACTATTGTATTGTTTATTATGTCCCTATTATTTTTTGCACCACTAAGCATTTCCCTGTTGTATTCTGCGCCCAGCACGGTGTACATGACAAATAAACTTTGATTTGATTTGACCCTCATTTGTTAACTCTAAGGTCATTTTAGAGTGAAACTGAAGGGGCATGGCTAACAATGACAGACAACAAGGTACCATGGTGACAAATGGGGCAATTAGTACTCCACTTGTCTTGGGTAATACATTTGATCTACTGAACTCTAGAAAGGGTGTGATAACTTTTTTTCTAAACCAACCATCAGATCAAATGTTATTTGTCACATGCGCCGAATACAACCGTTGTAGACCTTACAGTGAAATGCTTACTTACAAGCCCTTAACCAACAATGCAGTTTTAAGAAAATACCTAAAAAAAATGTAAGAGATAAGAATAACAAATAATTAAAGAGCAGCAGTAAGTAACAATAGCTAGGCTATATACAGAGTCAATGTGCGGGGGCACTGGTGCCAAGGTAATTGAGGTAATATGTACATGTAGGTAGAGTTATTAAAGTGACTATACATAGATAAAAACAGAGAGTATCAGCAGCGTAGAAGGGGAGGGGGGTGCAATGCAAATAGTCTGGGTAGCCATTTGATTAGCTGTTCAGGAGTCTTATGGCTTGAGGGTAAAAGCTGTTTAGAAGCCTCTTGGACCTAGACTTGGCGCTCCGGTATCGTTTGCCGTGCGCTAGCAGAGAGAACAGTCTATGACTAGGGTGGCTCGAGTCTTTGACAATTAAATTTGATGGATGGAACCTTGGGTCAGGTGATGTACTGGGCCGTATGTTCTAACCTCCGTAGTGCCTTGCGGTCGGAGGCCGAGCAGGTGCCGTACCAGGCAGTGATGCAACCAGTCGGGAAGCTCTCGAAGAGTCAGTACAATTCTGTTTTAATGTACCATTTGTATCATCAAATTTATTTATAAAGCCCTTCGTACATCAGCTGATATCTCAAAGTGCTGTACAGAAACCCAGCCTAAAACCCCAAACAGCAAGCAATGCAGGTGTTGAAGCAGGTTGGCTAGGAAAAACTCCCTAGAAAGGCCAAAACCTGGAAGAAACCTAGAGAGGAACCAGGCTATGAGGGGTGGCCAGTCCTCTTCTGGCTGTGCCGGTTGGAGATTATAACAGAACATGGCCAAGATGTTCAAATGTTCATAAATGACCAGCATGGTCAAATAATAGGTCTGGGACAGGTAGCAGTCCGGTGAACAGGTCAGGATTCCATAGCCGCGGGCAGAACAGTTGAAACTGGAGCAGCAGCATGGCCAGGTGGACTGGGGACAGCAAGGAATCATCATGCCAGGTAGTCCTGAAGCATGGTCTTAGGGCTCAGGTCCTCCGAGAGAGAGAAAAAAAGAGAGAAAGAGAGAATTAGAGAGAGCATACTTAAATTCACACAGGACACCGGATAAGACAGGAGAAGCACTCCAGATATAACAAACTGACCCTAGCCCCCGACACATAAACTACTGCAGCATAAATACTGGAGGCTGAGACAGGAGGAGTCAGGAGACACTGTGGCCCCATCCGATGATACCCCCGGATAGGGCCAAACAGGAAGGATATAACCCCACCCACTTTGCCAAAGCACAGCCCCCACACCACTAGAGGGATATCTTCAACCATCAACTTACCATCCTGAGACAAGGCCGAGTATAGCCCACAAAGATCTCCGCCATGGAACAACCCAAGGGGGGGCGCCAACCCAGACAGGAAGATCACATCAATGACTCAACCCACTCAAGTGATGCACCCCTACTAGGGACGGCATGAAAGAGCACCAGTAAGCCAGTGACTCAGCCCCTGTAATAGGGTTAGAGGCAGAGAATCCCAGTGGAAAGAGGAGAACCGGCCAGGCAGAGACAGCAAGGGTGGTTCATTGCTCCAGAGCCTTTCCGTTCACCTTCACACTCCTGGGCCAGACTACACTCAATCATATGACCCACTGAAGAGATGAGTCTTAAGTAAAGACTTAAAGGTTGAGACCGAGTTTGCGTCTCTCACATGGGTAGGCAGACCATTCCATAAAAATCGATCTCTATAGGAGAAAGCCCTGCCTCCACCTGTTTGCTTAGAAATTCTATGGACAATTAGGAGGCCTGCGTCTTGTGACCGTAGCGTACGTGTAGGTATGTACGGCAGGACCAAATCAGAGAGATAGGTAGGAGCAAGCCCATGTAATGCTTTGTAGGTTAGCAGTAAAACCTTGAAATCAGCCCTTGCCTTGACAGGAAGCCAGTGTAGGGAGGCTAGCAATGGAGTAATATGATCACATTTTTTGGTTCTTGTCAGGATTCTAGCAGCCGTATTTAGCACGAACTGAAGTTTATTTAGTGCTTTATCCGGGTAGCTGGAAAGTAGAGCATTGCAGTAGTCTAACCTACAAGTAACAAAAGCATGGATGAATTTTTCTGCATTTCTGGACAGAAAATTTCTGATTTTTGCAATGTTACGTAGATGGAAAAAAGCTGTCCTTGAAACAGTCTTGATATGTTTGTCAAAAGAGAGATCAGGGTCCAGAGTAACGCCGAGGTCCTTCACAGTTTTATTCGAGACGACTGTACAACCATTAAGATTAATTGTCAGATTCAACAGAAGATCTCTTTGTTTCTTGGGACCTAGAACAAGCATCTCAGTTTTGTCCGAGTTTAAAAGTAGAAAGTTTGCAGCCATCCACTTCCTTATGTCTGAAACACAAGCTTCTAGCGCGGGCAATTTTGGGGCTTCACCATGTTTCATTGAAATGTACAGCTGTGTGTCATCCGCATAGCAGTGAAAGTTAACATTATGTTTTCAAATGACATCCCCAAGAGGTAAAATATATAGTGAAAACAATAGTGGTCCCAAAACGGAACCTTGAGGAACACCGAAATTTACAGTTGATTTATCAGAGGACAAGCCATTCATAGAGAGAAACTGATATCTTTCCGACAGATAAGATCTAAACCAGGCCAGAACTTGTCCGTGTAGACCAATTTGGGTTTCCAATCTCTCCAAAAGAATGTGGTGATTGATGGTATCAAAAGCAGCACTAAGGTCTAGGAGCACGAGGACAGATGCAGAGCCTCGGTCTGATGCCATTAAAAGGTTATTTGCCACCTTCACAAGTGCAGTCTCAGTGCTATGATGGGGTCTAAAACCAGACGGAAGCATTTTGTATACATTGTTTGTTTTCAGGAAGGCAGTGAGTTGCTGCGCAGTAGCCTTTATAACAATTTTGAGAGGAATGGAAGATTCGATGTAGGCCGAGAGTTTTTTATATTCTCTGGGTCAAGGTTTGGCTTTTTCAAGAGAAGCTTTACTACTGCCACTTTTAGTGAGTTTGGTACACATCCGGTGGATAGAGAGTCGATTATTATGTTCAACATAGGAGGGCCAAGCACACGAAGCAGCTCTTTCAGTAGTTTAGTTGGAATAGGGTCCAGTATTCAGCTTGAAGGTTTAGAGGCCATGATTATTTTCATCATTGTGTCAAGAGATATAGTATTAAAACACTTGAGGGTTGTATGACATTCTGTGATAAGCAGTGCCACTCACGTGGTATATGTGAGTGCTACTACCTCTACCTGAGCCTCAGGCTTTGTGGTATAGGTCATTAAACGATTGCTTCTGCACCGCAGATTGAGGATCGAGCCCCCTTCAGCTTTTCTCTAAGATACAATAGAGTTATAGGCACAAAGAACTGTCGTGAAACTCTATCTAACTCTCCAATGAAAATGCCATACATACATGTCTGCACAAATTCTCTCCAAATCCATGTTCAGGGAAATCCAGAGATATTCAAGAAAGTCAGGCCTGATCTGCAACACATACCACGGGCTGTACAGTCAGTGTACATCTTCACTTTGTTTTAGCCTTTCCCTTTCTCTCTAACTACCCCAACCTAAGATGACGCCACCATAAAACTAAAACTCGGGCCTTACCCAAACCATTTTGATCAATTCCTCTTCCACAAGCCTTTCCCTCTTGACCTCCGCCCCTCTCTTATATCCCTCTCTCACATTCCCTCCGACTCTAGCTCAAACCCAACGGGGTCACCTTCAACCCCCCTTCTCTCATTACAAAACATTCAGTATTGACATTGGAGGCAGACATACCTTGCATTTTTATCACTGATCCAATTATGCAAGAGGGCAATGCTGATAAAGGTATTCAGGCGAAGGACTTTTTAAAAAGAGAGGTGGAGCAATTCTAGCTCGATCTCATATTTGTTGGCTAACAATGACCATAGGAACTGACAAGAAAGCACAAAAAGATATGGGAGCAGGCTAGAGCAATAATAAATAATAAAAAAACATTGTTCTAACAACAGGTTTGAACAGTTTATTGTCTTTTTGGTCCTAAATTATCACAGTGATGTCACTGATGGTCAATATACACTCACCGGACAGTTTATTAGGTACACCCATCTAATACTGAGCCGGATCCCACCCTTTGCCTCCAGAACAGCCTGAATTCTTTGGGGGAATTTTACAATGTGTTGGAAACGTTTCACAGGGATAATGGTCTATGCTGACACAATGGCATCAAGTAGTTGTTGCCGATTGGACGGCAGTACATTCATGCTGCGAACTGCCCGTTCCAGCTCATCCTAAAGAAGCTCTATTGGGTTAAGGTCTGGGGACTGGCCAGGCCACTTAAGTAAACTGAACTCACTGTCAAGTTCCAGGCAATGTTTTTCCACTCCTCAATTGTCCAGTGTTGGTGATTGCGTGCCCACTGGAGCGGCTTCTTCTTGTTTTTAGCTGATAGGAGCTGAACCTGGTGTGGTCGCCTGCTGCAATAGCCCATCTATGACAAGGATCAGTGAGTTGTGCATTCCGAGATGCCGTTCTGCACAACACTGTTGTACAGCGACGTTATTTGTCTGTTTGTGGCCCGCCTGTTAGCTTGCACAATTCTTGCCATTCTTATTCGACCTCTCTCATAAACAACCTGTTTTCGCCCACAGGACTGGACTTTGTTCCACCTTTTTAAGTAAAACATAAACACAGTAATGCGTGAAAAGCCCAGGAGGGCGGCCGTTTCTGAGAGACTAGATCCGGTGCACCTGGCACCGATGATCATACCATACTCAAAGTCGTTTACAGTAGGTCACTCGCTTTACCCATTCTAACTTTCATTCGAACAGTAACTGAATGCTTCATGGCTGCTTTATACAGCAAGCCACGGCCATGTGACTCACTGTCTGTAGGAGCAATCCATTTTCGGGAACAAGGTGGTGTACCTAATAAATTGATCAGAGTATCCTACAACGCTGTCTCTCATGGCATGACAACACAATTATTTAAGATCAGTATCCCACATAAACATGAGTTTTATACACCACACAAGGTTTGTTTGTGAGAAAGACAGTTGGTTGAGATTTGTGATTAGAATTACAGAGCAGAATTTGAATTAAATCGCATTTTTTAAGGTGTCCTTGAAGTTTTCCTGTCAAAATGCTTGAAAACCGTTGAGAAGAAGGATACTGGCTCGCCACCATTCATCTTCCACTTTGATA
The DNA here is from genome assembly GCF_018296145.1 of Oncorhynchus tshawytscha. Classification (NCBI taxonomy): domain Eukaryota; kingdom Metazoa; phylum Chordata; class Actinopteri; order Salmoniformes; family Salmonidae; genus Oncorhynchus; species Oncorhynchus tshawytscha. Next base: position 32,993,481 of record NC_056441.1, read on the forward strand.
CTGATCTGTCGTCTTGAACCAATTAAAACTGTTTGTGCAAAACTTAAAAGTAAATATTTGACTACAATAACACATTTCATTGTGGAGTCAGACCACTCCCATAGAACCCAAATAATTGTACGGATTTGCTCTGATTGTCTACACACACATCATACAACCATGTAAAGACAGTAGTACTAAGACAGTTTCCTTATACTCTGTCAAAGTGTATAAACTGTAGTACATGTGCAATTCATAATACAGACCAAAAAAAGGGTGATGCTTCTCTGTTTTATTCAAATAGCAACTAAGTACAGAAGTTGTCATTAACATATTTTGTATGGTTAGGTAATACTGCACTGTTGGAGCATTTTGCTGCACCTGCGATACCATCTGCAAAATATGTGTACGCGACCAATAAAATTAGATTCGACATTGAGAAAAAAAGTTTTGACAAACCATATTAGGCAGGGTTGCATATCAGTTGCTGCTAGAAGCGTGAAACAGTGATGGCTCTGTTTCCGTACATTCCTTGCATCTTTATTTTCCTGCACTACATTTGTTTTTTCCTGCCGGGTCTAGTTACTTAGTCCACAGTGACAAAAATACTTCACCCTTCACCCTGTGGCCATAGCTTTGAATGGAATGCAGAGGCATCCATACACATATTCTGGAAAGAGAGAGGGTTGTAAAAACCAGTAGGCCCAAAGCACTCCAGCAGTGTAAACACATTTCTTTGCATAAGATTATTATTTCCGATTCCAATTTTAGCTTGCGCAATCTTAACATTTGATCAAGTTGTGTACGTTTTTGAAGCAAAGCACCCGATTCCAATTGCCTTTGGCTTATTGTAAACTAGTAGTTTGACTACACAAGACACGTCCACATTGCTACAATAGCACAAAGCAGAGATGTGAGGTTGGCGTTTAAGCAGGTAAACTGAATATTGCTTTAATCTGTGAGAATTGAAAGAGAACTTGTCACTAGTAACTTGTTGGGACCCCAACCCCCCCGTAAACATTTGAATATGTTTGAAAATAATAGTGCCCCTTGTGTGCACTGACTAATACCGTATTTCCTGGTATGGTACAAGAACGGTATGAATATCTGGATACTGCCCAACCCTAGTGGAGAGTTCGTGAAAACTTTATTCAGTCCAGGACACAGGCAGACAAGCTCAGTGTTGTTATTAAGCAGTTTTTTTCCAAGCTGAGGAGTGGGGCATGGTTTACTGGTCATGGTTTACTGGGCGACTGAGGCGTGAACGCTCCGGAGGTCTCCAGCATGGTCTTCCGACGCACTGTCTCTTTGGCGACGTTGTGATTGAGCCGTCGCAACCGTTCCTAGAGAGATGGAGAAAGAGTGAAACTCAAGTGAGCATTGAAAGTCAGTAGCTTGACATAGAATACCACCTGAGTGGCATGAATTCAAAAGGCACCGAACAAAGCAGAATTGCCATGCCCATTGGAATTAAGGTATAGATAGATACATGGGATGAACACCACGTCACTGAATTTGACAGTGACACACATACAAATAGAGTGTTAGATACAAGGACAGGAGTAAAAGAAGGCCCACAAAATAGTATAAGACACTGCACAGGCAAAGAAAGAAAGCATCCAAGCTCTTGCTTTGAGCCACTAACCTGAGCATTCTGTAGTATGTTGTTGACCAGCACCACCCTGCGTCTTGCATTCAGCAGCTTTTTCACATAGGGGTCCAGGTCTAGCACCACCTTCTGGTGCTCATTTATCCTGCACAGCTCTAAAAATGAAGGGATGAGATGAGGATGACCGACAGGATGATTGGCTAATCTCATTAAAAAAATGGATAAGGCAGCAGTCATTTTGGTAAGGTATTCAGCTGTTGTTCATGCCTTCAAATTTGTCGGATTGATTCTGTATATAATTAAAAGCAATGTATTTTTTATGACCTCATGAGAACCAGGCAGCACAGGAGCTTGTACAAGCCTTACACACAAGCTTTGAAACCTGTGGTTATACTAGTCACATCACAGCAGCCTCTGCCTGTCTCACACAGGGGTTTTCATGGGCTTGGCTTTCTTTCACAAGGTCAAGTGCATTAACCTGGCACCCGTCCACTTCCCTGTTCCCCCAGGAGTGCATATTAAGCATGTAAAAGTGAATAGTTTTACCTGTGGCTAGATTGTCTATGTGTTCTCGTAGTTCCACCTGGCTTTCCCTATAACAAAAAAACAACACAATAGCATTATAAATACAGAAATATAGTAAAGTAAGAAATCATGACTACTACAACAGACCGAGTGGTTACCGCAGAAGACATTGATAGCTGTAGCCTAGGCCTACAGCAAGTAACAAATGAATGAGGAAAGAACACATTCAGAATGTCCCTCCATAAAAACAGGACACTTCGAGACAATTGCTTTTTCGTAGCAGGTTAGGAGAGCATTTTCTCTCACCCTAACCCTTTTCCTAACCTTAACTCTCTAACCTGCTACGTTAATGATCTTAACCTGCTGTGTACGTTCTCCTAGCCTGCTATGAAAAAGTATGTAACCGAGCTACCAACACAGAGAATAGTGAGGCACTGGACAGAAGAAGCAGACTCAAAGATGCAGGACGGTTTTGAGGATACTAATTGGAATATGTTCATCCACCCAGGACTCATCCATCAACATTGAGGAATATACATTGTCAGTCACAGGCTTCAATAGGAAATGTGTTGATGATGTACCCACAATAACAATCCGAACATACCCCAAACAAAAACCCTTGGTGGACGGAGATATCCGTACCATTCTGAGAGCTCGTACTGCAGCATTCAATGTCAGCAGAATGAACCACAATGACTCGGTGGCCAGCAACATGTACAGGGCAAGCAGGTACAAGCTCCACAAATCTATTAGGGATGCAAAAAGACAATACAGACTCAAACTTGAATTTATGTTAGAGAGCACAGACTCGCAACACATGGGACAAGGATTACAGACTATCACGGACTACAAAGGCAAATCCAGCTGTGTGATGCCAACTGGAGTGTCCATCTCAGACGAGCTTAACACATTCTATTCCATCCAGGAAGGACGGCCAGGCGTATTCTCAGACATCTTCAACCTGTCCCTGTCCCTGTCCAGGCTGTGGTCCCCACCTGCTTCAAGGAGCCCACCATCATCCAAGTGCCCAAGAAAAACAAGGTGACATGGCCAAATGACTATCACCCAGTCATTATGAAGTACTTGAAGAGGCTGGTCACAGCTCAAATTAAAGCCAGCATGCCAGGCACACTGGACCTGACCGCAAGGCCCCCTAACAGGTGGTGAAGACGGCCCAGTACATCACTGGGACCGTGCTCCCACCCATCCAGGACATCTACTCGAAACGGTGCCTGAGGAATGCCCACAGAACCATCAAGAACCCCACACATGGGCTGTTCACTCCCGATACAGTCCGCCTGACGGTAAGGAACACGAGGTCTGATACCAAGAGGCTCAGAGACAGTTTCTATCTACAAGCCATCAGACTGCTGAACACTTGAACTGGACTGACCACCTGCTCTGATTCCCCACACCTTAGCACACATGCACTCACACACACATTCATGCTTCAGATACCTTTAAAAAAATAAAATTTAAAAAAAGTAGGGGCATGGATCAGAAAACCAGTCAGTATCTGGTGTGACCACCATTTGCCTCATGACACATCTGCTTTGCATAGAGTTGATCAGGCTGTTGATTGTGGCCTGTGGAATGTTGTCCCAGTCCTCTTCAATGGCTGTGCAAAGTTGTTGGATATTGGCGGGAACTGGAAAATGCTGTCGTACAGGTCGACCCAGAGCATCCCAAACATGCTCAGTGGGTGACATGTCTGGTGACTATACAAGCCATGGAAGAACTGGGACATTTTCAGCTTCCATGAATTCTGTACAGATCCTTGATGAACGGTTCGACAATAGGCCTCAGGATCTCGTCACGGTATCTCTGTGCATTCAAATTTACATAAATAAAATGTTTCTCTATTCTATATCAAAGTGGAGTGTTTTTTGGGAATCTCCCTCCCTGGGACTAAACCCCTCCCTCTGCAACTGGATCCTGGACTTCCTGAGGGGCCGCCCCCAGGTGGTAAGGGTAGGTAACATCACATCTGCCCCTCAGGGGTGCGTGCTCAATCCCCTCCTGTACTCCCTGTTCACACATGACTGCATGGCCAAGCACAACTCCAACACCATCATTAAGTTTGCCGACGACAACAGTGGTAGGCCTGATCATCGACAACGATGAGACAGCCTATAAGAAGATGGTCAGAGACCTGGCAGTGTGGTTCCAGGATAACAACCTCTCCATCAACGTGATCAAGACAAAGATGATGATTGTGGACTACAGGAAAAGGAGGAACGAGCACACCCCCATTCTCATCGACGGGGCTGTAGTGGAGCAGGTTGAGAGCTTCAAGTTCCAACAAAGTATCATGGTCCAAACACACCAAGCCCCTCATGAAGAGGGCACAACAACTCCTTTTCCCCCTCAGGACACTGAAAAGATTTGGCATAGGTCCTCAGATCATCAAAAAGTTCTACAGCTGCCCCATAGAGAGCATCCTGACTTGTTGCATCACCACCTGGTATGGCAACTGCTCAGCCTCTGACTGCAAGGCACTACAGAGGGTAGTGCATACTGCATACAGCCCAGTACATCACATCACTGGGGCACATTGACTCTGTACCCCCTGTATATCAAATAAAAGTTCATTTAGCCTCGCTACCGTTATTTTATTGTTGCTCCATATATATATATATATATATATATATATATATATATATATATAATTTTAACTTCAGTTGATTTGAGTAAATACTTTAACACGTTCTTAAAACTGCTTTGTTGGTTAAGGGCTTGTAGGTAAGCATTTCACTGTAAGGTCTAACAACTTTTGTATTCGGCGCATGTCACAAATACAATTTCATTTGATTTACAAGGGAAGGAGGGGCTGGATCACGGGACTGTCATGATGATGGAATTAGCTTATTGCCGCATTCTAAACAACTGGGAACTCTCCGACTTCGATTTCAGTTCGTTCAAGACGACTGAGACTATCGGAAGAAAACCGAGCTCCAACTGAGATTATTTCTTTTGAACGGTCATGCAACACGGAATTCCAAGTCGGGAACTCGGGACTCTTTTCAGAGCTCCGACTTTCCACCTGGAAATCTGACCTCGTTTGTTCCGAGTTGTCTTGAACGCACCATATGTGTCTTGCAAGCTAACTAGCTGTGATTGAAGGGAACAGTATCTAGCAAGCACAATTGAAGTTGAAGCAAAAATCTTGCCAGCTACCCACCTCACTGAGTGCACATGAAGATCAAGCTGCTGGATAGCTGGTTTCAAGAGGCCAAGCAGTCCCTCTGCAATTGCATCTTTCCCCGAGGGAGTCTCCACAACAGCTAGGGCAGCCATTCCTCTTCCAGAACCAGAAGTGATAACAAGAAACGTAAAGCACGCCAGGAAGTTGCTTTGTGACGTAGCTGTAAAGCCTCTCCATTTTCCGTCGTCAGGTAGTTAGCACCATTTTGTAAGGAAAGGAGAGAGGGAGAATAGGCTGGCCTCAGTTTATATATATATATTTAAGCATATACTGTTTTAATCACTGTAGCTAGCTAGTGTAGTTCGTATTTTAGTAGTATCCGTAAGAGCAAGGTGAAATAAAACATCTAGTCAGTAGTGGATCCAGATCTGTCGGTTGTAACTAGCTTAAACGTTCGCTGTTAACTGGTCTATCGCTCAAGCTAAGGAGCTTGCTAGCAAAGTGATACACGAGTATCGGCAAAACAAGCAACGATCAAAGTGAGTTTACCAATAATCGCCTATTGGACTTGTTTGAGACAATGTTGACTGTTTTTAGTTAGATATTTCATAACTAGCTACGTTGGCGAATAATTTTCAGGCTCGATAGGACGCCAGCCTTAACTTCAGTTTACAGGCTCCTATTGCTTTTCGCACAGTCACAGCCTACTTAGTTAATTAGCTAGTAAACGTAGTTAGCTAGCTTTCGTAGTTGTCCCGTCTCTCGTTGGCATTCGGAAGCAGTGAAGTCGACTCATTTGCCAAATTTGTTTTATGAACTGGACGTGTATATTGTGCCTTTCGGGAAAATCCGTGATATGTTTATTTCGAGCCCGTTTGCGTCTTTTCTTCAAATTATTTATCTAACATTAACGTTAGTTGGTAAATGAAAGGATACTAGCTAATTGCATACCAGAACTAGTCAAACGCAAGCTAGCTGTCTACTAACTAAGCTGACCATTTTGCCAGCTAAATATAATGGATTATTATTAAATTAGCTAGTAACGTTAGTAACGTACCCACGACCTTGAATGGTTATGCACAAATGGAATGACCAACACTGGTATATTTCCTTCTCCTGTCTCGTGAAATTGTTTTTCTAACCAATTCCCCCTCCCCTGGCACCTCTGAATTTGACCTACCCCACCCTCCCTACCCCTTTCTTTCCCTCTCCCTTTCTTTCCCTCTCATATGTTGCTGGTTCCAAGGAGTTCCAGTGAAGTCAAAATGAGTGCTCCCTCCTCCCAAAAAGTTGTGCTGAAAAGCACCACCAAGCAGTCCCTGAATGAGCGGTGAGACGCGCTACGCACCCTGACAGCACTAAGCGAGGCGAAGGTCGAAAAAGTGGTACAGACGGCCCTAGTGGGCTCTACTACGGAAGGCCACTGTTGGGGACCAGACATGGACGCTAGGCTGCCCGGGGCAGACGTGTGCGCTGCTCACTCAAAATGCATACCATATTCACCGTTTGCTGACATTAGAAGTTTGGAGTGCCTTTTGTGTGAGCAGCGCATACTTAGACCCAAGGAGAGAGGGTAACAGTGATGCTTGGTAAGGCGATGGCCGAGAATGGGCACAGGCCGCACTCCTGATATGCCCCGGCACTCCTCTCTGTGTGTCACACATTGGTGCAGTCCCAAAATATACTGTACATATGGGAGAGGAGACACCAAACCAACAAAAAGGGGAGGGTTCACCCTCCCGCTCCTCTCCCACCCTCTCTCTACACACACATAACTCTCTCTCAACTAAATTACTGTTTAGCCATTTTGTGTCCTTTTCCTCTTTGCTACCACTTTCATTTTCAGTTCTCTGTGCTCTGAAGTCTTTCTGTGAGACTAGGTGCCCAGTCCTAGCCCGGACGTGACCACCCCCCCTTTCCTTGCTCTTCTCTCCCCCTTTTCCTCCTATTCTCATATGTGCGGTGTGAGCACAAGGCACGGTCCGGGCTGTAAGTGGCTGGGTTGCCAGATACCCCTCCAGTCCTGGGCCTCCATCCTCTGCCAGGCCTTTTTCGCGGGCTGATGCCATCAAAACAGGGTGGCGTGGAGGCCTGTAAGTGGCAATCACTCTCCTCTCTTGTCATCCACTTTCCTTTCTCTCTGTTTTCTCTTCTGCCTTTCTCATTCTTGTCTTCCAATCTGTCCCATCTGTTCCAGTGTTTCTTCTGCTTTTTCTATCTTTCCACTTTTGTTTTATTTTAACCTAAAATGTGCTGAATTGCTTCCAGAAAGCATTTTGGGTTGTCAAATACTTAACAATGAGAGAGAGCGAAACAAAGAGAGTGAGGTGCCAACAAGCGGGGCATTCATAACACACGCCACAGCTCCTGTGGCCGTGTCCATGGTATGAGAAATGACTTGATTTGGAACCATCCCTCCCCCTCCGTATCCTCTCTCTCTCTCCCTCCTTTACCCCTTCTCTGTCCCGCTCCCCCTCCCCTCCAAAGCTTCACTACCATGCTGAAGAACAAGGCGCCGACAGCGGTGAGTGTGCGAGCCACCATGCAGCAGCAACACATGGCCAGTGCCCGCAACCGCCGCCTCGCCCAGCAAATGGAGAACAGGCCCTCTGTGCAGGCTGCTCTGCACCACAAGCAGGT